>NC_092424.1:22114495-22433245 GCF_036169615.1 Heliangelus exortis | reverse complement strand
GATTTTTCTGACAAATACCAGGTCCAGATTTGTACAGTGTAAGTGCCTCTCATAGAAATCTGGATCAGCTTGTCTTGTCTGTCTTTTCTGTTATCACAACCCAGGCAGAAGAGATTAGGGACTGATACCATTTTGCTTCTCCAAATGTATGTGTGCTTTGGTGGAGGGACTTGATGTAATTTCCTGCTGAATGCAAGGAGTTAAGTCCTTAACAAAATGTCCAAGACAACGGCATAATAAAAAAGGAGGCACTTCAGTTTCCTAAAGCTCAGATTACCCCATTAAGAGCAAATTCTAAACTCTGAACCACTGGAGTTTGTGTAGTGCCACAGGTTTTATAGTACCTGTGCAGAACCTACAATTTACAGCATTATCTATATCTACCTGTCCTGTGTTTTAGTTCTGGGCCCCTCAGTTTAGGAAGGATATCGAGGTCCTGGAGCAGGTCAAAAGGAGGGCAACCAGGCTGGTGAAGGGACTCCAGCACAGATCCTTATGAGGAGAGGCTGAGGGAGCTGGGGCTGTTCAGCCTGGAGAAGAGGAGGCTCAGAGGAGACCTCATCACTCTCTACAACTCCCTGAAAGGAGGTTGTAGCCAGGGGGGGGTTGGTCTCTTTTCCCAGGCAACTCTCAGCAAGAGAAGAGGGCACGGTCTCAAGTTGTGCCGGGGGAGGTTTAGGTTGGACATTAGAAAGAATTTCTTTACAGAGAGGGTGATCAGACATTGGAATGGGCTGCCCCGGGAAGTGGTGGATTCTCCATCCCCAGAGATATTTAAAAAGAGACTGGATGTGGCACTCAGTGCCATGGTCTGGTAACTGCAGGGGTAGTGGATCAAGGGTTGGATTGATGATCTCTGAGGTCCCTTTCAACCCAGCCAATTCTATGATTCTATGATTCTAAATCTACCTGTTATGGGAGTGTGTTTTTGTGGGTCTTTTTTCATGTAGGAAAGGAAGTCAGTCTTATTTTTTATGCTCTAGGTAGGCTGCCTGTCCTTTCAAAGTCATATTGATAGTGGACAGCTCTATAGGGTTTGCCATATGTGTGGCCATAGATGATGTTTCTGTACCTGTGGATCTGGGAGGGCCTTGCCTGAGACAAGAGTGAGGTGGTTACTTTACCTCTGTGTGCGCTGTGCATGTCATGTTTCCTTACCCCTGGTGAAAACCTGGTGATTTAGCCAGAATAAAATACTTACAACTGCATAAGTAGGAACATTCCTGCAGTGTGCATTTTTTGTCTTCTAATGGAGAGTTATTTTGTCCTTTGCTGGGCCTTTTTATCTTAATGGTTGCAGAGGCTAATGGAATGTCTTGTGTTCAGATTTTAATGCTTCTTTTATATGGCTGCAGAAAATAGCTTAGTGATACAACCCTTAGACTTGTAAGCGTACCTTACCCTGAATGTGTAAGTCAGCTGCAGAGCCACTAAAATTTTAGCCTTTTTTATGTTTGCATGCAAATAATCATATACTGTTAGAGTTGCACAGTTCCAAGCTTTTCCCCCCCAAGCCTTATGATGTGCTATTGAGCTGAAAATAAGAACCTCTACCCCTCCCTCTCTGGGCTCTGTTCCAGCAGTGCTTAAGTACTTTGAAATAGATGCTTCTTTCTCCTACTGTCTGCTGCTTACTTGCAGTTGTTACTCAGTTCCTTTAAATCACAGCACTGAGAAACCAGCAGATTCTGCTTCATTTCTCCTGTACTGATTTGTCAGCTTTCTGTTCATTGGCTGGAACTTAAGACACTTTAATTTTATGTATTTCAGCTTTCTGTAAAATGCTTCATGTGCTGTAAATGAAGATGCATCATCTCATCAAGAGTCACGTGTTTAATTGCAAATGACTTGAGCTTACTGCATTTTGATGTAATCCTATGATGTCCTCACCCAAAAACCAGCACATGATTATTTGTAAGCTTGCCATACCTAAAAGGAAATTTGATAAGGCTTTCAGAATCTGCACTGTAAGGCCAGTAATTGCTGTGATCCAGTAAGGGAGCCCTCCGTGGTGGCATCACTCGAGAGAGTAAGCACGGTGTGACTGCTTCTCGGATCACGCTGCCTGATGAAAGATTAATGAGGAGATGACGTTTTGTAACCAACATCTAATACTACCACCAGGTCACCGGTTTGATTTGAACCAATCAATATATATCATTATCCTAAAGGTAGCTAATGATAGCGTTTTTATGAGAAATGAAATGGCCTGCAATCTAAGACAGCCTCCTCATTCTTACTGTGTCAGCTTTAAAGGAACAGTGTCAGCTAAACCTTGGAGAGAAAGAAGAGTTTGAATTCTGAGGGGAGGTGTTAACAAAACTTTTTTAATACAATGAAACTCAAGAAAAGTGAACTAAGAGGATCCTTAAATGAAAAATATATTTTAGTTAAAACTCAACAAAACATATGAGGGAAAAGAAAAACATCTCGTATTCTCTGAGTTAGTAGTATCTGAAACAGAGTTTGACTTGACCTTAGGGCTTAAGGATCAGGCATACATTAATGTCCATGTTCTTCATCCTAGGAGTGACTCACTCAACTATGAAAGGCAGGAGGTCAAGTCCCAACTTGTGTCATATTGACCCATCTGAGGCCAAAGGGAAAGAAACTGTTCTGTCATTCTCCTCCTGTTCTTGTACTGAGAGAGGGCCAGATAATTTTATGATGTAATGTAGATACATCTTGGGGTTTTGTTTTGTATTTGTTGTTGGTTTGGTTTTGGCTTTGGTTTTTATTGTAATAGCTCTATTAATTCCAGAAAGCAAGCACAGGACACAGAGGGGGGTGTGTATGTGACTCTGTTCCTCAGACATGATGCTATGAGAGACTCAACAATCTGAGAATAAGAGAGGAGAATGAGGAAATACAAGGGCAAGATTTTTTTCTGACTTGCTTAATAAAAAAACTTTAAGCTGGATGTTGCATTCTTGCAAAAACCTGAATAACACTGTGCTGTGAAGGTAGTAGGTTACTGTAGCTACACATGAGATAAGATACTGTAAAATACAAATAATGAGGTTTCTTTTTTGAGGTCTTGATTATAAGACTTCAGTTTTCCAAGCTGCAGGGTGGGAACTCCCTACTTTTTTGTTTGGTTGGTAGTTTTGGGTTTTTTTTGTTTGGTTGATTTGGTTTGGTTTTTTGGAGGGGGGTGTGGTAATGTTTGGTTTTTGTTTGTTTGTTTAGTTGTTTGGTGTTTTAAAAGTTCAAATTCTCTGATGGAAGATTCTGATTCTCATAGCAAAATAGTACTGATGTCCTCTAGGTATATGTAAGATCATACTGACTTGAGTCCAGTTACTTCTTAGGTACAAAGTAGTATTTTAAAAAATCTTGACAATTTATTTCCTAAATGAAAATTGTATTTGCTTAATATTTAGGATACTTGTCTGTGTGATACATTCTGTCTAAATCAGTAACATCATAAACTTTAACTGTTAGCATTATTTTCATGACCAATGTTATGTTCCTAATACTTGGAAGAAACTGATATTGTTGCTAGAAATATCTGTTTGTCATCAAAATACCATTAAAAGCCAGGACATTAGAAGCCAGGAGAATTTTAATGCCAACATCATTTTCCCAGGAGCCCAGGTGCACCAAAACACTCCCTTGTGGTGAGTAAGCAGTCCATTTTGTGAGTAAGCCAATTCTAAAGCTCTGGATAGCATTTCTAACAGCATTTCAGACTTGCATTTTGCCACTTTTACACAGTGGTAAGAAAGATGTATATTGTCATTAGATGACAAATCTTCATATTTAGCTTCCTAATTTTCATAATACAGGAGGAATGAGAATAAACTAATCACCCCTAGCTGCAATTTGAGGATCTTTGCTTCAGTAACTGAAGCAGTAACTTTTTTATTTGATTTCTTCTCCTCTGTATTGATTGTGATTTCCTTCCAGCCTCCATTGTGATCAATTGCTATCGTGTTTCTTGGATTAACTTGGATTTCTCATCTTTTCTATTTCCATTTCCTTTTTTCTATTCCAGTAAGTGCTTTAAAGTTTTAAATGTTTAAAGGGAGCCTCTTTCCCATAAAGCCTGGAATTTGCCAGAATCCTTCCTAGAAGAGGAACGTGGTCTAATGGTGAACACACAGTCCTAGTTGATTTACTTTTGTATCTTTAGGCAGGTCTCTAAACTACCTACCAGGAGAGTTATGAGGGTTAATTGAACAGACAAAGCACCATGTAATGCTTAACACTGTATCCGACTTCAAGAGTATTATACATTTACTGCCAGCCTTGAAAACAAAGTCTGTGATGCCAGTGGGGAAAACAGTGTCTTCTCAGTGGTCTTGCCTGAAAAATGACAGTACAGTTCCTGATTCTAGCAAAATGATTTCATAATTGCACAGGCTTTCTGTTCATGATGAAATCAAACTGTGTGGTTTCTGTTTCTCCTTGGTAACTAATATTTCTGCTAAAATTTCCTGTAACTCTTAGAGAGTAACAGGAGTTTGTCTATATTTGTGAGGATCCTTGTTGAAATAAATTTCAGAGTTGTTGCTATCCACAGTCCTGGAACAGAACATGAAAAAAAGAGATATCCAGAAGAAAAATATGCTAAAATTGATGTCTAGAGAAACAAATTTTTACAAAATGCTAGTAATTTTAAATTGTAATTTTTATATATGACAGATATTGTGAAGGAAATATTAAAAGGAGTCAATTTTATCATCTTTTTAACAGTTTGATCAGACTTGCTTTTCATAACAGACATTTCATCTACATCTTTAGCAGTTATCTAATTTGTATTACTGTGTTGCCTGGGAGCTCAAGTCAGACTTTTCTGTAATTGCTCTATTTTGATTTAATTGTTCTTCAGTATGAGTGATAAGACCTTACATGTAATATGTTTCACTTTGATTAGTACCTTGAATCCTGACATGAATATTTCTGTCTTTCCTGGTAACATCTCACCCAGAATATCTTTGTGTTACCTGTTTCACATTACAGTGATTGCTCATATCCATCTTCTTTCTCATTTATTATTTCCAGCAGGAATTCTTACTCCTGTGTGTATGACCATGAACTTCATTTCATTCTGCTTCTGTTACTGCAGTTACCCATTTTCTGTTGGTGTGGAATAAAGTTTTCCTTTATACTAACAGCTTACCACAGACCTAATTTCTGTGCCAAGGTCACAAAGGAAAATATCAAGTATGTCCCAAAAAAGGTAGTTGAGGATTTGTTTAACATTTTCTCTCCAGACTGATGTTTTCTCCATAGTCAACACTATAGAAATACAGAGGCATATATTCCAGATTTTCCTGTTAATCTTATACATAGATGTGAGATTGTATAAATCATACTGAGGTGTGAAAATGGATCCCCCAACAGTGACCAGAAAAGTCTCTAGGAGGTTCCAGACATTCTTCAGATATTTGCAAAGCAGTTCCACTCAGACCAGCATGACACTATTGAAAATTCCAAGCCATACATCATATTTAAGAAGGCATCCCTGCCATTTTTGTTTGTTCTGACTCTGCCCCCATGCAACCAGGACTGTACTGTGGAGCTGCCAGTGGGAAAGTGTGTTTTTGAGCACATTTCAATAGCAGAACAAATCAGTGTTTATCAGGAACTGGAATTCAAGTTGTTGCATCTGTATGCAACTGGGCTTTATTTATTTATGTATGTTCTGGGCTTTATTCAGTCAGGTCTTGAACACTGCCAAGAGTGGAGACTACACCACCTCTTTGTACAGCCTGCTGCAATGAAAAAGTTTGTCCTTTTGTCAGGTTGGAGCCTTTCTAATTTCAGTTTGTCCTTTTGTGTCTCATCTTACTGCCATGCAGTGCTGAGAAGAGCTTGGCTCCATATTCTTGGTAACCTACTCACTCTCTTCAGTCTGGACAAGCCCACTTCCCTCAGCATCTCCTCACACAGCCTCTGCTCTAACCCTCTGACCATCTTGGTGCCCTTTCAGAGAGCTCACTCTGGTTTATCAAC
The DNA here is from genome assembly GCF_036169615.1 of Heliangelus exortis. Classification (NCBI taxonomy): domain Eukaryota; kingdom Metazoa; phylum Chordata; class Aves; order Apodiformes; family Trochilidae; genus Heliangelus; species Heliangelus exortis. Next base: position 22,427,284 of record NC_092424.1, on the reverse strand, counting down.
ATCTTTCAAACACTTGGAGAGTATGCCAAAACTGGGTGCAGTGTTCTTGATGCAGTATTCTCAATGCAGTCAAAAGTGTGCTGAGTGAAGGGGGGGGTCATCACTTCTAATTATCTGCTGGCTCTGTGCCTGGTGGTACAGCCCAGGACGTTCTTGTCTTTCTTGCCAGGGCACACTGCTGGCTCATGTTGTTGATGCCAATGTCCCCATCTGCCCATCCAGCTGGCCTCCAGCCTGTATTGCTGCATGGGCTTTTTCCTTCCCAAGTGCAAGACTTTCATTCGTCCTCGCTGAATTCCATAATTTCATATCAGTGCAACCCTGTAGCCTATCTAGGTCCCTCTGTCTGGTGCCCTGCTCTTCAGCATATTTGACTGGTCTGCCTAGTTTGGTGTCACCTGGAAACTTGATAAGAGCACACTTCATTGCCTCCTCCAGGTCACCGATAGATGTAAAACAGAACAAGTCCCAGCACTGACCCATGCAGTACTCCACTTGTTGGAAGCCTCCAGGCTGAGGACGACCCATTAGCCACTACCTTCTGAAACCAACTACCCAACCAGATCTTTACCCATTACATAACTTCATCAATGTAATTTTTTGGGGGGGTGGCAATTCACTTATTACCTTATGTAACATCATATTATAGAAATGCATTTCAGCCATGATAGAGGGGGACCAGGCTAGTCAGGAAAGAAGAAAGCTGTGGATATTAATAATACTAATACTACTGCTTTTAAATTTGAGCTTTTAAACCTAATGGATTTCATAGAATCATAGAATCATAGAATTGGCTGGGTTGGAAGGGACCTCAGGGATCATCAATCCAACCCTTGATCCACTACCACTGCAGTTACCAGACCATGGCACTGAGTGCCACATCCAGTCTCTTTTTAAATACCTCCGGGGATGGAGAATCCACCACTTCCTGGGGCAGCCCATTCCAATGTCTGATCACCCTCTCTGTAAAGAAATTCTTTCTAATGTCCAACCTAAACCTCCCCCGGCACAACTTGAGACTGTGCCCTCTTGTCTTGCTGAGAGTTGCCTGGGAAAAGAGACCAACCCCCACCTGGCTACACCCTCCTTTCAGGGAGTTGTAGAGAGTGATGAGGTCTCCTCTGAGCCTCCTCTTCTCCAGCCTGAACAGCCCCAGCTCCCTCAGCCTCTCTTCATAGGATCTGTGCTGGAGTCCCTTCACCAGCCTGTTTGCCCTCCTTTGGACCTGCTCCAGGACCTCAATCTCCTTCCTGAACTGAGGGGCCCAGAACTGGACACAGGACTCAAGCTGTGGCCTCACCAGCGCTGAGTACAGGGGCAGAATCACTTCCTTGGACCTGCTGGCCACGCTGTTCCTGATACAGGCCAGGATGCCATTGGCCTTCTTGGCTACCTGGGCACACTGCTGGCTCATGTTCAGCTTCCTGTCAATCCAGACTCCCAGGTCCCTTTCTGCCTGGCTGCTCTCAGCCACTCTGTCCCCAGCCTGGAGCTCTGCATGGGGTTGTTGTGGCCAAAGTGCAGGACCCGGCACTTGGCCCTGTTGAACCTCATCCCGTTGGAATCAGCCCAACTCTCCAGTCTGTCCAGGTCCCTCTGCAGAGCCCTCCTGCCTTCCAGCTGATCCACACTTCCCCCCAGCTTAGTGTCATCTGCAAACTTGCTGATGATGAACTCAATCCCCTCATCTAAATCATCAATAAAGATATTAAACAGAACTGGTCCCAACACTGATCCCTGGGGGACACCACTGCTGACTGGCTGCCAACTGGATGCAGCCCCATTCAGCACCACTCTCTGGGCCTGGCCCTCCAGCCAGTTCCTAACCCAGCTCAGAGTGCCCCTGTCCAAGCTGTGGGCTGACAGCTTTTTCAGGAGAATGCTGTGGGAGACGGTGTCAAAGGCCTTGCTGAAGTCCAGGTAGACCACATCCACAGCCTTCTCCTCACCCACCAGGCGGGTCACCTGATCATAAAAGGAGATCAAGTTGGTCAGGCAGGACCTGCCCTTCCTAAACCCGTGCTGGCTGGGTCTAATCCCTTGCCCATCCTGCAGGTGCTCTGTGATTACACCGAGGGTGATCTGTTCCTAACCCTGCCAGGCACTGAGGACAGGCTGATGTAGTTTTCCGGGTTCTCCTTCCAGCCCTTTGATACATTCTTACTGATCCTGAGCTAAGAAGTGTCTGAATCTGACTGCTTGGAGGAGCATAGTGTAGAAGTAACCCAGGCTGGTGCATTATAATAATTCATGTTGATATCTTGAATGCATTGAGGTTCATTAACTGAAAGCTGTGTGAACCATGTTACTTCTGAAGTCAGATTTGCCTGAGAACCATTATAGTCATATTTGTGTGCTGTTGCCAAGGCATGGTGGCCTTAAGCTAGCAGGCATATCACTATTTGAAGCATATTTGCACCTGTGTCATGATCTATCTGAGATGTTGGTTGCCCACCCAGAAACCTGACTGAGTTATTGGCTATGGGCTGATGATAGAGTCTCTTAGTAACTAGGTAGTTGAGTCTGAGCATACATCTTTACTTGATCTTTTCCAGTGCAACCACCTGCTTGTGTTTTGCACATGATTTGGCAAATAAAAATTGAGTCATTTTCTAAGCTTCTTATCTGATGTCATTCACAAATTAAGCAGATGTTTACATAACCCCATTTACCTTTATAATAATTTGCAATTGTAGAGTAAATGGTGATGACAGAACCCCTTTAAAAGTAGGCACTGACCATTTTGGTCTTGATTTTTCTTTGGCTGAAACTTCTGAAAAGCTTTCCACTAATATCAGTAGGAAGGAGGTGGGGCATTTTCATAGAATAAAGGCATTATGTGAGCTGGTAGTGGTGCAATGTGTGTAAATAAAACTGGTTTATCTCAATAAATGTTAAGAGGTTTGCCTGAAATCACTTTCAATATCCTTTCCTGTTCTCTATACAGTAAAGTATGTAATTAGGGGACATGTTATACAGCAAATTCAGCTTGAAAAATTGATTTTTAAAACATAAAAGAGGCAGTGACTGAAGTCCTGCCAGGCTCTATTGAATACTCACATGTATTATATTGTAAACATAATGTTATTATACTGTATGTTGTCATAATAATTGGCAATGGTATTGGAGTTGGTCTTTGAGGGCTTTTTCATGTGGTAATATATGATAAGGGCTACATTTGCTGGCAGCAAACTTGTTTTTCTTTCTGTTTTTCCTGGTAAATTGGCTTCAAAATAGTTTTGTGGTTTGTTTTTTCTTTTTCAGCTGTCTTAGGATGCAGATGGCTTTATCTCTTTTTAATGAGATTTGGGGCATTCTCCTTAAAAATGATGTTCACTTAGTGCTGCTACAAAGGATACATTCTTCACTTTTCTTAAAGCATGGCACTGTGGAAACAGAGCTAGGGAAGACTTAGCAGTGATCAACAGTGCAGATGGGTGGATTAAGTCAGATCCATTGTCATCCAGGGCTGCAAGGTAGCATGACTCAGGAGAGAATGTAAAAACTGAGTCTGGAGGCCAGTGAATAATTTGAGATTACTGGATAGGAACATCTTACCCGTTAGTCTGTGTAGGTTTGGTTCTGTAATCCTAACTCATGCAAGCCATGTCATTGGGTTCCAGTGGGCTGTCATGTGATGGGAGCTATTGCAGTGTGAGGAAGTGTGGAAAACTGCTCTGTTTATGTGCAAAGGTCCTGAAGGGGCACCAGGACAGATAACAATTGGGAAACAAGCATTTTTTCTATTCAAACTTCAGGACATTTTTTACTGAGGTAGCTGCTCAAGTTTTATAGGATAAGACTCTCTTAAAATATTTTCCTTTAAGATCCAGACCAAATGTATGATATGTGCAGGACCCCGAAAGACAATTTGTAGTGTCTTGAAGCATCCACAGTGGGCACGCATTTCAGTTGGAGGCCTTCCATACGATGGAGTGAATTTCACCTAATACAAGTTTAACAGCTGAAAAAAAGGTTGCCTGTAACAGCTTTTCCATCAAACTCAGACTCTAAGCCTGGACTACTTAGCCTCAGATTCCTGCAAAATCAGCACCAAGACACACCTTATGCATCACCATTCTTTTACCTTTACATATGTGCTGTGCTTTTTGCCATTCTGAGTCAGCTTCCACTGACTTCAGTTCCATGTGATACAGCCGAATGCCTCCACCCTTCCTGGGCTTCCATGCCCTTTCTTGTATTGTTTATGTTCCTGTCCTGCCTGGCCTTGTGTCCATTTTTCATCTCATTTCAGGTTGTGTACTACTCTTCCTCTCAATTTCATTCTCTCTCTTCATTCTCAGTGTCACTCTTCAGTACCTGATTCTTTTTCATCAATCCCTTTGGATTACCAGCTGCAGAATACACCACTTCTGTGAATCTCCAGTTCTGCCATCAGAACAGGAGTTGCAATATAATCAGTTCTACGAGAAGTCTTGTTCTTGAAAAGCAGATGTAACTTTATTCTGGTTTACACTGATGTATACACTTTGGCTTTTTCTGTTGAACACGCAAAGTATTCTGAATCTGCCCAAGTAGCTACACAGAAGGGCATTTGTTTGCATTCAGCTGCCACGAGATGTCTCTACCTGTAGTCAGCATATAGGATCTGTGTATCAGTGAAGGACAACATCTTTAGTGGAATCACAGAACAGTTTGGATTGTAAGGGACCTTAAAGATCATCTCGTTCCACCCCCCCTGTGTGGGCAGGGACATCTCCCACTAGACCAGGTTGCTCAAAGCCCCATCCAGTCTGACCTTGAACACTTCCAGGGGAGGGATCAGCCATAACTTCCCCTGGCAACCTGTGTCAGTGTCTCACCACCCTCACACTAAAGAATTTCTTCCTAATCTCTAACCTAAATCTACCCTCTTCCAGTATAAAGCCATTTTACCACTTTTCCTATCACTACATGGTCTTGTGAAAGTCCCCCCCAATATCAGAGGCAAATGGAAACTGGTAGAATGCTTGCCCAAAGTGGTATCTATCATGGCCTCTATCACTCTGTTTCCTCTTGAAAATGCCTGCAGATGTGTGACCTTCTGTGTAGTGTGGTGCAGTATGGGGTAAGTTAGCCCAGTACTAAGTCACAGAGAAAAGGGGCATCCTTTTGAACCACTAGTACAGTATCTTGGTTCTTTAGGGATCTCCTGTCCATAGATTTGTTTAGTTTGTGAACATCTTTTAAAAATCACCACTCAAAGCAGTTTACTAATTTAAGACTATGTTGGAAAACAAATTAAATAGTTGCTAAATACAGTATTGCTTTAATTTCCAGTTCAAATGCAAAAAAATTAACACTGTAATTAATTAAAATTAACATTTTCCAGCACTGTAAGGTTTTTGTTTACCTGCTGGGTTATCATCTGATATCTGATGAATTTGCAGAGTTTTTTCCTCACTAAGATATAGTGAGATGTGTGTATGTGTATTTTAATGCCCAGTGGATCCTCAACTCAGGAGTAATCATTACAAACTATGGACATTTCAAGTACTTTTCTCTTCAATATTCTGATTGTTAATTGTGTGGCTAATCAGTATTTTAAAACAAAATTTGCACATAAAGGGTTACTTCATCAAATGGGGACATGCTAAGAGGTTCTCTCCCTACACAAGTGTTCTGCACACTACGACATGCATTAGCTGTCTGGGATCAAAACAGAATCAGAACAGAATAGGGTTTTTATAGAATACAAGGTAACTGAAAATTCTTTTTCAGAATTGCTATGAATTTTTCATGGTGTACTCTCACAGAGAGGGGAAATACATTTATGCCGTGTGTCCAGTACCGTGACTGATTTCGCTTGTATTTTGACCATGTAAAAAAAATCCTAATTACTCCAGAATCTTTTGTGACTTCTGTCCACTTTGCTGCTTTAGCATTCAAGTTTTGCAGACCATGAAAAATCTTGAAGACATGGCTGTACATAGCCACACCTCTTTCTCTTTAGAGAACAGCAGAATCTGATAGAAAGGTTTCCTGTGCTAGAGCCAGTAACCAGAAAGTGGGCCTTTTTATATCCTCTACACTGGAAAATTCAGAAAAGGGCAGGTTTGACATTCCAGAAATTGAAAGGTAGTATTTTTGAAGGCATACAACAACCTAGCCTTAGGAAAATACCACCTCCTCATGTTTACAGGGTTTTTTTTGTACCTTGTACCAAAGAAGGAAAGGAGCACACAGATTCAGCTTTTCCTCAGTGAGTCATCTTATTCCTTACAGTTCTTCTTTTGATAAAATTTTTTGCAAAGAGGCTCAAAGCTCCTTCCTTCGAAGTGGCACCATTAATTAGAAAGCTGAAAGATCATGAACCTAGCTTCTGCTTCTTGGACATTGGACATTGATAAATTTACTTTGGAGGCAGATGTAAAGTTTGTAAGCCTGAGTTCAGCATCACCTTGGAGTAGACCAGGTTAGACTTTTTATACATTGTAATACCCCTTTCAACAAGTACTGTGGAAAATGTTGTCTGTACAGTATTTGCATTTCTCTTAATCATCTGTCCCAGAGCAAAGTTCAGTAGGTTAAGGAAGTATTGTTTAAGTGCAATTGATCTAAAAATATACCAAAAGGAAAACGAATTATGAAGAGTCTTTATTTGGGCTTGTTGCTGTCTAAAAATACATAAAACAGGGAAGCAGGAGCTTGTGACATGGTTATTTCTGGAAAAGTGGAAGGACTGACTGTCATTATTACACCATGCACAGAGCCATCCAGAAGAAATTCCTGAAGAAATTGCGAGTGGAATTAAGAACCCCAAAATTAGAACTATTTCTGTAGTGTTATGAACTCCTTGCTCCAGATCTTGCCTCTGCAAATGAATGAAAAAACACATTAATGTCAATGGGATCAGGCTTCAAATTTTTGCTTCCCTCTCCCCTCACCTTTGCTTTAAACAGAAGTCTTTTGTTACCCTTTGCAGGGAATATCTGTTTTAATAATCATTCTTTAGTTCTTTCAGGCAGATCTCAACACAGAGTATTCCAAAATTAGTCTTCTTCTGAAGAGAATAAAGATATATTTGCTGTATCCACAGAGGGAAAAAAAAAGCTAGAAGAAACTACTAAATCAGTTAATTTATTCTCTGTATCATAGGTCACTATTACCCAGTTACCTCTGTAACATTTTATGTTTACCTCTGAACATTTTATGTTCAGCTGCAATAGTAAGCATATAAATAAACACTGACCTGCAACACTTGAAAAGTTACCCAGACTTAAGACCTTAAGAACAAAAGATGCTATTGAGAACTCCCATGATAATTTCAGTTATAAATAATCTGATTTTCAATATACCTTGCTTACTACCCAAAGTTTGTATTTACACAGTTTGTAGATTAAAGAATCCCGTAGAAGGCAGTATTTTCTGTGATATGTTAAATCAAGATACTTAATAATATTAACAAGTGAACCTTGAGTCTTTCCTTCAAATGTGTGACTGTAAGATATTTTCCTCTTCAAATCATTTTGTCTGCTTCTTTGTACTCTATTTTGAAAACATCTCTAAAATGCAAAACCTGGTATGGTGTTTTGCTGCAGCTTTCACCAATGTTGCACACATCTACATAAAGCTGTTTTGCTTCTCTATCTGTACATTTTGATACCTTTTTAAGGTTTTAGTTTGTGGCTTTTTTTCTGCAATGTCAAATGTTTGTCACCTGTAATCCTTGGTACCTTTCTGGCCATGTGTTTTCTGGGTAGATTTGGCTGCTGATAGAGCTTCTAGTTCTAATCCCTTTGCATTTGGCTGTATTAAGACATGTTTAATTAGAACTGGATTAGTTTATTAAGGGATTAAAATCTTTCTACATGACTATCTTCAGCCTTCATCCCCATAATTATATTAATCTCACAAATCTTATTATCTTGGATGTATATATTTATTACACAATCACAGTAGCCCTAAAGTTGATGTTACAAGTCTCCATGTATTACTACTTTGTTAGATCTTTTGGTTTTCTGTTAATTTAACACATTTTATTGATACTGGGTTGTGCTAATTTTCAGAAAGAGAATATCATACACTATCAACTCATCTGTTTTCAACAAATATGTTTTGGTCCCACAACTACTTTCACAAGCCAAAGATCTGTCTTGTCAAACAATGGAATAAATTTATTTTACAGGATCTATTTGCCTCAAAACTGGGTTGACTGATACTCATAATATTCTGGTACTTTGATTCTTTATTAATTTTATAACAGCTTTATTACCTGGAAGTAACATCAGACTAACTATCCATCAGGTCTCTGAGTCATCCTGCTGCCCTTTGTTATTATTGGCACAACATTAGCACTTTTCCAGTCAAATGGAATTTCCCTAGAATGCCTTAATTTGTTAAAATAAACATGATTAGTTCTCAGGCCTTTTTAGTCTTAGCTCTGAAGTGTGAGGTAGATGAATTGGCTGATCTTAAAATGTTTATTTCTTGTACCTGTTGTATAATATTCTGCTTGGTTACTGATGGACTGGAAAATAGCTCACCATAATCATGTGACATAAGAACATCTGTCCAAATAGGGGACAGGAATATTCCTAAAATTTACTGTTTCTCCTGTATTACTATTAAAATTTTTATCGTTTCCATACAGCAAAAGGCTTATATAACTGCTAGGACAGTTTTAGTCTTGATACTTTTTTCTCATTCTTTATCTTACATTGGTCCTGTCAGCTGTGGACTTTCAACTAATGTTTCTAGCTTGCCTTAGTGATTTCTTCCCCTTCATAAATACTAATTAATATGGATTATCAATGTTTTTTATTATCTTCATTTATTATGTAGTACTTTTTGTTATGAACTACTGCTCATTCTTGAGTAATGAAATACACCATTTTTAGCCAAAATTATCTTCTCCTTGACTGTGCCATTACAATTTATCATACTAAGATTTCTTCTTAAAGAAACCTGTCACTTTTGACTTCCCCACTCAAATTTCAATCATAATTTTAATTACTGTGCTAGGCTACTGAAGTTGCAGGTTACTGACAACAGTAATACATGTACCACACTCATGGCTTTATGCAGCTGCGTCTCCCTCTTCTCTTCTACTCATTCTGCCCTCCTGACGTTGGGGTTTTTTTGGCATTTTAATCAGGTGAATCATTGCACAATGTTCACTAATCATACTGGTGTCACTCTTTTGCAGAGGTGGTAATTACATATTCTCTGGCTGGTTACCTCTTTCAAGCTTAATAAATAAAACCCTGGAAGATGTAATCTATTAACACTCTTTGCCATGCACTGTATTTGCCTTCTTGACAGCTTCCTCAGGTGTTACTTCTTTGAACTTCTCCTGCCTACTCCATCTTAACTCCAGATCAGAAAGAGGTAACACTTGCACAGTCCTCTTAAAAAGTTTTTCTAAGAGGTAAGATTACCATGGTGAGTGGATTTTCATAAAAGCCCTGTTCAGAATGTCTTACCAAGTCATGTACTTGCTTGTCTATCTGACCATACTTTTCTGAAGATAATCCCATCTGTTCCAAAAGTAATACTGCAAAAAGGAGATTTCGGATATATTTCATCACAACATTATGTTCTCTATGCAAAAAATTTCACTATTTTGCCTCCCACAACACTATACCAGCAGAAGTAAATATATATACATATATAAAAATATATAAATTTAATTGGTTTTATACAGCAGGCTCTCCTTTGTGCATTTTTCCTCTGTGAATCAGTCTTGCATATTTGGAGGATGTGTGACGTGTCAGTTTTTATTCCAAATTAGCATGCGTTTTTTTTCTTGTTTTAAAATAGTGTATAGTAAATTCAATGGGATGATTTAAAGGATGTTGAGGGAATATCAGCATCTGGCTGATTTGTTACTGGTATTAACAGACGCTCTCCAGGAGCAGAGTGCACTGCATATTTTGCAGTGAGTGTTCAAATTTGGTCAGCATTCAGAAATAGTAGCAACTGGGAGGTGATAAACAAAAAAAATGTGGCTTGGTCATACTTCTTTCCTTTAGTATTTTAAATCAAATGCCTTCCAAGGGCAGGGCCCTAAGCAGATTTCTTCACTCTGACTTCCTCTTTCCTTCCTGAAATAAAATAATCATCACTGCAGGGTCTCCTGTCTGCAGCAGCTACTCCCAGCAGAAACTATTCTTTTAACACATAAATGCTGCAACTGATCATTTCAAAAATTATTTTAATAATATTTCTGCTTAAACCTGCCAATTAGCACAGACTAGAGAGGAAATGAGGAAAATAATTCTTTCTCTAGGTTTTCTTATCTGAAAACAGATGTTTGATAGATAATGAGCAGAGAGGAAAAGAGAGCTGACAAAGTTCAGCTGCACCTCTTCCTTCATAGGCTTGCAGTCTGGTCTATAACTCAGGTAGGAGAGGAACAGTAAGAAAGCTTAATTAGAACATAGAAAGAATTTTAAATGCAGGCTTTTCTTTTCCTAGTTTCTAGCTATTTTGTACTCTGTTTAAATGGTCTTAATAAACAGATTTCATCTGATATTTTCCAGTGATAGAGATTCAAAACTTAGTTATGCCTGAGTGTCAAACATTTAACCCGTGGTCTTGGTATGATTTGACCAGATCACATTGCTAGAGAAATCTTTAGATCTCATGAGTACATAAGAATATCGATTTCTTTCCTGAATTAAGATCACACAGGTACTTTCTCTGAAAGCCAGTACAGTCATACTGTGGTAGCAGTGTTATAGTTGACATGATAAATGCAGAAAAAGTCCTAAGAAAGAGCTGCAGCATCTGACCAGCACAGTCTTTCTGAATCTACTCTTGTTCGGATGTTTTGAAAGAGAAAAGGAAATTGTCACATGGCTGCTGATTACATAGTGACTGAATTGTTTCAAATTATGTGTGCTTTGGGAGATAAGAGCCTGCAGCTGGGAAATCCCCAGCATGTGACTGGTACAGCTGTATTTGATAGTGTGATTAAGCTTTCCTGCAGACCTGAGTATTTCACTGTGTTGCATCTGTACCTCTGGTTGTCTGCCCATTGCAGCAGTCATGTAACTGCTAAACACTCCTGGTCTGTCAGAATTTGCATCAGTATGTCAACACCTGAGCTGCTTGATCTATGCTAGGCTTTTGTGCTGAAAAAAAGCAGTGGGAAAACAGAATAGCAGCTGCAGCCGAGAAGAAAATGTCTCTGTAAGGGTGAATTTGGTAGCTTTAAGTCATCTACACTTGTGCCATCCTGCCAATGGACCATAAAAAATGGTTAGGAAAAGGGAAAGATCAGACTTCTGTGTTTCTTCAAGGTATTTTTGTGCATGTCCATCTCCACCTTGTTCCTATGTTTCCTCCTTCTGTGGCATCTTGTCAGCACCTGAGTCTGAGACAGGAGCTCTTGGTTACTCTGGTACCATACCAAGATTTATAGGACTCAGTTCCCTAGGGGGAGTCGTAATACTTTCTTGAAATATAAATCTGTGGTTTTGATTAATTGTTTGTTAATTGACACAATTTTGCCCCCTGCATTGTGTAAAATGTGGATGCATTAGGTCACATGAACTGTCACTGCATCCATGTGGGATACGGGAGATGCTGCACGATGGCATTGAAACAATGCCTTGGGGAGCTGCAGAACAGACATCTTGCTACATGCTTGGAAATTTTGATCATTAACAATTGCGAAGCATCACAGTGATGACTTCACCTGGTTAGCACTCAATTTTCTCGCAATTCTGCCACTCCCTGGAGATTTTCTAGCACTCTGTGGTCTCTCCTGTCTCTCCCAGTTAGCTGACAGTGAACAGCAAGCTCCATGACGTTCTAAGAAATGGTGTCTCCTTGGTTTTAGGGTACTTAGTATATAGTCCCTAGAATACAATGATCTCTGACCAGAGTGAGCTGCTGAGAAATACTTTAACTGATTTAGAAATAAAAATGCTCTGAAGCATCAGTTTACAAAGTTTTATGTAATGTGAGAAAAATGCAGTAGTTTTTACAGTGTGTGAAATATTTGAAGGATCATGTCCCTTGAAAATATATTTAGCCTTTGCTTTTGACGATATCCTGTTAGAATCCATTGTAGCTCTGATTTTCCTCCTCTCACTAAAAACTTGTGGCTTTGGGTTTGGATAATAATGATACTTCTTCATTCATTCTTCCTGGCAAAGCTTTACAATACATTTAAGATACATTTTCCTCTTGATGTGTGTCACTTTATGTTTCTAGTCATCAAGTAGGGCTTTTTCTTTAACATTTAACTAATTGCTTCTAAGTGCCTGATGTAGTGAGCTAGTAGTAGTAGGTATTACTACTAGGTAGGGGATTTTGGTCTATTTTATTTTATACCATTGATTTTTCACACTCTGGTGAAAATATATTGAAATAAATGCTGTTAATCTTACCTTCCCTACTTCTTAGTTAAAACATGGTGGATAAAAGTTGATGTTTGTGCTCACAATATGATTTCTTTTTATAATATATGTTTTTAATTATCCCTTTGCAAGACCTCCAGGGCCTTATCCTTCAAAAAGTGATGCCTTCACTCATTTCATAATGAAGAGCAACTTATGCCTTAGTTGATGTGGTTAATTAGTCAAGAGATGGCAAGAGATGACACGAGTTTGTGATAGAGTGAATAGTAAGGTTTAGTACAACAGCAAAAAAATCATGAGATGAGCTATTATTATTCCCCTGATTTGCTGGTTCCTGATTTCCATATGTTACATATATTTCTCTGTGTCATGTTTGAGGAACTAGTCAGATGAAAGGTCACAGCTGTTTTATGAAAGTAGGTGAATCATAGACTGATTCACTGGGTACAGGCAGTGGATGCTCAGAGTATTTGGGCTGTGCATTCCTTTCTTAGTTTTCCATCTGTTCTACTGTGGGAACTGAAATTAAAATAGACAAATGGGGCTGCAGATCAGTTAAAGAGAAATAGTGCTGCAATATATGGGCTTGAATGGGAAGTTACATAGTTTGTTTAAGTTGCACACTCAGTACAAATTTAGGCCACATCCCCAAAATCTTCGAGATGCAACTTAGGTGTCTGCTTGAGCAAAGTAGGATGTGGGGAGCAAGCCCATTGCTTTGGTCATGAGAGGGAGAATGTGCTCCCTGCACTGACTTTTGGACTGGTATGCACATGTTGTAGCTTAAGGACATGTTGCCTCCCCAGATTCACATTAAGATACAGTGAAGTTGAGGCTGGGGACAGGATCTTTATGACAGCTCGTGTGGGACACGAGCTCGTGTGTCCCAGGGCAGCAATTTTGCTCTTGCTTTCCCATCATTGGCACTGGAGATGGACAAACTCCCACAGCTGGGGTTTGAGGAGGACAGAGAGAGAAAATCACAGCCCAGACAAAAATTTGGAGTAAAACAATCAGAAAAGACTGTTTTCAGGATGATGGAAGAGTATGGATTAGTTTGTTTGACTTTAAGATTTTCCAGGACAAAGTTGAGAAGGTTTTAGATGCTGTATCTGCCTAGTTATTTCCCTGATGTGCCTAGTTCTCTGTTATGAGCAAATCACATAGCATGGTGGGATCTAGCAACCTCACCAGCTTCACCACAGCTGGTGGTGGGTCACTTGAAAGTATGAAGAACACAGAATGATAGTTAAGAAATCTTGTCTTTCTACTTTCTCTCCCCCCCTCCTTCAAAACAGACAATTTCATGGTTGTGGGAAGATATGGTGCCAGCAGTTCTGGGAACACTTTCTCTTTATTCCCCAAACAGATACGTGTGGTTACACTGCAGAGTTCCCGTGTGCTGGCATGGCAGCATCTCCATTCTCATATGGAAAATAAACCTTAAGGGCTGAAAAAGTAGTTCAGGCCAGCTCAGGCATTTAGCCCATTATCATCACATTGCTAAGACTAGCAAGATTTTAACACCTGAGAATACTGTGTAACTTCAACAAGAGCAGGCAGGAGGCCAGGCCAGTGGTACTCGTGCATATGTGAAGCTTTGTCTGCTAGAAGTACTTTAATTTGAAACAACCAATGTCCTCCTCACAAATCACACAGTCTTTAGAACTTACTAATACAGCTCTAGGCCCAGATTTGATATAGAAAAGGGTCTGCATGTGCATTAAGCGATTGTGTCACCAGGTACTGCTATATGGAGTACAGTAAAGAGGGAGATAGTCCTATTTCCAGTACTGGTAAATCGACTATAAAGTACTTGGAAACTCAGTCTGTGTTTGGGATCCTATCTGGGGAAGTACCACTGAACTCTGGTATGACATTTGGCCACTGAAAGCTCAGCAATTTCATTGATACATTTCTGGACTGAGGCCTCAGGTTTCTTCTAACGGTGAATATGATTGCAGCTCCTCTGGTTTGACCTTTAGCTGGCTTTATGTAGGCATCCAAGCTTGAAAGTTGTACATTGTACAAAGGGAATTTGAGTTTGGTTTTTTTCTTACTACACCTACAAGTGGAATGCCAGTGTGATGTGCTCAGAAGTGAAAATAAATGCTGGTTAGAACAAATAGTAGCACTGTTGGGCAGAAGGGTTTAGTTTAAACTTGGCACCATAACTTAATTCCTATAATGTCATCTCAAAGGTTGGTTGTTTATTTTTTTGGATTTTTGTGGGGCATTTTTAGCAGAAATAAATCTAAAGAAATCTGTTTCTCAGCTTTTCCTCTTCAGGTCATATAAGCTTAATGTATATTGAATTGCTGGAATATGAACTGACAACGGTAGGAAGAGAAAGCAGATCTCTGTACAACATTTGTAATTATTTACCTTCAAATATGCAGCTGTTAGCCAAGACAGGATCTTAAAAGTGATATTATCCCCTTTTCATAGGCATGGAGCTTATCTCTTTGTGATCAAAATTAACAATATTCCAGGGGGGAAATTAGGACTACTGATTCCCCTTAGATTTGTTTTTTTCCACTTAGTTGTATAAATTCTCTTTTCCTATGACCAGTTTAAGCTCTTTATTTCATGTGTTATTGTATGCAAGGGGAAAATACAGATGAGTTAAGGATATGTGTTTGTAGAGGTGCTTGGATACTCCATTATTAACTAGCAAGGAGATTTTCTGAAATCAGAAGGTTTTACTGATGCCCTTTATTTTATGTGATTTTATGACACTCAAGCACATCAGCAGTTCTGGAGGAAAAAAAGGCTCAAGCTTCTTGGATGTGTGAACAGTTTGGACTAATGGGCAATACTAAGTAGTCTTGAGAAGGGAAGCAAGGAATCACATGTAGAGAAGAAAAAGAGCTGAGTTTGAGAACTAAAAGAAACAAAGCAGAGTGAGTAGGAAGCTTGTCTTGGGTAAGAGGAAAGAAAAGCTGAGCAAGAGCTCTTGGGGCAGCATCCTCCTGCTTTGCCAACTGTTTCATTTCTTGCACATCTGGGAAAGACCTGACTCTGTAAAAGGGCTTTTGTTGGTTTTATCTTGAAAGTATATAGCTGATAAATAAATTAGGGGTAGGAAGAAAAAAAAAAAATAAAAAAAAAATGGAGAGAGTAAAGTCAGTTGTTGCTTCTGCCTTCCCTCTGTGGGTATTTTCTACCCTTTCTACCCCTCTTCTCTCCCCCTTCAGCTAGAGCACAGCTGAGAGGCTGAAATTGCAGTGAAGAGTGTAACAAGTGTCAAACAGTGACCAAAGTCTCCTGAAAACGACCTGGCATTGACAATGAAAGTTTCTGTGCTCTCAGCAGCGAAGATGCTACAGAAGAATCCCATTCCTCCCTGGTTGCTCCCTCCTGTCCCCCAGCCCTGGAAAAGGCTGATCCAGCAACCTCTGCAGCAGTGCTGAGGCTGATGGGGTGAGAACTGAAGCTGGAAGTGGGTAACAGGTGTGAGAGGATGGGTGAATGCCTCTAAATGATACATTAATACTAGCTGTTAAAACTAACTGTTACAATTCATTGTTATTTTGAACTTGATTATGATTAAGCCAGTTAGCACTTAGAGTAAAATTCTATACCAGCATCTTCTATGTAATGCAACAGGATTGGGGTAGAGTGGCTGGAAAGCTGCCCAGAGAAAGCAGCCAGTGCTGTTGCTGAAAGAGTTATTTGTGAAACTACACCTTGTTTTGATGCCGAGCAGCAGGAAAAAAAGGTGCAACTAACTCTTCTGGGTATTGCTGGGTTATATGAGGTCATTTTGGTCAGAACAGGGCCCTTACTCTGAGTGCTTGCAGCCCCCCATTCAGACCCCCCTTTTCTGTAGCAGGCTGAGCAGGTATATAATTTCTTCTAAGCTCTGGAAGAGTGTTCTCTGCAAGGCTGGAATGGATGTAAATTTATTCACTGACAGAAAGGAAAATAGCAAACATCAAAAACAACCAGACTGAAATTGTGTATATAACACTATTGTTCTATTTAATACTATTGCAGTCACCTCATTGTCCTGTTCTCCATTGTGCCCTGGGCACTGCTGCAAATGGCCCATCATCTGCACAGATGTTTCTCCCTTCCAGGTATTCAACTCAAACCTGCTGTTCCTTGTGTCCTCCTGGCCTGCAGTAGCTGCACAGTCTGTTCACTCATTTCCTGAGTACCTCATGACTTCTGAACCATAGTTCCCTCAGGTACAGATGTTCCTTGTCTTCTTTTTTCCAGATGTAATACAGAAAGGTTTTGCTCTGTATCCAGTGATTTCTACTTACAGTTCTCACAGCTAGGTAAGCACCCTCTCATTTCTTTCACAGAAAAATAGACATAGGTGACATAGCAGGTTGCCCAAAGTCACAGCCAGGCCTGCATCAGTGTGAATACTTAAATAGCTCTCTTCACTTCAGGCCATGGCTCAAGTCATCTGCATCTTTACCATTCCTTCTGGCAACTTGATTTGCTTATTTTCATAGCTGCATGTTATGCTTTTGTGGTACGTATTTTTCACTGGATCATTAAATAATGTTAATGAGAGAAAATCAAGGTCTGCTCTATGTCTTCATGCATCTCTCCTCTCAAACCTGAGACCATGCTTACCTGTATCACTTCTCTTATTCCAGTCCCAAATCCTTGTGGTGCTGTTATTGCTAAAATACCCAGTGCTGTCCTTGTGCAATGTAGATAGATGCCTGCTAAACCCCTTTGACTTTGTGACTTCATGTGGGCCCTAAGGAAAGAGGCTCTTCACAGATTCAGAAACTGAGAAGAGCCTGCACTTTGACATCAGTGACTTGATTCAAAACCTTAACGGGATCAGAGTTCTGTAGTATCACAGTGAGAAGGTAATGATATCAAAGAATAAAGAACAGTAATTACCCTCTGACATTTTCTTTATTATATTTATTATCAGTTTTATTACAAACACTTGTTGATCTTTCCTGTGCATACTCTGTTAACAGGACAACTACTCAGAGCCTTTCTCCAGTTTTTACTCACTTCTCAGCTGGGCAACTTTCCCACCAAAGCTGATGCCATTTTGCCTGAGTAAGAGGACGAGTAAAAAGGAGAGAGCACTTTAGGATTTGTGCCACGTAGCAGTGTTATGAGTCTTCAAGCAAAGACTCCCCATTGGCTCTGCCTGGGGCTTGCAAGCATGCTCACACCCAAAGTTATCATTGCTGTGTCTCTATGAGGACTCTCCTATCCATGTCCCAGTAAATGAGTAATGTGTCGGTTTTTTTTTTTTCCTCCTCTCTCTACTACAGAGTCCTCTATCTTCAGGTTGTACAAAGGCTTGAAGCCAGGAATCTCCTCTGCCAAGTGAGTAAGTCCGGTACCTTACATTGTACTGTCCTCTAGTGGTAACATCTTCTGCTTGCAGTCTTCTCTCAAAAGCAGGGTGCTTTCAGACATTCTCTTCTCTATGAAATTCACACGCTAATACTGCTCTTGGAGAACCATCCGGCTTTGAAAAGGTTGCCGAATATTAACAAACACATTTAGGAAGAAGTTTTTAACAGGTTTTTTTGGCTGTCTCAGCCATTCTTCCGTGTTGTTCCTTGAACAGACATGTGGAAGAATACTTATTAGAGAAGTGCAAAACAAGATGAGGAATTTGAATTATTGCTCTATTTCAACTGGGAAGTGTTGATGAAACTTTGGATATCAGTTTTCCCTACCATTTTCTGTGTAGAAAGTGGAGTGGCAACCAAAGCTATTTCATCACAGTGTTTTAGGGCTGTTGATAGAAGCAAGGTCCTCAGTACGAAGAATATGCCATGTAAAAACAGTAATACATTTCCTGTTACAATAGGACCAAACTTAGCAAGAATCCTGTCTCAGGGGTGGTATTTTTTTAATATCTTTGCATAAATTCAAGGTGAGGTCTTGCCAAATGTAGATCACTATTTTTCAGTTCTTTGCTTTTCAGTGAATTCTTATCTAGTATACCAGACTCCAACACAAAATGGAGACTTTGTATGTTTAGGCCTAAATGATTAAGTTATTGATTAATTAGTATTAATCAGTCATTGTTTTAACCTGTAAAGAAAAAAAGATATTAATCATTTTGACACAATTTGAAAGTAATAATAATTTCAAGTACTTGTCTGGTCTCCATATAACTAGTGATATACAGGTGAAAAATTGACCAATTATTCTGCCAATAATAAGTCTTCTATTAGAAGAAAATTCACATGCAGTTTTCTGCGTGGGAAAAAAAGTATCAGAAGGAAGGAAGGAACTGTTTGGAAACTTGAGTATCACATATAGTTACTGTTACTTTTTTCCCCACAATGGAGCAGTAATCTGAGAGACATTTGATCTTCAGAGTGCAGCAATGAGGTAAGACTTTACGATTTCAGGCATCCAGGCTGATGAAAAGGTGACAGTGTACAAAAGAAAAATCATCATTCAGGTTGTTAACTCTTGGAAAAGTTTTCACCTGTATGTTCTAGAAGGAGCTGCTACTGACTAATTATAGCTCAGATCAGTCCAGTTTGGTTTATTTAACCATGAACATTAATTGTCCTGTGGCCATCAGGACAGATTGCCAGAAATTCAGTTGCCATTTCCCCATCACTTAACACTGACCCAAAATCTACCTGTAGACAAAGCTGCCTGACTGCATGGCCTTGCCATGAAGCACTAGTACCAGGGTTGGAATATGCAAAGAGTCTGTCTTTCATTACCAAATTGTTACCTAGCTGTCCTGGTTTGGGCCAGGATAAAGGTGATTTTCTGTCTTGTACTTTTGCTTTTAGCTAAGTCTCCTGTAAGTAGTTGCACTTGCTGAAATTAACAGCAAGTTTCTCAGACAGTGTGTGTTTCTAGGACTGATAACACTCGATGTTTATAGTTACTGCTAGAGACTGGTGTGCAGAGCCAAGGACACTGCTCAGCTCTGAGGAAAACATAAAGAGGTCCCACCTGCATCCCTTCTTTGGGGAGGAACGGACAAGATAGATGCCAGAATTGACCAAACAGAGTATTCCATCCCATATATGTCATCCTCAGTATTAAATTTGAGGGATCACGAGGGCCAGGCCAGATTTTCAGCTTCCGGCTGCCTGCCCTTCCTGCCTTTCCTGCTTCCCTTTCTTCATCCTGGCATCCTGGAAGGATCCCATCCGTTTGCCTGCCTGTGGTCCTGATCTGTGCCAGCCCATATCTGTGTGTTCCTGCCTCCAGTTCCCAACTGCTGCCGACTCTAGGAGTCCAGCCTGGACTTTCCCAGGGCTGCCCTGCAGCCTCGGTGGTGACGTGAGAGCTATTGGGAGAAAGGGGGGAGGAATGTGGTATCCATTTTCTTGTATATTTGTATATATTTAGTAATTTTTCCTATTTATCATTACTGTTTCATTAAAGTTGTGTAGTTTAGTTTCCAACCCATAAGTCTCTCTCCCTTATTCTCTCTCCTTTCTTATCAGGGAGGAGAGAGAGATTAATAGAGAGCGTCTGTTACTCAGTTTAATTGCCAGGCCAGTGTTAAACCGTGACACTAGCAAAACCCAAATCATTGCTACAGTGTAATTTTGACATACAATAGACTGGATTTTAAAACATGTGCTGGATTTGTTGTCCCCTAATACCTGTGTGCATGATACAGCTTTTTTTCTGTGAATAGGCAAAAAGCCTGGGATTTGCCTTTAAGTACTTAAACCACTGAAGTGGTTTTTGTCTCTGTTTTCTGAGGCCACTGTTCAGGACAAAGCCTCAATTTAGGTCTTTTGGGAGAGGCAACTGGGCAGTTAATTTAACACTGATCAAAGCTGCTGTGAGGGGTGACAGATGTATGCTAGATAGGCTGTAGCTCAGTGTGTTACTGTTGTTGCTATAAAGGCATCACTGAAGGATTTCCTGTGAAGGAAATAGGAGTCATGTAAGTCTGTGATTTGTCAGACAAACCAGAGTCTCCTGTGCCTGTGCCAGTGCCCTGTATTAAATTGCTGTTTTCTTGGGTGGCTTGCTTTGTATGCAATAGCTTTTTGACAGATGGGTTTTTAAGGCACTGACATGTTGCTTAGGCTGGAGTTACCTAACAACAGTTGTTCAGCTCAACATTCCTTCCAAGACTGGTGAAGGAGAGAAGCTTGCTGACAAGTGGCTTGCTGCTGCTGAGGAGGTTTGAGATAAAGCTGGGCATCTCAGATCAGTGCCAGGGACCTCCACCTGCATAAATGAATTGTAGGTATTGTTCACCAACAGCTGATTTTGTTTGATCACTTTCAAACACAAGACACAATATTGAAACCAAATAGCCCTCATGTACATCATTAGCAGGGAGAATAGAATCATAGAATCATAGAATTGGCTGGGTTGGAAGGGACCTCAGAGATCATCAATTCAACCCTTGATCCACTACCCCTGCAGTTACCAGACCATGGCACTGAGTGCCACATCCAGTCTCTTTTTAAATGTCTCTGGGGTTGGAGAATCCACCACTTCCCTGGGCAGCCCATTCCAATGCTTGATCACCCTCTGGGTAAAGAAATTCTTTCTAATGTCCAACCTAAACCTCCCCCGGCACAACTTGAGACCGTGCCCTCTTGTCTTGCTGAGAGTTGCCTGGGAAAAGAGACCAACCCCCACCTGGCTACACCCTCCTTTCAGGTAGTTGTAGAGAGTGATGAGGTCTCCTCTGAGCCTCCTCCTCTCCAGGCTGAACAGCCCCAGCTCCCTCAGCCTCTCCTCATAGGATCTGTGCTGGAGTCCCTTCACCAGCCTGGTTGCCCTCCTTTGGACCTGCTCCAGGACCTTGATATCCTTCCTGAACTGAGGGGCCCAGAACTGGACACAGTACTCGAGGTGTGGCCTCACCAGGGCTGAGTACAGGGGCAGAATCACTTCCTTGGACCTGCTGGCCACACTGTTCCTGATACAGGCCAGGATGCCATTGGCCTTCTTGGCTACCTGGGCACACTGCTGGCTCATGTTCAGCTTCCTGTCAATCCAGACTCCCAGGTCCCTTTCTGCCTGGCTGCTCTCAGCCACTCTGTCCCCAGCCTGTAGCGCTGCATGGGGTTGTTGTGGCCAAAGTGCAGGACCCGGCACTTGGCCTTGTTGAACCTCATCCCGTTGGAATCAGCCCAACTCTCCAGTCTGTCCAGGTCCCTCTGCAGAGCCCTCCTGCCTTCCAGCTGATCCACACTTCCCCCCAGCTTAGTGTCATCTGCAAACTTGCTGATGATGAACTCAATCCCCTCATCTAAATCATCAATAAAGATATTAAGTAGAACTGGTCCCAACACTGATCCCTGGGGGACTCCACTGCTAGGTACCCCTGTGGGTGGGGGTGAGTGGGTGCTGACTGGGGTGTGCTAAATAGCACCCAGATAGATCCCCAAGGTCAAACAACATAAACAACTCTGCCTTGCAGCAAGTCCAATGTGCATCGTCTTTAAAAAAAAAATTCAAACTGAAAAATAAGTCTACTGTATGTCTAATAATTCTCCAAATGTCATCTTCTCTGCCTTTCTTAGATACCTCCTTTAAAAACATGAGAAGAGGAGCAATGTGTTGATAAAATATTTTAAAACTAGATCCTTGTCCAAAGGTGATCGGTAAAGAGGCTGCACTTGATTTTCAGAGCCTGAGATTCTGGTTTCTGATTTCAGCTTTCAATTTCTCTTGATCCAGTTGCTTCAATTGAGCCTGCCTGGATTTTCAATGACACCAAATACAGTGTGAAATCATAAGGGAAAACTACTTGCTCTCATTTTTGAGTTGCAGTAAGGTAAATGCAGAAGTCCACAAATATACTGATTTACAGCCTTTTTGAAAGTAGATTCTAATAATGTTAGTAATTGAAATTAACCTCCTTGGACATTTGGTAGTCAAGAAATTTGGTTGTTTTGTTTAATTCAAACATAGACTTAATGTTGATGTGAAATCTATACTAAGCAGTTCTTACTAAACAGCAGTAAGAAGTGCCTTGTGCATATTTCTTTCTTTACCTTTATTTACTGTTTGTTTGTTTGAGTAGTTTTGCTGCAGCACAACCTTGCAAGGAAGTGCACAGTATTGTGAAATACTTTTGCAGGGTACATGGTACAAGACTTGAGGCTTCTTCTGGTTGTTTTTTTCCTGCTTTATTTGGGGGGGTGATATAATATACATATGTAACATATATATATATATTACAGCTTGATATGTTGTTTGGCTTATATGTGATAGGTCTTCCATAAATTTATATAGTAGAGAAGGAACCTAATTTCTTATACTGGATATGTCAGTTTTTTCATAAGTAGCATATCCTGATAATTTTGGGTCATCATTTCATACCTGTTTTCTACCTCATTTGACTACATACAGTTTTCTCTTTAGAAGCTGGGAAATTTGCTCATATCCCTTAATTGTATGCTTAGGACCTCATCCTGCATTGTTCTAAGTGGAGTCAACAAGCACCCACCTTTGTTTCTTCACTAAAGACAGAAGACTTCACCTATTCCTTACTTTCTTGTTTTTTATACAGGTCTTTCAAGTTTGTAAGAGTTGAGCTCTTTAAAAAAAAATAATAATTTAACTTGTAGCTGTGACAAAGTTAATTTTTGCAAATACATGACTTATAAATTAATATTGCTAGTACTTTGTCCAAAAGTTCATCCCTATGCTTCTCTTCTATTCATTCATCCCGTCTTCAGATTTTTTAGTTTCTAAGCTCTTTTTTGCTGATTTATGTTTGCAAATAAATTTTTGTATTTATATGTACAAGAAATGGTATAGATGTAACAGTAAAGACATTAATTTTTTTTAAATAACAAATATTGCTGACGCTAATAATTTATATTAGTAAATTTAAGCTTTTTCTCCCTGTTTTTACATGAAGATCAAGGCACATAATACCAGGCTTTACCACTGATTCTCTTTAATGCTGTATTAGTAATGACTGGAAAGTATGTTTACTGTGCAGATAAAAATAAGTAGTACAAATAGAGTTAAGGTTAGAGAAAAATATTTGAATAGAAGATAGTAGATGTGAATAAGATTCTGCATTGACACAAACCATTATAACTCCCTGGAAGTTAGACCTATGCCAACTGACGTGAGTTGACAATAAAATAATAAATTTAAGCTTAAGAGAAAATGAGAGAACTGCAGATGGGACTTGGAACATATAGTGAGGAGGTCTTTAGGTTGCAGGGAAAATACAGAGCAGAGATGACAGCAGTTTCTTCAGCCCATGTAATCGTTTTTTTCCCTAGCCCTGTATGGCTGGTAGTTGGCACACACATGGGTTCCTACACATGCAAGAACATGGAACAGGTAAGAATGTCGCTGAATTTCTCTCATCAGCTGGAAAACACTTGCATGTTCCAGGCACTTGGTGTCTCTCGTGTTCTGCCCACACGAGTGAGTGCTGGCTCTCCAGAGTGAAAACCTACATCTGGGGAGGGTAAGTGGGTCAGGCTGGAGAGCCATCTGTCCACTGCTGGGCAGCAGTCAGCACTCTCTGACACCAGCAGGCAGTGGGAGTGCATCAGGTAGGTTTTCTTCATTCCTGCCAGGGGTTGCTGGCTCAGGTCACTCACAGCTGCTATTAACTTTAGCTAGACAAGAAACAGGTTTCTTTTTTTTCCTGGATAAGTCTGCACCTTCTGTTGATACTCTATTCTGAAACAGAATTGAGAGAGACACATTCAGAGCTTCCTCTGGAATCCTTTTGTGTTCTGGAAAAATAAACATTAGGGGAGAATTCTGGTTACCGTGTGAGTCAAGGGTACAGGACCAGATCTTTATTTTGCTCAGCTTTATCGCTTAAGCAATGGAAATCTTTCTGTGTGTGTGTTATTGCCTCTTGTTTGTTTGATGTGTCAAAAATGTAGGAGTGCAGGAAAATGCTTAAGAAATCTTTTTGAGATTAAGAACTTCAAGGTCTCTGACTTGTGTAGAACCAGAGTTTCACACTGCTTTGTAGTACAGAGCTTTCAAGTGATTTGAAATATGGGGAAGAACAGAGTGAAGCCTCAGGCAGTCATTTTGGAAGGACTTGTGAAGGTGAGTGCTGAGAAGTTAGGGCTTCAGTGATTTAGCAAGGATAATACAGGAATTTGGAGGTAAAGAGGAATGTAACACAGATCTTTACATTTCAAGGTAATGTGATAAGTAGTTAATTTTTTCCATTCATAAATTATCATACTATTTTCAGAAAGAGTTTAGTTTGTATATTGTGAGATAATATGTTTCCTTGTTTTAGTAGTATTTGTTTAATTCTTTAAGTTAAAGCCAACTTAGCCTACAAATTCTGTATGCTATAAGTCTGATATCTTTCAGAATTTTGCTGGATTTTGTTTGTATCTTTCAGTATCTATTAGGAAGCTACAAAAGTTTTTACTTTAATGGTTGGCCAGTGCTTGAGCTCCTCTAGTTTATTTCTGTTACAAATGTTGATATGAATTGATATATCTTTGTGTACATTTGTTGTAATCAAAGTGGGATTAAACTAAGGTCCTGTTTCCCTGAATGTAGCAGGAAAAAAAAGACAAGAGGAAGCAGCTCCTTTGGCAGTAACCCAAGCCTCTGTTTCCCATCAGCAATGCACTCAGGAAAACTCTTGTTTCCTTTTTCTCTCTCTGTACGAATTCAGGTTCATTCTACAAAGTGTTTCACTATTGTTCTGGGGGTTCTTGGGGGTGGGGTTGCATGCATATGTGACAGTTCTGACTGGGTCACTTCCACAGTTCTGCTAAAATAATGTTTGCACCTTTATGTTTGCATTCGCATGGCTCAGATTATTTTTTTTTAGTTGCCTGATTCGTGGCTAGTGCTTGGGAGCTAGTACCTATTTTCTGGTTGCCCACAATTGAATTTCAAAACCATTTCTCTATCTAGTACTGCAAACTGTTTTCATTCTACTCTGTTACCTGTTGGTTTTCTCTGTAGCCATTGAGGAAAGCAGGCAGGGAAAGCATGATTCCACTTCTTTGTAAAAGAGAGGGGCTGATGAACCAGTCTATTACAGTATTTTGAAATGTGCTGTTATCAATTCTTTTGAGCTTCATTTCTTTTTAAAGGACCTAAAAGGCATTTGTCATCCAAAAAGTGTTGCTCTCTCTTATTTTGGACAGGAAAATTTTAAGAATATCAGAAATGTTAACAGTCTAAACTGAACCTTAAACAGGGCATGTGGTCATTGCCATGTTCTTAAAATCTAGGGCAGGCAAACTGCGTTTTGCTATACTGAATATTTCAAGGTCTCCACTCCTGGATTTTAGCTTTTCAAGGTTAGTATTGGAAATGATCTTTCCCTAATCCTGATTGCATACAAAACCAATAATCAGAAGAGGTTATTTAGTGCAAGAGCCAAATTGTATGGGTCTTATCTTAGACTGACAGTGAAACCCCTGGAGAGTTATTTGATTTTGTAAATTAGCATGAAATTAGAAAAGGAGTTCTGCTTTCAGTGGTTAGAGGGGGTGTGTGTGTGTTGGGTTTTTTCTGCAGCAGCAAAATCAAGAATAAGCAGTGTTATAATGTATGGTTTCTTGCTATAGCTTTCAGGTAGATTTAGTGATTTCTTCAGAGTTAATCATTAATTATCCTATACTGTACCTTGCAGCAATATTTGTTGTCAAAACTTCCTGTAGTGTGGACCCATTAAAACTCTGCAAAAGGAGGCACAAGGGGAAGGGGATAATAATGGACATGGATGACTGCAGTACAGAGCTCTGGAGTTCAAGTGTGTTTTTAGTCAAAAGCAAATGTCTGTCTAATTCAAGCATTATGGAAGAAGAGTGGATCTGTAACTATGTTCATAATTTGAGAGGTCCTTTTTTGGTGTTTAATCCAAACAGTGTAAAATATGTAGGTTTCCAAGCACCACAGAAAATATAAAAACTAATAATGTAGAAAGTTATTGTGGTCCAGGGAAAGGAGGGGGAACTGGATTCTAAAATAGTGAAAATCAGTGTAGCTCAGTTGGAGCTCTTCATTTCTATTGATGCACAAGTTAAAAATTGGTTTATGACTTCAAGTTGCATAGAAACAAAGCAAACCAAAGAAACTGCTATGAAAACATCCATCTAGGAAAACACTGGAGGGAGAAAAATACAGTGAAACAGAACTCTTTCTAAATTTAATTTACTATTAAATTTAATAAGGTTGCCTAGTGGGGAGTTCCTGGAAAATGTGGACTGAAATGTGAAGCAAACTTTGCCGGCTCTTTTAGCTGCCTTGATGGTATATTTACAAGAACTAGATTTCTTTTTTTTTTTTTTTTCATTACTTCTAAAGAAGCCTTCTCGAGAAAAATACCCGTGCTTCATAATCACCATGAGAAGCATTTGCTATGGATGTTTCCAAAGGAATAGCTTAATAGTTTCACAGGCTCCTTAAACCAAGGAAAATTGCCTGTAGGTAATTTCTGTTTATAAAGAAATAGCTACTCTCTGAACTGAAATTTTCTCTAAACTTTTTCTCCAGGCCTGTTACATATTACTGTATGCTTTGCTGTTCTGTTCCTGCTTCCTTTAGCTGTTTTGAATCAACAGTGGCTACAGCAACGTGTAATGAAATGTACTTGAGGGTAAAACATGACCTAACAAATTATAGAAAATAAACAATATTAAGTGTAGCTTGTGTCTGTAAGGAGATCAGAAACAGTCTAATAGGGAAAAAGTTATTTTGAAAATGCAACAGCTATGCCACATCATCATAAAGCCATACTTATGGCTGGCTTTGAAGAAAAGATAAAATCATTCCAAAAATGGCTTCCAGAAAGGAGTCTGAGAAAAAAATTCTTTTTTATTTTATTGAGTTGCTATTTAGCATGCAGTAGGAGCTGCTTGTCCTTTATTTTTGCTGCATTTTTCTTCCTTGATTTTAATGGTGCTAAAGCACCGAACAGTCTTTAAATTGTTTTTTTCTAAAAATATAAAATCACTAGTAATTTTCTGCATAAACTTGGTAATGTGTACAAGCCTTGTAACAGTCCTACTTAAACAGTTGCTCTTTCCTCCCCTTAGAAGTGCAGTAAAACCCAGCTGATAGCAAATTAATTTACATTATGCTTTACTCTTCTTGCATATAGTATTTGTGTCATATTTGGGGGTGATGCTTATTATTATTAAACATGGCATCGGATTAAGCTTATGAAAGGAAATAAGCAGCATGAGCAGACATGCTAGAAAATTTGGTCTTTCTGTTAGGATTTCATAACAGGTTTTGAGTTCTGGTGAATTCTCTTCTGTTAAAACTGATTTTACAAAAGGCAGCAGGAGACTGAAACAAGGTTGAGCAGTGCTGGTTTATGGCATGGGAACAGCTTGGTGAAAGCTGTTGGTACTCTCCATATCACAAATGACCTTTCTATACCCAGGAAGTGCAGCTGAACTGTGGTTTAGTTTGGGATATCTGTTATCCCCTGTTAGGGGTGCCCACTAGGTGGTAACTAAGGGGTCACTGCCCCACTCATCTTTACTGTTCCTGGTTTTGGTAATTTCATTTTATGTGTAGACAACTGTTCAGCATGTTAGATATTTGTATTTCATGTTCCTCAAGTCTTCTAAATTCTTCGTCAGTGAGAAAGAAACATTCATAAAATTGTTTATCCACTGGCAAGCTTTTGAAATCTGTTACCTGAAGCTTCATGTAGGAGCTTTTATCAAAACCTTTATTTTGGAAAGGTAATTTTAGCAGTACCTTGCTACTAGTAACACCCTTGGCAGAGTGGTTCCCTTAGGAAAATGTATACCTCCTGATGATAGAATCACAGAATCATAGAGTGGCTAGGGTTGGAAGGGACCATAAAGATCACCCAATTTCAGCCCCCCTGCATGGGCAGGGACACCTTCCACTAGATCAGGTTGCTCAAGGCCCCATCCAACCTGGCCTTGAACATTTCCAGGGGGAGGGCACCCACAACTTCCTTGGGCAACCTGTTCCAGTGTCTCACCACCCTCACAGGAAAGAATTTCTTCCTAATGTCTAACCTAAGTCTTCCCTCAAGTTTTAAACCATTTCCCCTTGTCATCTCATTACACACCCATGTAAAAATCCCTATCCCAGTTTTCTTGTAGGCCCCCTTCAGCTATTGGAAAGCTGCCACCAGGTCACCTCGGAGCCTCCTCTTCTCCAGGCTGAACAACCCAAACTTTTTCATCCTGTCTTCATAGGGAAGGTGCTCCAGCCCCCTGGTCAGTTTAGTGGCTCTCCTCTGGACACATTCCAGGAGCTCTGTGTCCTTCTTATGTTGGGGACTCCAGAACTGAACACAGTGTTCCAGGTGGGGTCTCACAAGAGTAGAGCAGAGGGGAAGAATCACCTCCCTTGACTGACTGTCTGTGTTTCCTTTGATGCAGCCCAGGACACACTTGGCTTTCTGGGCTGCAAGTGCACAGCTCGTGTTAACCTTCTGGTCCACCATCACCCCCAAGTCCTTCTCCTCAGAGCTGTCCTCAGTCCTTTCTCCTCCAATGAATCATGAGATGTCACAGTCTTAAGAGTGACTCCTTAATCACCTCAGCTGCTTTTGTTTTGACAAACCCATCCCTGATGCTCCTTTGCAGGGTGTAGTGTACAATAAGGAGATATCTTTTTTTCCTTCGGGCAACAAGTAAGCCTCTCCTCCTTTCCCTCTGTTAAACTAGTTAAACAAAGACATCATAGAGACTTAGAGGAAGAAATAGTTCAAAGTAATTTTCTTCTAATCACTAGGTACAATATAAAACAAAACCTCTTTTTAAAAGGTTCATATTTTCTCTCTCCATATGCTAGTCTGAAAGAATAAGGCAGGAACTAACCATACAGCTAGGCTGGCTCTGGTCTGCTCTTAATCCACTGCAGCTGTCAGCATAAAAATTTCTATTCCCTCTCTCCTGCTTAATTTGGAGGGTTCTTTTATGCCCTTATTCTCCTGCTTTCATGGATGAGTCCATCCTCCTCACGCCACTCTTTCCTCTTCTTAATTCTCTAACAGCTTCTCAGTTTTTTCCAGGGGGCAGGACTGGACCTACTGTATGTTTTGTTCTGTCTAATTGAGGGAGCTGAAACCCAGTATCCCTTGGATTTCCTCGGGTGTTGTAGAATTGAATTGCCTAGAGTGTTAATCATCATTTGATCATTCTGACATTCTTGATGAAAAAATATGTACATTAAAATCATAATGCAATTACAGAATTTGCTTTTAGCATGAATATATTTCTTCTCGGTGACACTGAAATTATTTACTACTCCCAATATTTATATATTATTTTGACAGAGATGCAGTGGGCTATGAGTAATTTTAAGGTGGCACAGTTTATTCCATGCAGCTT
The DNA here is from genome assembly GCF_036169615.1 of Heliangelus exortis. Classification (NCBI taxonomy): domain Eukaryota; kingdom Metazoa; phylum Chordata; class Aves; order Apodiformes; family Trochilidae; genus Heliangelus; species Heliangelus exortis. Next base: position 22,397,727 of record NC_092424.1, on the reverse strand, counting down.
AAAAGCAAGGATTTTCCCTCTCCCCTTTTGCCCCATCACATTTTATTACTAATGGACACATTTGAATTGTCAGCTTTCCCAAAGCATTGGTGTACAGGCTGAAGTGATCAAATTAGTTTAATTGCTTAACCATTTTGTTGCTAACTAGGAGAACTGAACACCCTCTCATTCTTGCTTTGTCTTTTCCCCATCAGTTCTGAGTTTTGGGGTTTTTTATTAATCTTGTTTAAATATAAGAATTCCACACCAAAATAGTGTGCAATGTGGAAATGTGGGCTTCCAGGAGCTCTGTGGGCTAGGAATGAACTTCTGACTTTGTCTGGAGGCCTGATGCTAACACAGCTCAGCTGGCAGGTTAATGATGACTGTCATGAATATTAAATGATAAAACCAAAACAAAACTCCCAGAGAGACGCTTGTGCACAAATCTTACACAGCAACACAACCAGCCCAGACAGCTGGCTCTCTGTAGACTTTCTTGAAAGAAAACAGTGCTGAGGCATATTAGGATGATTTTTATAAACCGGAAAGCTGATTTGTTTGAACTGTTTGAAAGTTAGAGGTCTTCATGATTTATAGCTCAAAGCAGAAATTTGTTCTCTGAAGTAGATAAATAACAGGTAAATTATATTAGTGCTGTTCTCCGTTGTATTAAGTGTTTTAGAGTATTTTTTAACTTTGTGCTAGCTAAAAATGTGTACGAGGGGTAAATCTTCCTCTGAAGTTCTAATACCTTCATTGTTGGTTTGTCTTTTGTTCCTGCCTAAAAAGACCAAACTGCAGGGCACAGAATAATAAACTACAGTTGGTTTTGTTTCTTTCTCGTGAATTGTTCCAGACAGGGTAAGAGCTTGCTATTCACAGAGTTCCTTTTTCAGCCTCAGCTAACTCCTGCTGCATGGAAAAAAATTGCCCCCATACATGCAAAATATTAGCATTCAAGAAGTTTGAATTTATTTGAAGTAACACCAACACAGACCTGGGATGATTTCAGTAACACAGCACTGCAGTCATGCTGTTTCCAAAATGATATTTAAAGGTGAGATGTTCTCTATGGCCCAGAAAGTAATCTTCATTCAACTACACAAGTTGGAGTCAGATCGCTGTAATTTTCTTGATTTTTATGGTTATGTAAATTTGTGTCAACTTACTATGTGGTTCAGTGATTTTCAGACACCAAAAGGAATGAGCTGAAATAACAGAGGAGGTTTTCTCAGGCAGCTGCATATAGGCACGATCCATTTTGTGATGTTATTCTGAGTATAGAAATATAAGTAAAACTAAACTATTTTTAGGTATGATGAGTCAGTCTAAATCAGTTGATGGAAAAAGATATAAATGAAAGGGCAAGGCAGTTAGAGGAAGTTATGGAGAGCAATGCTTTCATACAGACATTCTGCAGAATTCATCTGGCTTTCCAAACCCCATCTGCAAATCAAGAAGTGCTTTCCAGTGGCTCATGGAGACCTCTCTAGTTATGTGCTGCTAGCTGTGTTTGTTTAAAGTTCAATTGCATTAAAAACAGATTATCTATTTTTAAGGTAGAATTATTTATGTAAATTATTTATGTGGTTATTCCAGTGATATGCTTATGAACAGTGTGTACAATCAGAACTAAAATCAGCCATCAGGTTCCCAGCTGTGAAGAAAGTGCATTCAGTGATATAATTTTTCAGCCAGTATCAGGACAACCCCTGATATATTTCTGTTGTTGTTTAGTCAAACAGCCTCCTGGAATGGGAGTGACTTCTTTCAGAGTAACATAAACCAGAGACATTGAAAAGACTTAGCTAGTCTGGCTTATAGTTGTATTTTTCACAGTACCATGAGGAATTCACGCGCATGCTCTCTGGCATGGCTTGCAATAAGGTGAGCTACAGTATTGCAGAATAAGAGTTTGTAACTATTTCCCTAGGTATTTCCCATACGTATATATATTATGTGAAGCGGTTACAGCTAAAATAATTATTCAGATAAAATCTTTCTTACAAGATTTTTCTTCAAGTTGGGGTTAATATATCATAGTCTGCAAAGGCTACACACAGTTGTATGGGGATTAGAGGCTCCTTTCTTCCTTATTTGAAACATTTAGTCTATTTTATCAGAAGTTAGCAGATTCTAGTGGATGGAAGTTTACCTCTAGCTCCAGCTGTACTTTCATTTTGCAAATTTTGAATGTATCATTCAAACTCTTGACAATGTTGTGAAGCACCTTTTATACAACCTCTTTGAGTGGCTTGGCCAGAAGTACTGTTGGGATCATCATGGTTTCTACCAGTATTTCAGGAAACAAATGGCCAGTGGACATGTAGGCAAATCCCATGTGATGACAGATGAACATGGCTAAAATATACTCACTTCAGCTGAAAGATGAAGCACAACAAAGTGGTCCTCTTTGGAGTAAAGATTAAAGCTAAAGTTTCAGAAAGTTGCATTCTTGGTGTTAGGGTCTTGTGAGCCCAAACATTCAACCAACATTACCTTCTTCAAATGACTGAAAGTCCCAATAGGGATGAAAGACAAAGGTAATTCAGGGGCAGCATTAGCTCATTTAGCAGCCAGGAAGCACAGCATTAAGAGGTGCAAAGTTGTCCTGAAGCTGAGGATTGCACCATCATCTGTGTGTTACCAGGTCACCTCTTCAGCAGCAAAACTCCAGCCTTCTTTCTTAAACCAGAATGGGCATTGTTTAAAGACAACATGAAAAAATTTGCAATGTTATGGATTACATAAGGGATTTTCTGTGAATCCAGACACCTGCAAGGTGTCAAAGCAAAAGGAATCAGCATTTTTGGAAAACAAGGTTGAGGATGTCAAGCAAGGAGCCAGAAGTCATGAACTGTTTAATTCATGCTGATTTTCCCAGAACTGTATCCAAGGAGGATGTCACACTTTCCCGTTCCCAAGTTCAACCTTTTCTCTGAGTGCATCAGCAAGTTTCACCTCTTCTGAAACTGTACTCTCCTGTGAGTTATTTATAATCTCCTGCTGCTTCCTGTAAGTAGGACTACACTTACCTTCCTTCTCTCTGCTGTGGGTATTTCACTGATACGCTGCTGCTTCTTCACATGCAAGCCTTTCAGCAGACTGTTTCCTTCCAGCTCCAAGACATGCTAAATTCAAAAGAGATCATTCAGAGAAATGGGATGTGTTTACCACTGGCAGCAGCAGTTTAGGGCCATTTGTAATATTTAATGTGTAGAATCACAGAGGTTCAGCACATACCCAAACATCCCTCCTAAGCATATGTCCTTAAAATCCTTTCAGGTTCACTAAAATCAATAGGTTGGTCTTTTGCACTCTAAGATCTTTCCAGATATCCTTGTAAGATGCCACTATACTTTCATTTCTGTTGACAATTTTTGTTGTGTCAGAGATCAAAACTGCAGGGTGTTACTTCTGACCTGTTCAGTTTAAGAAATACATGGAACAGAATACGTTTTAGAAAGACTGTAAGACTGCTGCCTTTGTGTAAACTGCTAGATCTGTCTGTTGTGTATGTCAGACAGATGTACCTTTGTCTTTCTGTAACACACAAAAAAAGAAACCATCACAAATACCTTGAAGGGACCGTACCATTCTATTCTTTAAAAGTATTGCATAACTATTTTGAAATACAGAGGTTGGCTAAACAATAAATACAGAAAAATCTGTGATATTCTTTACACACTTCCAGGCATAATGATGGACACAGACATGTTACTTAAGAATATAATCTCAATATATAAGTGTAATCACTTCTATTAGCACTTTGACTCTTAAGTATACTTAGGTCTGGTGCATGGCTGCACAGCTCTGCAGTTCAGAATTAACACTTTGGTATTTTGGGATCAATATTTATTCTTTTTGATGAGACTATGGTTTTAGAAACTTTGCTCAAACATAAAAATTAATAAAAGGTTAAAAATAATAAATAAATTAATCATTACCAAAACAGAACTGCAGTTTAAAGTAACAGGTGTATAGGTGTAGCCTCCAAAGAGAAGAATAGCATCCTAGGATATTTGTGGTCTGCCACGACTATTTTGAACCATTTAATCTATAAAATTATCCTCTGGGCAGTTAATTACTCAGTAGCTAAGACCTGCATATCCGATACAACTGATTTCAGTATCTCCACAAGGGAGCATACAACTGAGCATGGGCAAGTTTCCACTTGACACTTAATTCCATTTGCCCAAGGGCCAGAAAATGAAGTTCCCTTTCCTCCAATGGCTGAAACAAATGCTACCTGTAAGGTGGGTTGGGGTTTGGGGGGTTTTATTGTTTTGTTTTTTTTTCATTCAGAGATTCTGTTGTCCGTAAAAGAAGGCTGCAAGGCTGTAAATTCACCTCTGCATTCAAACATTCTTACAAGTTTAGGCCTGTTTGGGTTCAGTTCATGTGTTTGACTGTCATCACTGTTATCTGTGTTGCCATAATCTCCAAAGCCCAAGTAGATATGCCACAAACTGGACTCAGATTTCCACAAGGTGAGAGCTCAAGCCAAGTCTCTGCTCTATATGCTGCCTTTGCACAATGTAAGAGAACTTTCAACAAAATCTGGAAGGTAAAATTCGGACATTGGGACATCAATTTAAGTTGACATAAAATTATGTCATATTTTGGCTTTTCTTGGGTGGCTTGCAGCGAGATTCTTATAACTTTTCATGTTACAGAAAGATGATGTTTCACATCAGAAGGATAAAGGCTTATGTCAAGGAGTGCTGCACAACACAGTAATCTGAATATTCTTTAACAGTGCAACATTCCTGATTGCAACAGCTACAAATAACTTATGGGAAATGTAATAGGAATTGTTTATTCAAGAGTACTTCCTGTGGTTCTGCAGGTCTTCCAGGTGCACAAGCTCTGTTTTTTCACAGAAAGTTAATCTCTGTTTCGACCTGTTATTTTGGATTTCTTGTCAACAAAGAACCCAAGCCAAGAAGATCTAAGTTTTGTAAACAAGTAAATTAGGACTCACACCTGCTTCTGAGCAGGAAGAAAAAGGCCCAAACAGGTGTTACATAAAGACCAAAAGATATAGTTGGCAGAAGCAAAAATAGGAAGCACTGTCTGTTACCAGACCTGCATGTACTGCTCTGCCAAATCTACCTTACCAGTATAAATTGTCCCAATAGCACACTAAGATACATTCCCATTTCCCACCTATTCTGTTTCCTGGGTTAGGTTTTTTCTCTTGTTGTTGTTATGCAAAGATCAAATCATACCTCTGCTATCAGGGTGCTTGCAGCAGGGGTGCCCACCTATCAGACACTTGGTTCTTTGAGACTCTGATTTGAATAGAGTGGGGAAAAAAGAACCTTTTGTTACAGCAGTGATTTATGACAGCTATCTGAATAAGCATCATATTTAGGGCTCTGAGCGAAGTAATTCTTAAAAATCTATAAGCTAAGGGTTTTTTTGTTTTAATCAAAACATTCACAGACAAGGACTGATTTTATTTGGAAACAGCCATTCTGTATATGATATAAGTAGTTTTCAGGCTATAGGTACATGTGTATTTTACTTTATCTGAATATTAAACATGGTGCATGGATTTGTCATCTAAGTTGCATAGTTTGTTTCTCTGTGGACAGAAAAACATTAAGCAAAAACATAAATTGATGATGGATAATAAAGTGTGTCAATCACCTATGTCAGTGAACCTCAAGGTACCTCTTGATGATAGTGTTCATAGTGCTCATCTGAAAATATGCAAATACTAATCAGAGCTACTTAGCACATCTTATTGATCTGTAGCTGAATGGCAGGTTTTTCACTCACAGAGGTAGTCTAAAGGTCTAAAAGTTTTTTCTCTCATTTTAACCAGATCAGCTGAAAAAAAATAGTGTTGGGGTTCTTATATGGAACTTTTCCATTTTATCTTGAGCAGATGCAAACTACATGAAACACTTGAAGCAGACAACTGATGTTAGCTCATCCAGATAATGCATTCACACTTTTACAAGGAGTGGGAAACAATTTAGGATTTACAGAAATTCAACTATTAAAAACTTTATCTCTTCCAAGAAATGTAATTTTATGTTACACACTTGTAAACAGAGAAATCCATGTAGAACTAAATTTCATATGAAAAACTGCCATAATTCAGAGCAAACAGTGCAAGTGTATGACACTAATACAGATCTGTTTATTTACACTTTGTAAAATACGTGTATACATATATACATATTTTCTAAAAAAAGAAAAAGGAGCTGTCATGAACTCCAGAAAACTTGTGCTCTAATATTGCAATATAATAATTTAATAATTATAATTATTAAAATAGGTACTCTAAGAATATAATCTAATATTCTATCTTGCCTCTCCCCAGGCATTCTATAGGTACAAAAATGTACTCAAAAATGTACTCAAAACTCATCTTTAATGTTGAAATGTGGCTGATCTTCAGGTTTAAAATCTAGATTGGGGCTGCCATCCTCATTCAGAATTCGTCGAGAAGTATAGCCAACAATTGGATATTTGGCCTTATAAACATTATTGAAGATATCATCCAGGGACTTCAGTTCCTCTTCTGTTAGTCCTGTCTAAAGGAAAGATGGAAATGAAAGTCCTGTCACAAAGGAATAAAAATACAGGTATTTACATGCATTTTTCTTTTTTATTGATTACTGTAAAACCTTAGGGTCAGCTTTTGGGTTTCCTTTGCAGAGTATGTTTAACAAAATTGGTAGTACAAGCTATAATTTTATTATTTCCACTCAAATTCAGCCTTGACAAAACTTTTAATATATTCAGATCAAACAAACTGTTAATCTCTCCTCATTTTCCCTGCATTAAGTAACTCACTCCCCAAACAAACAGCCCCCCCCCGCCACAGTTAGCATCCATTCCATGTCAATGCCACAGGATACACTATATCAATTGACAAAGAAAGTAATTTTCTGTCTTCGGAAGCACCATTTTAAGCAGCAGGTAACTTCCTTTTTACCCAGTTGTGTAAATTGCACAGATCACATCAGAGCAAAAACTTTCTCCTTAAAGGCTGTTAGCACTGCACTTTCCACGAGCAGTAAATAGAGACCCATTTTATGTACATACAGAACAGTAATGCATTTCGTTTTTAAAAGTGTGAATAGACTTAAATGAATTCACATGAACAATTTAATATTACCATTCACCACCTTGCAAAAGAATAAAACTTTGAAAAATAGAAGCAAACTAATGATTTTCTTACTATGTCATGTGTAAGGTCTGCTGGATCCAGAGACATCTTTGCAACTCCTCTGGTTGAATCTTTTCCAACCAAAGCATTATATGGGGCTCCTTTTCCATAAAACTCTGTCAGATTAAAAAATAAAATCCAGTGATGATCTGACAATGTGCAGGGTATGTTCAGGCTCTACTTTTCACCAGCCTGCTACACTTGTCTTTAAAAGAAAGCAACAACTCAAGTCTAAGACTCTTCTTTCCAAAACTGATTTTTGATTTGCTAATTTTTGATAATATATCCCATTCCTTAAAAAACAAAGAAACTACAAAACAGAGGTGAGGTTATACAATACAACTGTTGGAACTCCTCACTGCAGCCTTTATCTATTATTTAGGGAGCTATACCCATTCTCATGAGAGGTTTGAAGACTCCAGAATTTGCAGTGGCAAGCCCTGTCTAACTTAGGATTTGAAGATCAGCCTATGTGTACATCCAGACAAGCTGCACTAACGAGCTTAGTACAAACAAAGCACCAAGACATTACTTTTTTTATGATGATATTAAGGCAAGTATCCAGGATCCCCTTGGTCTCTTCAACCATTTTACTGCAAATCTGGATTAAGTAGCAGGAGTTCAAATGAAAACATCTGTAGTTCTTAGGGAAAGCACAAACAGCAAATACAGCAATAAATGGATTATATAACAGATGACACAAGAAGCCTCATAAAATAAGAAAACTTCAAAGGGTAAAAAAAATTACTTAGCCCCTCGCTCTCATTTTGCCATCACAGGCAACTCTTCCAAGCGTTTTGACCATGCCACTGGACAGCACAAAGGGAAAGATGAAGCTGCAGCAGTGCTGATACTGTGTAGTGCAATCTGGGTAATCTGAGTTAGCTTTAATCTGGTCAATTCATGTACCCAGTGCAATAAAATCCTATAGCAGCAGCTTCTGTGTGGCCTAGCCCCACATCTGGTGGGGGCCCAGGGGCCTTGGCAGGTGCCTTCAGGGATTCTGTTGTCAGTGCCCAAGCTAACTGAACTACTCTGGCTTCTGTGGTCTGTAATCTCAAACCAGTGTAAATTTTATACAAAACCTTAGTGGGGGAGGTGATAGGGGAGGAAAATTGAGGGGGGTTTTAAAAAAGGAAAAAGTGCATTCTTTTTGTTGCAATCGAACCACAGGCTTTTAACATATTGGGAATGTTTAGAAACAAATTATTTATTAATAGCATGACAACAAAGCAGACAGCAGAGGAGAAGCAAACTCACCTTTTCCAGAAGTGACATCAAATACTACTCCCTTCACCGCCAGGTAAATGGGCTGCCCTTCCTGGAAAGAAATTCACCAAAGTATCATTGTTTAAGAGTAAGCAAATGGCAAGAAGTATTATCTATAAAATCCATAAGCACTCATGACACAATATGATAATTTAATTAAGTTGTATGTTTTCTCTTGTTTATGTGTGTAAACAAGAATACGTATCTTTCTTTTCTCAAAATTGCTTACTTGTGCTTTCAGTAGTCCCCAAGATGTATTTTGAGGGTTTAAGCATTGGAATTAGAGAATCTTATTAATGAAAACACCACAATCATAGAACACATGTCCCTCTTCCAAGTGACCTCTTGTCAGCACACTTCTGTGCTTGAAGACAATCAAGGGCATGTTCCTATTCCTAACACAAATGGATATTTCTCAAGACAAAAGGGTTTATGGCCAACAGCATTCCTTATTTAAAGAGAGATGCAGAGAAATACATAAACACACACAAATCTGATGTGCTGTCATCTGTTTTAGTTAGCAAGCCAGTGCTGCTGCTTTGTCTTTTACATAAGATGTATTTTTAATCAGATGCTGGTTACTTTCTTAGAAATATCTAGAGAAGACCCTGCGAAGGTCAGCCAGCAAGTTTTTCAAAACAGAAGACTGATGTATATCAACACAGGACTTTCAAATGTGGAGTTCTGTGGAGATTTCTGCATCACAGAGCTGGAAACTCTTAAGTTGAAATGGCTTTGTTACTTCTGTGATCTTGTAGAGGAACAAAAGGTCCAAATATATGGTTTAATTTATTATAGCCAGAAAATTACTTTGGCTCCAATTTACAGTAATCTGAAATTTCACTGGCACGAGTACGTTGTCAAACAAGCAACAAATAAAATAGGAGCGTGCCATCTAATTATCCGAACACAACTTCAACAGACCAAACCAGCACCTGCCAGCAGGACAAATGAATAGCACGGTAGCAACACGCAAATGCCAGCAACCCTCTCACGAATACCTAATAAAGCAACTTATCCTCTAATTACTGGGAGGAATAGCACAGCAGCAGAGCACAATAAAACCAAGTTTTAACGTGGCTTTGGGGCACCGAGCAGCACGGAGGGTGGCAAAGCTGGGGGCTGTGCGGGGCCAGGCCGGGACGCCCCTCCGACGCCCACCCCGGAAAGAACCGACCGGAGAAGCTCGGCGGCCCGGGCCGCGCCGCAGCTCTGCTCCCCGCCCGCCCTTACCTGCTGCCCGTCGTATCTGGCCAGCTCGGGCTCGGTGAAGAGGCGGACGGGGGCCTCAGCCGGCGGCCTGAAGCGCAGCTCTCGCTCGGCCGCAACCAGCAGAGCCGCCAGGAGCAGGAGCAGCATCGGCCGGGCCCCACGGCCCGCCATGCCGCGCAGCAGCGGCAGCGGCCCCGCCCGCCCGGCCCCGCCTCCCGCGCCCGCCGCAGCCAGACCCGGCCCTTGCTCCTGCGGTCGCATTGTTGGTTTGTTAAATCAAAGTAGGTGGAAAGAGTTCAAGCCAGGGTGTACATGCGGGGAAATGAAATAACGACTTATAAAGAGACCGGAGCCGCTCGGAGGAAGATCCCTGGCAGGCTCAGGGCTCAGCCGGCACACGAACGAGCAGCTGCTCATCGAAGATTGCTCCATTGTCATCCCCCTTCCCCTATGAAGTTTTTCTGCTTGCTGCTTTAAATGTTAATCCGCAAAATCAGCACTCGTCTGGCAGGCTTCGTCGTTAAGAATAAAACAAAAACAAAAAACAAACCAAAACAAACCCCAAACCTACCATAAAACAGCGAACTTACATTTTTAGCCTAAGGAAGAAGAAAATTAGTAGGAAATTTTCAAATTATGTCATTTCCTCATGCTATAAATACAGCACAGGGAAACATTCTGGGCTGGCAGAAGAATAAGCAGTTTGGTGTTTGTGATTCTACATAGAATGAACAAAATTAGAAACTTTTTACAATTTTGATACATACCTTGCATCTCTCAAGTAGTTGTAGTTCTGGCAAGCGAGGACTGAAGGAATTAAAGCCTGGATGTTTGATGCTGCAGCACCCAGTCTTCCTGACTACCATGCTGTATTTCCAACTCCTGTTTGATACCTCTCCTCCTTGCACTGTGTGTTGTGAAAGCTGAACAAATTGAAGAAGGATCCTTTCATCCTTGAAGAAGGATAGAAGTGGGTTTGATCTTTGCTTTAATAATTGTTTTATAAACAGTTCTTGAACTCTTCTTGAACAAAATCCAGAGGTTCACCTTGGAGAGCACCTCTTTCATGTTGCCTGAGGTAACACCTTTTTTCACAGGCTGTTCAAAGTTATGAAGTTCAAAGAACACAGTTTTGTGCATTGTTGTAAGCAGAGCTGAAGTAGTTAGTCCAAAGCAACATCTCCATAATTCTCTTCTGGTTGACAAAAGCAGCACAAGATGAGAAGCACAGGGGAGAGAGGGCATGTTACCACCATGTAGGCATGATGAGCAACCAGCGGGGCACACCCCTGGGTGAGGAGCTGGGCCAAGCCTGCAGGGCCAGCACATGGGGAAGGTGAGTTCCTGTGGAGACCTGGGAGCTGATCGCAGGAGGCTTCTTTCAGGTGTGGTAAGCTGAGCATGTTATGGTGATGGTTTACAAGATTGTTACTGTCATTCTCCATCGGCAGTGAAGTTACTCTGCACTTCCTGAACAACACCTGAGCTTCAGAGCAGGGTTCATCCTGGCTATCACCTCCATTTGGTAACTCCACACACCAGGAGACAGACACAAAGTGTCAACTAGAAAAGAGACCTTTGGTAGGGCTTTGGACTAAAAAGCTCCTCAACACCATACAAGAAACAGCTCTGGAACTGGCCTGGTTGCTCTGCCTGCAAATACCCTGCACGTCTTGCTGCAGAGACCCATGCTGTTAGGAAAAATGAAGAAGTCTAATTTGTCAGTTTGGTTGAAGTCACATAATAGATTTACCTTTTATTCTGAAATAATTATTTATCGGTGTCTCCCCAGAGGAAGGCTGCAAGTGCTGAATACTAACTATCATCTGTCCGATGTATTATTGATTTGAGAGTTTGAGCCTGTCTTTGAATTGCAAACATCTGAGAAATTAATAATGGCAACTAAAATGTTTTCTTTTTGAAAGGAAAAACTGTATATTAGGGTTGTTGTTGTCAGAGGACTTGGACCTTGGCTGTTAACTTCCTAGGTTAAGGAAGTTAACCTGCTGTGCAGAGACTCCACTACAGTGTTGCATCTCAATGCAAGAAATGTTGTGCATGTTTTTTCTTGATGACGAAACATTAACCACTACTTCCATGCTGGGGGAGAAAAATAGCTGTGTAAGTGTTTGTGGGTGTATGGCCCCTGAGTCAGCTCTTACGTGGTTTTGGCTTTTATCCTCTAGGAGTGCCCTATTGCAGCCACTTCTCTGGTGAAGCAGCACGGGTATTTGCAGGAGTCCTGGAGAAGTTCTGTCTGGTTGCTAAATGAGTCTGTTGTTTTCATGTTCTGTTATCAGCCGCAAGCAGCAAAAAATAATTTATAAGAGAAAAAAGTAATACTGGGTGCTTGGGGAGCCCTGGCAAAATTGTGTAAAATTACTTTTCCAATCTAGTTCAGTCTCACATCGAGGAGTTTGTGCTGGGAAGCGTGTGCTGTAGAAAGGACTCGTTTCCTCATCCCTACACAGGACTCAGTAGAAACGTTCTAATAAAACCTTATAAAAAAACCCAAACAAACAAACAAACCCAAACAACAAAACAAACAAACAAAACTACAAACAAAAAATAACAAACAAAAACCCCCAACATTTGCTTACACACGTGATAAGCAGCAGCCCTGCAGGGGACGGCTTCACGCTGCCTAGAGCAAGAGAGTTGGGCAGAAACTGCTAACCTAGCTCTGGGAACTGAAACAAGCCCTGGCTCCTCGATGGCGTTGCAGTCCTGATAGAACCCGATGCGCTTTTACAGCCAGGACGTGTAAACAGAGGTCGGGTCGGGTCGGTCCGGGTCGGTCCGGTCCGGTCCGGGCGGGCAGTCCCCAGTTGCCCGCTCACCGCAGAGCTGCAGCCCCGACACCAACGGTCGCTCTGGGGCCGTTACAGCGGCTCGCGCTGGACTACGTCTCCCAGCAGCACCCGCGCTGCCGTGGCGAGGCCGCGGCGGGAAGCAGCGAGCGAGCGAGCGAACGGCCGGCCGGGCGGGAGGGGGGTCCCGGCGCCTGCGTGGCCCTGCCCGGGCCGGGCGGCTCGGCTCGGCTCGGCTCGGCTCGGCTCGGCTCGGCTCGGCTCGGCTCGGTTCGGCTCGGTTCGGTTCGGTTCCGTTCCGTTCGGCCGCGGAGCTGTCGTCCCTGGCGTGGCGTGGCTGCGCTGCGTCCCCGTCCCCGCCGATGCCATGCTAAGACCAGAGATCTCCGCATCCTACCAGGAGGTACGGGGGGAGCCGGGGAAGGGCCGGTGGGCTGCGGGCCCCAGCTGGCTGGGTGGGACTGAGGCGACTGCTCGGACGGGGATGACTGACCCGGGGCTTGCGGCTTGCCAAGCCGTTGCACTCAGCGTTGTCGTCGTGAGCTCATTTCAGCTCTGGACCCCGGCTGTGCGGCTCGGCAGCGCTGGCCGCGTCGCTGCTGGGGGCGTAGACCCGCGACGAAGCGGATCGGCTGCTGCACGGAGCCCTCCGCAGCTTGAGGTGCCTCTTTTAGCCCGTCTGCACCTGCCCAAGCCGTCAGGCCGTGTCCCTTCACCTGCCTGGTGCAGCCGCCAGGTCGCCCCCTTACTGCCGGGAGACGGGGGTGTCAGGTCGCAGCCGCACTCATCTGAAAGAAATGGGTGTTTTGGGTGTGCTTCGTTTCATCTTTTACCTTTACAAGCGTTTAAAATGATCGGCAGCAGCTCTTTTTTTTTTTTTTTTTTTGAAGTTTATGAGCTAGGTACAGCTGGCCGGTGAGCTCTCTCGCTAGGGCTTTCCTAACAAGGAGATAGTGTGTCGGGCGTGAGAAGCTGCTGTGGTACCAGAGCTCTCACGTGTGAGACTGAAAGCCTCATTATCACCCTGCCAAGAGCCCGAGGCAGCGCCTGGTTTGCATATCAATCTACAGTTCCAGTTCCGCGGCGGTCGAGGCTTGCAGCAGGTCACTTTTTTTTGCATATCGCAGGCGAGAGGAATGGAGATGTTTGCCTTTCTCTGCTTGTGCTGGGTAGTTTGGGGCTCAGTTTTAATACGTTCTAATTTAGTTTGGTTTCAGCTTCTGATTTTCCTCCCACACCAGAAGGAACTGGAATGCAGTGCATCAGTGGCTAGCAAATGGCCTGTATGGACAAGTTCTCCTTTTATTTAAGAGGGCTTTATCCACTAGGAAGGTTTTGTCCTGTGATTACCAGGATGAAGTTAACTCATGTAAGAGCTTGCATTTAGAGGAGATACTTGAGAGAGTTGATGAAGTCGCAGTGGTACCTGCAGTACGGACTGGGCTGTGCATGTTATGTTTCCGCGGTGTGTGTCTGGCACCCCTGACACTACTCCATAAGTTTCGGATTGTCCCAAGCTCTGTGTGGCACAAGTCTAGATAGTGTGTAAGTGCAGCCTTCTCTGGCACCTGGGGTAATCCATGATTCTCCTGGCCTTAGCCAAACTGCATGGAATTGCTTTTCTGAGCTTCTGTGTGTCCAGTGCCTTGCCGTGTGCAAGACTGAAAGACTGCTGGGCATGGGAAGGCTCTTGTAATTGTTTCTCCCTCAGCTGCACATGCAGAGCTCAGAGGAACGTGGGACAAAGGTCTGTTCCGTGCCCTTCCTGCTCTTGACACCCCATCCTATCTCTGCATCCTATTTCAAGGTTAACCACTTTGCAAGTTTGTGTTCCTTCTTCGTTCACACCCTGCCTCACTATTTTATCAAAAATAAGCTGTAGAAGGAGCTGGCCAGTGACGGTGAATACTCTTTGCATATGCCAGATTTACTGTTGTAATTTGCCTTGACTTGGGTCAAGTGTAGAGAATCCAGAACTGGCTGCCACACAGTAAAGCTGTGCTGCTGCTGCTGCCCAGTCGTTAGGAGGCTGTAGCTCCACAAGTTTGCGAGCTGTTGGATTTGCAGGTTTGTGCTGCCATGCTGACTCTACAGAGTCGGTGTGCTGCCTGCTGTGTGCTCACATGGTGGCTGAGCCATGGTCTTGGTGGCTTCAGTGGGTTTATGCAGCTTTACCTCTTCTCAGATTAGGTGTTTAGAAGTTGCAGTGAAATTAAATTAGTTTGGTTTAGGTGGTGTTACACAGCAGCTCAGCCTACTAACTGGACCTGAGACAGTGTCAGTACTCTTGCTTCTGACTTGCTGTCTTTCTCTGGTTTTATGCTTGAAAATCTTATAAAATTATACCTGCCTTGTAATCAGAGTTAAGAAAACATTGTTGCATATTGTTTGGGTTTTTTGTTTTGTATCTAGGGAATACCGAACAGTTACATTTTATGAGATTTTCTTCACTTCTACCTGTTGAAGAGTTGCTATAGGGCCTCTTGAGAGATTAGAAGTGCATACTGTGTCCTTGTTTAAACTTGTGTCAGAGATCTCCTTGCTATCAGGAACAAAATTTGTTTATAACCTCAGTCGATGAGGTGCCTGTACCTAGGGAGCCTTGTCTGAACCAGAGAGGTTTAGGGAGTCAGCTCAGAAACTGCAGTGACTTTGTAACTTACTAGACTTTTTGGATCAGCTCTGGTATAAAGAATTTGCATGAGTATAATTTGAACTGGTATAGCTGATTTAGCTTAACCGGTATAAGAAGTTCAGTGAATACTCTTCTGGTGTTAAAACAGCTTATTTTGGGTCAGGTAAACAAATGGAACTGGTGTGTTTCTACAAAAAGGAGCAGAGTGTTACTTTTGTTTTATGATGTTTTGTTTAAGATAATTGAAAAAAAAAAACCCTTTGATTTGGTAAGTCTCATGCCAGTGAGGCTGAGTTTAGCCTATTACCTGTTCACTCCATACCTCACACCATAGGAAATGAGGCTTTATTTATGTTCAAAGCATTTAAAAACAACTGCATGACTGCTTTCAACTTGCTTTGCATGGTGGAAATGAATACAGAAATACAGCAGGAGATGGTGACTTTACGTCAGACTTTGAAGACATAAAATGAGTAAATGCCTTCCTAGTAAGTACAAATGATGATCTATTAATGGTGTAATGATGATAATTTCAACACTGAATTAAAGTTGGGTGAAAGAAAAGCACTTCCTTATGGGTACGTGCATATAACTGTTGAGTAAGTTGAGGGTGTAAAGCTTAATAACATTCAGTATGGCTGCTGTATTTACTGTGCACCCATTTTCCCTGAAATAGGAACAAAGCTGATCTCCCTTACCTAACTAGGTAGGTGATGCTGAGTGTTTAATTTGAACAGTTACTGTGCAACACATGATATGCTGTCAGCCTATGCCCCAGTTTGCCTTGCTGTAATTTGTGTGTTGCTCCTGGCCATAAAGGCAATTTGGCAAACATACATGAGACATTTTGTACATCTATATATTTTTAAAAAGTAAAATCTAATGATTCACTATCTTTTGTGATGCTTACCTGATGTGACAAGCTTTTGACTCTGACAGAAGTATCTTGGCAGCTAGGGCCCAGAGCTCTGGATGGCAAACAAGAAAACATCTGATCTCTGTTGCTGTTTTAAAAGCACTGGAAGACTAATTAGTTGCATAATCACTAATATATAATAATATGTACAGTGAGCTCAAATAAGTACCAGATTGTAGTGATGTTTGACTGTTGTCTGGAGATTACCTACTTACCTGTGTGGCTGAGACTGAATTTGCCCTAGTACCTGTAAAAATGCAAATCACTCTTTGTACACCTCTTTATTAAGAAGTGCGAATGCCTTTTTTTTTTTTTTTTTTTTTTTTTTTTTTTTTGCTATATGTGCTGTGGTTTGTTTATGCCTAAAAATACATTCTTGAGTGACAGGATGAAGTTCCTGCGTATTTCAGAGGGCATTGCCCTAATTGGGGGTTTAAAGTGAGCTGAAGCTGCCAGGGAAACAACTACTTTGGTCTTGAAAGAAAAGATGATGTTATTGTTGAAGCAGCAGGGTAGAAGTAGGTTAAATTTAATGTGCCATCTTTCTCTTTTTGCAGCGTACAAGTCTTTTAATTTTTAGCTCTACATGAATGTGGCTCTTGTGTTGTGAACAAGTAGAACAGATATTGGGTGCTCTTGGGTTGGGGGGGTGTCTTTGTGTGTTTGGTTAGTTGGAGCTTCTTTTATTTGTACCATAGAAATTCCAGCAATTGCAAGTTGAGAGCATGTTTGGAAATTGAACCACTGTTTTAACTATACAGCTGAGTGAAGATGTGGAGCGAGCATCTGGAAACCCAACAGATGAGAGAGAAGGAGAGATGGAAGTTCATGAAGATGCCAGCTCTGTTATTTTACCAGGTGAGAACCAAAAAATTGCCAATTTCAAGTGCCTGATAAGCTGCTTCTGTGTTGGGGTTTGGTTGGGTGAGTTTTTTTATTGCACTTCTTAAAGCAAGCAAAATGGTAAACTTTGGGGAGTAAGTGCTAATGGAAAGCCAATGAATTTTTCCAAGGATGGAGATGAGAACATTGCTTTCTTATAAGTTGTGCTCAATTAAAGAATATTCAGCATATCTGGTTCTGAGATAGCTTAGTACCTCATCTTCCTTGACGTTGTATCTTATCTGAGTTACGGTGTCTGAGAACAGTGGATTGCAGGCAAAGTCGGTGCCAGATTTATATGAGCAAGGTTCAACACTGAACAATTGTGCTTTTAGACTGGTTTTAGCTAGACTCTTTGGACCTGCTTTTAAGGGGTGCAGGGCAGTGTTAAAAGGGCTTATTGCAGCTCAGATGTAGGCATTAAGGTAAACCAACCTGAAATTAGTATCCTCTGAAAGCTCTGCAGCTGTTCAAGATGTACTCATTTCAGTTGTGCATATTCATGCATATTAGTGTCCTAATTTCCTTGACTGCTGCCTCCTAGCAATGTGGGAGCTTGGTACATGTGTGTTACTGTGGACTTCTTTAAGGGGGTATTTGTTCACTAATATTCACTAAAAGGCAAGTGATTGCTGTGGCAAGGAACAAACACCAAACCATGCTTTTATAGTTGAAAACAGAGCGTGGCATGGCCTGAAGGGGCCTGACTCATTAGATTACACCACAAGGAAAAGGCAGCATAAAATATGCCAACTTATCTATTTCCTTTCACGTGTTGGGTTTTAATGTGCTTTTTACATCTTCAGCTAAATGTCTTTCACAAGCAAAACGTGACATGTAACTCCAGAGTACACAAACTTCTTCCTTACAAGTATTGCCAAAAGAAACAGCAAGTGCAAGGAGTATGAGGAAGGCAGTGCAAGTGAGGCAAGTGTGATCTGCAAGGAATAAGCTTTCAAGGCAAGGAGACTGAGAGAATTGGGTCAGTCTTTTTCTAGATGTAATTGGAAGAATCCTGTTGTGAAACTTTATGTAGTATGCACAAGAAGTTATGAACTGGAGTCCAAAAATGGGTCCAAAACCTAGTGACTTCTACCATGATGGAAATGCAATGCAGAGAACTTTGTTATGAGCATTAGAATATTGCATCACTTCTGATGTATTTGCTGACTCTGTAAGAATCACTTCAGACTGGGAGGGGGGGAAGGAGTTGTTTTTTTCCAGGAGGAAAGATTGACCATCAACAGACTTTTTTCTTAAGAGCTTTGAACTTTGTTTCTAAGTTTTCCTTCTTCTTTCCTTCCTTTATTTTCTTCTTGAAAATAAATCTTATTTCCTGCCTGCCCTGTCCTTAAGTAGAGTGCCAAAATCAATATGGGAAAGAGAGGCACAGTCTCTCTGCTTGAGAAAGAAGCATTTGTCTGACTGAAATCATCAAAAATCATCAAAACCAGATATAGTTGTGTATTTTTTTTAATCAAACCGAGTTTGAGGCTTACTTTCCTCTCAAGTGATTGATCTTTGAATGAACACTATGTAAATTCAGCCCAAATATCTGTAAAGTCCTAATCCATATTCTGTTTGGTTCCAGATAGTGAACTGGGTACCACTGCCCCTTCTTTGCGTTTCAGCAAGACCTGCCTGAAGAATGTTTTTTCAGTAATTCTCCTGTTTATTTATCTGCTGCTCATGGCTGTAGCTGTTTTCCTTGTGTACCAAACCACCAGTGACTTCAGGGAGAAGCTCAAGCACCCAGTGATGTCTGTCTCTTACAAGGAAGTGTCCTTGTATGATGCACCTGGTAAGACTGGTAACAAACAAAATGGGTAAAGTTGTTGTTCACATTTATCTTGGATTGTTTTACATTTTTCTGTTGGTTGGCCCAGAGTGCACATAATGCTTTGAAGCAGGTCCTTCACTTTTTCTTTTCTAATCTATGTTGTGTTAACTTTGCATGGTAATGTTAATATTGTAGGGCAAAATTTGGGGAGATTTTTGAGTTTTTCATGCCAATAACACAAATGACAGATAAATTAGTATTGTGCAACATTTGGTAGGTAAGTGTTTGCAGACTCCAGAAAGAGCCCTCTTACAGGGAAATCAGAAACTTCCCTATGGAAATACTCAAAAAACTGTATTGTTTAACAGAGTATTACACAGGATGTGTTTCAGGACCTCAGTGCTGCACTGGACAGTAAGATGCTGTGGTCAGTAAAGAAGGTGAATTTCTCAGAGCAACCACAAAATAACCACAATGCTACTTTCTGCTTCTGTTCTGCATTGTTTACAACTTGGTATTACATCAGCAAGCAATGAAAATGTGGTGTGACTGCAGGGAAAATGTTGGCAAAAATGCAGCACGGCATCAGAAAATTATTGCAGTTTGCAGGAGGGTTTATGCCAAAGAAGCTTTTTTGAATAGTGCATTGTGTAATTTTTTTTTTTCTTTAAATTATCCAGTAACCAGCTGTGGTAACAAGTGCAACTCTCAAACAGTCATAGGTCAGTTTCCAATTTACAAAATAATACTTTTGTTTGATGTGTTACAACGTTTTGCAAATAACCACTGCAGTAATTGTGGCTGAAAGGTGAGTGTTTCAAGTTGTTGCCATATTCCTGTAGTTGTTTTTCTGTATGGTCTGTTAGGCTCAGCTTGAAAGGTGGTCCTTATTTTTGGATCATATAGAACTGACTGTAAGAGCAGGCTTTTTCCCTTTCTCTTCCTCTTTATTTTATTTTTTTTTTTTTTAATTTGAGCTTTTCATACAACAACAAGAACAAAATGCTATTTAAAGAAGCAAAGTAACATACATATAAATCCAAATGGGGGATTTACAGGGATTCCTGTTGGATCAGGGAACCTATACTAGTGTAGCTCTTCACTTCATTGCCCTATTAAAGTGATGAGATGGCAAGTTGCAAGCACAGAGCACTGAAGAAAGGGATAAAGTGTTTTTAGACTGATACATGCTGTCTGCCTTGATGTCTCATGTTTTTGCAGCCAGGTCATCTTAGTTGTGCAAGTTACTCATAACTACGAGTAGTAACCCAAAATCACAATTTTTTTGGTAGCTGGTCTAGATTATCTTCAAGCAACCTTATTTCCAATATAAAATGTGGCATGTGTGGCATAACAGGGTTTTGGGCTTGGGGGCTTTAATTTGCTAGCCTTATACAACTGAGGTGACTGAGGATTTTTTTTTAATGCATGTTGTTCTGAAACCATAGATTTTTTGGTATATATGATTTTCCATTCAAGTGAAGTAGTAGCCTGCCTGCCAAGTGATATAAATAACAAGGGATAGTAATAGTACTTGAGAGATGGCTTTGATTTTTATTGTGATGTACTCAGTGAACAAAAGATGCTGGTTGTCCTAAAGAGCATATTTTAATTTCCATTAGATCAGCCAGTGATCTTTGATCTGTCATGTATAGTACATACGTTATTACAAATTAAAATTTTATATGTTAAATGATAATATCTGAAAATATGTAGATGCTGAAGTGCTACTGACTCATTTGAATTCAGTCTCCTAACTGAATTTACAGTTATTTCATCTGAGGCCAGAGGGACTGATGTATTGATTTCTGGCTTGTAAGAAGACAAAGGAAACTTAATAACTTGTGTGAATCTTGGATTATCCTCTCTGAACATGAACCCTGATTCTTTTTGAACACATTATGGAGGCTCTGTCCTGATGCAGCTGGCACTGTTGTCCTGCTCCATAAAAATGCTGAAGCAAGTAGTTTAATTTGATTGTTTAGCTGGATCTTGAGGATAGCTCAGTATCCCGTGGGATTTAATTCCAGAATAAAAATCTATGTACTCAGGAAAGAAATCATCTCTCTTCAATGCTTTTTCTCCCCCAAAACAGGTATTGCCTTTTACCCAGGCAAGGCTCGGCTGCTGAGCTGTAAGCATCATTACTATGATCACATTCCACCTCTGATAAATCCAGGTCAGCCAGGAGACATTGAATGCACCACTCAGAGAATCAACTACACAGATCCTTTTACTAATCAAACTATGGTAATAATAATATAACAAAGCTTATTCAGTGGGGGTTTTCTGCTAGTAATGGTATTTGAAAGTAAAAATACTTAGTGCTGCTGAAGATCCATACTTCTAGTGCTTTTCAAGCCATCTGTCCTTTTGTTTTCAGAAATGTGAAAGACCCCAGTCAGTGTAGATGTGTTATGGATGATCAGCTGGCATGTGGGTGTGTGCAGCATGAAAATTTGAATGGGATGAAATAAGTTATTTTTCACAATGAAATTGTGAAAGTTTATTTCCTTTCCTAAATGAACCTGCAAGCATATTGCTCGATACAGTAAATGCAGCTTTGCTTGAAAGCAGAAGCAGTTTTTCCAATAAAGCAGGAGAGTTTGTATCTTCTTGTGTGTTTTCTGGGATTTTCGTACCTTTATTGTCAGCTGGAAAAATCTTAGCTCATCACCAAATGATTTGTTACACTGAAATGGTGTGAGCCAGTAAAATGGGAACATTGAGTGAGAGACTGTCTTGAATTGCCCTTAAAAACGCAGGGAACCTAGCTTCTGTATAAATAAATGTTGAAGAAATTAAGTATTAAATATGGTAATTCGTTTCTAAAGTAATTGTTCAGGTTATTTTAAAGGAAACTTAAATGTGAACAAACTATTGAGGTACTGGTTTGGTCAGCTTTTATCCTCTTCATATTTTGCCTTTTGTCTATTCACCATTTCTTTTTGGGAAGTGACTTTTTAGTATATTTGAAAGTAATATTCTAGGTGAAAGTTTAATTTCTGTGACTAGCATGTTCTTTCTCTATGTTTTAACAAACTAAGAACCTGCATTTTATTCTGCATGGCAGATTAATTTAAAAGCATGCTGATCTAATAGAGTATAGTCCTGCAGCTGAATGGAAAGGCACTGAGGAAGAGACCTCTGAACCACGTAGAGCCCTGTTCCAAATGGCTGAGTCCTTTGGGAAGCAGCAGATTGCTGTTTGATATAACAGCTGCACTCTACCTTTGGTTGTATTGTGCCTACTGATATTTTGTGTTGGTTTTGTGCATTTTGTTTGTTTGCTTGTTTTCCCTTTTAGTAGCTTACTTGAGGTGCCGGGGGCTATGAAGGTGTTTCTCTTTCCTATGGAGAAACCTGATGTTCTCCACATCAGACTCCAAATTAACTTGCTTCCTTTCAAGAAATGAAAATTCCTAGACTTCAATGCTTGAAACAGTTTCTGCCTGAGCTTCTACATAAGGCAGACTGTGGTAATTCCTTGTGAACCCAAAGATCTATAAAGATCTATGATAGAACTAAAGCAGATTTCTTAGGGAAAAACCCAAAACACTAAATCTTGATGTAAAGACTACATTTTTAAACTAAAAGGAGGGATTTGATTGGCATTCTTATTAAATATTTTAATGGATGTATACTTACTAGCAGCCAAGAATTCTGTGTGTGTTAGATTTCTGTACAGTATTAGTGACAGATGGCAAATTGATGAACAGGAAATAGGGATTTCTCTGCTACTCTCACCATCTCTATTTGCTTACAGAAGTATGCTTTGGTTGTTCGAGGCCCTCGTGATGTGAAGAAAAAGGAACTGGTGTTTTTGCAGTTTCATTTAAATGGAACAGATCAAGATTTCAGTGCCATTGACTACCTTCTGTTTTCTTCTTTCCAAGAGTTCATCAACAGGTATGCAAAAGGATGGGCCTGAACTTGCTAGAACAATACTAGGGAAAGCAGAGCTTTTTTTTTTTTTTTTTTTTTTTTTTTTTTAAAATCAGTCAGGCTTTTATGTTCTTTGTTTTTTTAAATTTGAGTTAGGTTGATGCTCCTTTATGTGACAGACTACTAATCTTACCTTTTAAAAAATTATTTGAGGACTTTTTCAGTGACAAATCTGCCCTTCAGCTATAGTTCAACCATTTGTTGCTGTGCTTTCTAGAAATCTGAAGTTTATGCTGGCTTACTGCTGTCTGTTGCTGTTGGTGATCAGGAAGTCTGTGCTGTCCTTGACAGTGTGCTCAGGAAGTGCACTGAAAAAGCTAATGTTTCTGTACCTTTTTTATGTAAGATTTTACAGAATGATGTCATTTCATAGGTGGGGTTTTAAAAATTGCTTTGTACTTGTTTTACATTGATATAATTGGAGTGACTTATCAACCTTCTAATTTTACCAGGATTGGAATTAATCCTGTCTTGAGCTTTCTTGAAAGCCCCACCCTTTCTCCGCTTTGTGAGAGTAAATTCCATACTTAACTGTTTAATTTTTGCCTTAATTTAAATTCAAATTCTGTTCTGTCTGTGATCCAGATTAAAAACTAGACAAGAGAGATTAGTCACAGTGAGACTTAATAGAAAGCTTTAATTGAGTGTAAGTCAGATGCTCAGTGAAAAAGGGTCAGGGGATAAAGGCCGTGTGCAGAACAAAATTAAATGAGGGAGGGGAAGAGAAATAACCTTTTATTGTAACAAAGCATTTGTGGAAGCTTGGACATGATCATACTGGTGCTTTTCAGATGGAGCAGAGTGGAAGTTAAGGTACAGTATCTCTGAGTAGCCAAAGACCAGTTATCTGATTTTGCTTTTACAAAGCATTTCTGCTTCAGTGAAGGAGAGATCTTAAGTCATTAATTACTTTCTGTGACTGTACTGAAACATCTCATAAGATGCTATTAATGTCCCACGTATTTTAGGCATGGTTATTTTTGGGTGAGAAAAAATTGGTTAAGGAGTTTGTATGTAGAAGGTGCTACTTCTGTGCTGTTTTTTCTCAGTTTTTGTGGCTTGTGCTGCAGTTAGCAGTATGTACAGTGGGACTAATTCCAGCAATGTGCACAGCTGCTTGTACACTGCAAGACACAAGTACTGTCTGAGACCAGCCCTTTTGAAACACAGAGCAGAAGCAGGGTTGTTGTGTTTGTGGTTCCTGGCTCTTTGCAGAACCAGCTCCTTTACTGAGATACAATGTGGCCTGTGCACAAGTCTTGGAAGCTCTATTTCTGTGCCCATTGTGTCAATTTGCAGATAAACCATTGTAAAGAGCTATTTCTTCCCAAATTAAAACATGTGTGTCCTACTGAAGTTGGTAGTATTTCTGCAAGCTGCAAGTCTGCATGCTGCTGTCCCAAATGCTTGTGCCGTGTATTGTGCAAAGGCAGGTTAGATGTGCAAACCAGCAATAAGCAGTATTGCAAGGGTCATACCTTTAAGGCTGTGCTTGTGCCAGTGTAGATGAACCAGTAAGAATCATCTGTGAATGATTCTGAGAGAAACCTGGAGAGAGAAACCTGAGAGAAACCTGGATTGCAAGCCTCCAGGCTGCTAGGTCAAACTGGCTGGATGGCAGAATTCATCCCCAAAGAAATAGGGAAGTTGTCCTAGTGAGGAACAATTCCTAGAGAAGCTGTCTCATCTTAGTGTTGGAAGGCA
Source organism: Heliangelus exortis (assembly GCF_036169615.1). NCBI lineage: Eukaryota > Metazoa > Chordata > Aves > Apodiformes > Trochilidae > Heliangelus > Heliangelus exortis. The sequence continues at coordinate 22,373,403 of NC_092424.1, read as the reverse complement.
CTAGAGCTGAAGCAGGGAGTGTGAAGGCTGAGCCTGGGTTATGTTTGGAGCTAAGTATAAAAAGGCAGGAAGAGGTGGTGTTTGGGGATGTATCCTTTGTGCCTGTTTGCAGCAGGGAGTAGGAATGTGAGGTAAAGCTGGTTTTGAACTAACCCAGATAACAAATTGGCAAAGGTATGTAGGCCTTTAACTTAGTAGTAAATTATTTGCCTGTCTAAGTGAAATAAAGTAAGAGGACCAGATGTGCACAAGAAGCCAGTAGTGTGTCTTCTATAGCATCCTCCAAAGCCTGGTACAAATAGTATGGCCTGCCTTGCCATACTGACAGTGTATTGCTGTCCCTGTGGCCCAGAAAAAGAACTTGGAGCAGGTTAAGAGTTTGTTTTCTGCTGGCTATGAAGTGCTTGGGAAATGTACTCATTCTGTCGATCTTGCAGCAGAAGAGAAAATAGAAATTATTTCCAGTTCATCAGTGGATGCTAAATTTAGTTGATGGGAAGTCTGGGCTAAGATATCCGTAGAAACTGTTGTGTATTGACAGTGCAAAATTTGTCCTTCCATCTGGTCTCTAAAACCTTCAATTACTGGCTGCTCTTAACTTCCCCTTTCCTGACAAAGTGTCTCGCTTACTGGTTACAAGACCATATTATTAGCACTGCATCCAGCAAAGCATGTAAAATGTTAACAAACATTATTGTTATTATGTTAACAAAACACAGCTAAAACTCGTGAGATATCATCATTATCTTTACAGTTTTTTGCCATGGCTGTGAACAGCTTAGGTGGGCTGGGCAGGCAGACAGCTATAAAATACATGTGTAGGGTATTCCATAATCTTAAATCACAATCCCAAACCCCTTGAAATTGGTGAGAAGAGTCCTTCTGTATCTACAGCATGGTTTCTGTGTAGACAATATTATGCACAACTCACTTTTGGTTTAAATAGCAATAATGATATTGGTGAAGGCTGCTGCAGGCATCAACCATAAGCAATAATAAAAATGACATCTAGAGACTTGTGTCTTGAAATGTTTTTTGAGGCACAGCAAGTGCTGAGGACTCAAGGAAGGTCCAGGTGTTTCTGTCAAGGGTTTTATTCTCTGCAGCTCTTGTGTTAAAATTGGATCAACAGATTACATGAAACTGTCAGGGCTCACTGGTCTTGTTCTGGCCTTCACAGAACACTGCTGAACTCTGTGCTATTGTTGGCTTGTGAGTTGAAGGGATATTGCCACTGACTTTTCTTCTTCTTTCCTTTTTTTTTAAGATGATGGCAGCTGCTGTTTGTACCATATTAATTGGAGGGAAGGAAATAATGAAACCCTTGCAGAGTACCAAAGTGTAGCTAAAAATACTGAACTGTCATTAGTATAATATATAGGTTTAAGAAGAAAATCCTCTGGACATACTGAACATGTTGCTGACAGACTGTTGTTAGAGTAACATGTGAAATAATGTATGGTCATGTGAGATGATGAATACCAGTATGAACAGGTCAGAATTATTTAAGGGCTGCATGTTCACATCTCTGATCTGTATTTCTGCATGCAGGTAAATAAAATACAACATAGAAGTGCCTAGACTTCTGATTCCATGCCATCTGACCCTTTATTAGATCCCATACTTGTCTGAGAATTTCCTAGTGTGGGGAAAAGCAAAAGCAATAAATACAAATTTGGTTTGACCCATCTGTGGGCTTGGCTCTTGCTGTTGTTGCATTGGAATCTTCTGGTGGCATGTCCTAAGCTGCCTCTGGCTCGTGTGGGTTGATCCAGACATGGCTGTTAGAAGGATCCATAGCAGAGCTGGAGCCCATTCCAAAATTAGGTTAGAAACTCACACAGCTGGTGAAAATACATTCTCTTGTGTGAAGCTGATCATTTTGTGCTTGGGCAATGGGCTCTCTGTTAGTCATTCGAACTGTCAGTGGTTACCAGAGAGAACTGGCTGCGGGGTACCAGGGCTTTGTACTTCACCTTTGTACCACCCAAGACAGTGGCCTCTTCTCCTTTGCTTTCTCTGACGTGATCTTGGAGTTTTTGCATGGTTGTCAGGTACCATTAATACCCTGGGGGAGCCAGGTGCCAAGTATTCCAGGAAATGTTACCATACGTCTTAAGGACAGTGTAAAAGGTAGAAGAGCTTACTAAACAACAGAAAATAAAGGGCAGACTTTGCAGGTTGTCTGTCTCTGGGGTGAAGAGACAGTTAAAAGAAACTGCCCAGAGAATTGTCCTTAAGAAAAAGATTGGTTGCCTGTCTTGTGTTCACTTAGTTGAATGTGGGTTTTAAGCTGTGTTATTTGGCCACTGCTGTCATTTGTGCAAAGCTGGTGCATCTTTGCTCTGCTCCCCCACCTCTTTTGGTTTTTTTCTTGACTCTATGGCAGTGTTCTGGATTATGGGGACACACAAGGAGATGCTTTCTCAGATCATTTCTCCAGTTTCTTCTAAGATATTATTAATCTTTTTCCAAGCTTACAATTACTGTTGAAGGCAAAGTATACTAGTGCTGTCTGCTTAGCATGTAAGTTGTGGCTGTAACATTCAGCTCTGTGTCATAACTTCCTACCTCAACTTTCCATGTAGGTTTGGAAAGCTTTTCTAGGATGCTGTATTTAGTCATGTGTCAGGCATATGACTGGCTGGCAAGAGTGCTAATTATGTGTGTTCTTCTGAGTGGCAAAGCACTATGCTCTTCTGTACTGTCCCATCAGCTGTTCCTGTACCCACTTACCAAGAAAGGAAGAAATCATTGTCAGATTAGGTCTCTGTGTCACTGGTTTGTATGGTGAGGAGCAGGCAGGCAGTGGGATTTGTTTTCTGATGTATTGCTCATGTCTTTCATACAAGGGCCAGGGAGCTGCACTGCCATCCTGTTGGGGTCACTAAAAAAAAATCCTAGTGTCATCAACTTACAAAGATATGCCTAACCCACTGTCTTGGTAGGTAGGAAAATGTATTAATTTTTCTTTCCAAAAATGCTTCTCCTTTCTGTTTGTATGTGTTAGAGCCTCTCACCCGGGGCCCTGACCTCAGAGCCATGGCTTTGCTAAGTTTGTCTTCCCATGAAAATGTGCATATTCATCTATTAAGCCTGAGCTAGCAGTGGGGTACAGAGTAGCCCTCAGACATTTTATTAGTCCATGCTCTTGCTGCCTTGTAGACAAGATACCTTGTTTTGCAGGAAGGATGTCCAGTTCTGGAAAACTAAGGAAAAAGACAGGAAAGGTGCAAATCTACTCAGTACAGGACAAATCTTCCTGATTGCTCTGTTCTTTGAGATAAGAGTTTGCTTCTTTATCACTGCTTTTCTTCCTCACTTCTTTGTATCTCTCTTTGATAAACTAAAACACCTTTATCTCCCAACAGACCTGTCTAGGCATATGAGCAAAGTCTATTACTTCCCTTCACCAAGGAAGATGGATTTAATCTGAAACAAAGCCCTTCCCCTTGTCTCAAGTACCAGCATACTCTGACATATCTCTGCAACCTGCAGTCTGTCTTTAGTAAAAATCAGCAGTCTGTGTATTAATGATTCATGACTCATTGCAGAGGTTTACCCCTTCATCTCAAATGAAACCTTGTTGAAAAAGCAGCTGCAGGACCAGGTTTATTTCATAGAGATGACATAAAAGTGGCTAAAATCACAGTATCAAGGAGTTCCAAGTAAATAGCTTAATTAATACATTGTGCCCTGTGTTCATAGAGATGGGATGGAGACCAGATATGCTTTAAAGCTGCCTCTCTAACACTTGCAGCATGAGGGGTATTGGAAGCCATAAAATGGCATTTGGTCACAGTATTTTAAAAAAATTACATCAAGCAGTCCTGTTACTCTGAGGCTACAAATACCTGTGATTGTACATTGGGAAAACAGCCATCTTATTGCAGGTGGGAGACTTACAGCAAAGGTATAGCATTGCCAAAATAGTAGGAATACACTAAATAGAAATTTCAAAGCATTTTAAGTATGTTTGTCTTGCAACCAACTTATCTGCATCCCAGAAATGGGGTGAAGCAATCTGCTTCTGCCTCTAGGCTGTTCCTTCCACCTGTTGCTTCTCAGTGTTGTGGTGAGTTGTTTCCTGGGGTCCTGGCTCTGTTCCTTGCTGTCCCAGAGATGACAGATGGGCAAAGGAAGCTTCCCTACAAAGCAGAACAATTGCTAGGGGCAGACAGAGCTCCAGGGTGATAGGGCACCAGGTAAGTCTTTGGTGTAAGTGCTGCTATTAATCAAAACATCACTACTCAAAATGTTTTAGGCTTGCTGAATTTTAGGAGTTGAAACATAAGAGGAATTGTGAACATATTATAAGTGCCTGTAGGGTTGACAGTCCTCTGCCTACAGTGCTCAGATACCACTCTGCTCAGGGCTCTGGTTACCACTCAGTAATGGTCTTTTTCCTTTAGCCCAGAAAAAGCAGAATTCATGAAGGACTGTGAAAGTTCATACTCCAGTTGGAAGTTCTCCGGAGGCTTTAGAACCTGGGTCAGGATGTCCTTGGTGAAAACAAAAGAAGAAGATGGCAGTGAGACTGTTGAATTCAAACAAGAGGTAAAAATAAAAATAATTTTAAGAAATCCTCAGGAAGAGTTTTTTGGGACCTCCTAATTTGCTAAGAACTAATTACTGCCACAGTTTTAGTGGTAACTGGACAACTGAACCAGTTCATGGGGCAAATAGCAATATGAGTTGGAAGAAGATGGGTGGGCTGATTGGTTAAGTGAAACATCAGCCTCTTTTTTGTTTCATTGCATCCATTCTGCCACTTGCCACTGAGCAGTCTTGGTTGTACAATTATTCCTTCTTAGCATGGAGGGCTTCCATAAAAGCAGAAATATCTTGGTGTGTGGCTGTTGGTGTAGCCTAGTGTCACATCTTGGGAAAAGATCTGCTAATGGGGAGGCCAGAAAATCTAGGCCATTTAGGGAGTATGTTGTGAGTGTGTGACAGCAGTAGTCTGAGGAAAGAGTCTGAAGAGACTGACACAGAAGTATTAACACAGCTAATTTCAGTCCAAGATGGGCAAAAATTGGCAAAGGAATTGTCTAAACAATAGGTAGCACTGGAAAGAGGTGTTCTGGGTTACCATAAGGGCTGATGTTAGCATGGAGAGGTAAATGAAAGTTTTTTATCCTTTGTAGCATTCTCACATCTGCTTTTGCTTGGGATTTTTATCTGCTGAGTATCCTTAGAAACATGGAGTAACTCAACTTCTTGCATAATTTAAAAATAAAAAATTCGCAGGTGAGACATGCAAACCTAGCTGGAGAGGAAATGAGTTTGACTTTCATTCCTGTTCTGTTCATGCTATGGACAGGAGACTAGTTATGTTTTAAGACTGCTATTTTGCTTCCAGTGTTGGATGGGGACAAAGTTTCTCATTAGTGGCAAGAAATGAGAATTTTAAAAGCAGTCCTTTTCAGAGATTGTGTTTTGGAGACAGCTGACTTGTAGTTTATGGCATACTTGGAAAGAGTACTTTGTGGAGATTAAAACGAAGCAGAATCTTCAGTTCTCCTGTCTAATTCTCTCAGTTTGGGTCTTACATGGCAAAGCCTTAAGGGAGGAGCAGAGCTGTGACTGAAGTGGGACCTTCTGCTCCACTGGAGTCGTGCAAGTCCCAAACTAATGCCCTAGTTTGGAGAAGAGGAAAAGATGCATCTGTCTTCAGTTGTTGCCATGTAAGCAACAGCAGTTGTCTGTCCTTCATCACCTACAGCTCTGTATCATGTGCCATTTGGTACTTATCAAATGTAGGATTTTTGGAAGCTTTCCTTTGGGTGCCCAAGTCTAATGTGCCTCAAAGAGGAAGAGAGAGGCTGAATCAGAAACTCAGAAAAAGTTGAGCTTTTTGTGACCATAAACATTCACTTAGTCCAGCAGTTATGAACTCTGATCATTTGAGTAGGTGAACAGTGTTTTCCTGTTTTGTTTTGTGGTTTGTTTTTTTTTTAAACAAACTAGAAAGGGATATAAATGTAAATTTTGGGTTTCAGATTCCTGTTGTTAATACAGTAGAAATTGAAATAGCTCAGACATAAATTTTACATGCTTTGTTTGATAGTACAACATCTGCATAAGGAAGTCCATTAACAGCATAAGGAAGTCCATTAGCTTTTCAAATCTAAAGCTGGGAGACAGAATACCAGAAAGATGGATACAAATACCAGGTCAAACAGCACAGTCAGTCTGCTAACTAGCCCAGTAGTCATTACTTTGTCTTTTCTTCCTTTTCCATTGCCTTTGTATAGCTTTGTGTAGTGTTTGCTTCCTGGTGTGCAGTTTTCTTGAATGAGTGTAGTTGTGGTGATGGTACAGTGCAGTAATTAAATGAGCCACAGAAGAGTGGATAAGCCTGCAGCAAATGTGTTTGACTGCAAAACATAAGGTGGGGAAGTTTCCATCTGCTTTGGATGGACACGTTGTTCTACCTTCTGCTTCTACATGCTCAGTGCCTGAAGTCTGGTCAGGACACAGTGTGTGGAGAAGACTGTTAGAAATCTTGAAGTATTTGTAAAGAAACTAAGCCATAATAGACAGGAGGTTTTTTTCATAGAATCATAGAATCATAGAATAGGCTGGGTTGGAAGGGACCTCAGAGATCATCGAGTCCAACCCTTGAACAACTACCGCCACAGTCACTAGACCATGGCACTGAGTGCCATATCGAGTCGCTTTTTAAATGTCTCCAGGGACGAAGAGTCCACCACCTCCCCAGGCAGCCCGTTCCAATGTCTGATCACCCTTTCCGTGAAAAAATTCTTTCTAACATCCAATCTGAACTTCCCCCGGCACAACTTGAGACCGTGCCCTCTTGTCTTACTGAGAGTTGCCTGGGAAAAGAGACCAACCCCCACCTGGCTCCATCCTCCTTTCAGGGAGTTGTAGAGAGCAATGAGGTCTCCCCTGAGCCTCCTCTTCTCCAGGCTGAACAGCCCCAGCTCCCTCAGCCTCTCCTCATAGGATCTGTGTTTGAGTCCCTTCACCAGCCTGGTTGCCCTCCTTTGGACCTGTTCGAGGACCTCAATATCCTTCTTGAACTGAGGGGCCCAGAACTGAACACAGTACTCAAGGTGTGGCCTTACCAGGGCTGAGTACAGGGGCAGAATCACCTCCTTGGACCTGCTGGTGACGCTGTTTCTGATAGAGGCCAGGATGCCATTTTTGTACAGGTCATCCCTCTTATGTTGTCCACTGAATCACTTTCTTCATACCCATAGTTTCTGTCACAGTCTGGAAGTGGAGTTACAGCACTGTGGATTCATCAGTTCCAGTGCAGGTTTAAACTAACATAGGAAGAGCAGCAGTACTCCCTTGGGCACATACCAAGATGTAAATACACCTCTGGGGGTTGGGGAAAGGAGCAGTCCTGTCATCACTCATTGAGCTGTAACTCCAGTGTGCTTGTTTGTTAAGTAACTGCCTGGCTCCTGAGCAGTTTGTATTGTCTCCTAGTGGCAGAGGAATAGTGCAAACTGTGGTGTTAGAACCATCTGTAGTTCTTCTCTGGGCTGGGGGTGTGTGTCGTAATACAAGATAAATGATTTTCTGAGGCCTGATAGCTTACTACTTTCCTTATTTTGGTTCTTAAGACTGTGGTTTCAAGTGGCTGTAACATCCATCTGGTATCCTAAACTGTACTCTGCTGGAATTGTGCTAAACCTCTCTGGCAGTAAGCAGTAGTCTCAAATGGTGGCCTGGTTAATGAGCAATATGGGGAAGTATGGTTTTAATTTTTAACATGAAGGCTTCTTTCCCTTCCATTTTTTCATTCTGTACTGGCTGGCATCTTCTAGTTTATTCTACAACTGATTTAAAAAGTCTTCCTGCCACCATTGTGTAGTTGTCTGGTAAATAAAAAGTAATCTTGCATTCATTCATGAGAACTTTCCAAATGCTGTATCATTCCACTTAAATTAATTTTGTAAATTAAATTCTTCTCCCCTCCCCTTGAAAAGGAAAGACTGTGTAGTAAAAAAAAATGTGTAAACATGGTATTGCAGTGCTTTACTATGTGAGAAATAGGAAAAGAATATGAGCATGAGACAGATGGAGGAAACTGCCCTCTCTATCTTTTGGGAACCTATTGTTCCATGTGCAGGAAGGCTGAATTGTAAGTCTCTAAAGAGCCTCTTGTTTTCACCTTCTTAAAAGCCTTTTTTCTCCTCCCTCCAGACCAGCGTGGTTAACTATATTGACCAGAGAGCTGAACCAAGAGGTGACCAGCTGTTTTTTGTGGTATTTGAATGGAAAGATCCTTTTATACAGACTGTTCAAGATGTGAGTAACACCAGTCCTTGTTTATAGTTTGTGTGTATGTGTGTGTGCATGCCCCTGTTACCTCACTCCAAGCAGATATTCAGAGGAAGAGTGAGGTTACTTCTGAAATTTCAGCCTAGGCTCTCCCTTACACCCAGTAATGCCTATTCTTGCAGGGGTCAAGACCCTCTGATGCTTTTCCTTTGGCTTGGTGACACTTGGTGTTCTGTTTGCAGCTGAAGGTTCACCCAGCTAAGAAACACTGCATTTAAAATGGCCCTACCCTGACAACCAGAGGTCCTCACCAGCAAAATCCAGTGTTCCTCTTTTCTTTCTCAAAACTGGAGTGTGAATGCAGACCATGCAGGGCAGGAGCTTTGATTGGTTGGTCCTTTGCATTCCTGCTGTTACATGTGTGCTGGAAACAAGAACTCTTCTCAGTGCAGGAACTTCCTTGGTCTCGAGAGCACTGTCCCATTCCAGGCACCTCTGGCTCCTCTCTACCAGATGTGGTTCACTTCTCTGCCATCTTGGAGCTGAAGGGTGCCCCTGATCCAGTGGACTGGGGTGTGCTTGGTTACCCTGGTTGAAAAGGCCACAGCTGACAAGCATGGGCAGGCAGCACTGCTCCTTTCAGGAGAATTAACAAATGCAAAAAGCCTGTTTGAGACTTACTACTGACTCAGGTGATGACCAAATGATGCTGGACTCACACTGACTGTCAAAGAGTTGCAGACAACTCTGATGAGTCCCAAAGCTGTGTGCTGCTGAAGTGCTGCTGCTGCCTCAGCCTAGCTCTGCTCACTCCATCTGAGATCCTAGAAGCCATCCTTGAGCCCAAAGGTGTGAGAATTGCAAACTATACATAAATTTAACTACTCTTGAACCAAAGGTAGTTAAAAATAGAAACATAAAGCAATTGCTGCAGGTGTGCAGAAACAGCTGCTGCTGTCAGAAACTGGTTTAGCATTACAATTGTCTTGTTGAAGCTTTCCAGGAGTTGCTTTTAGCTTCTTTCAATGTGACTGCTTATTTTTCCAGGCCTTTAAATGATATAGTAAGTTAAATCTTAAAGCCAGCATTTTTAACTGTATCTATCTTTTAAAGTTTTAAACAATTCAATAACCTGAAATAGTCTATAACATGAATTTAGCAGCCAGTACAGTGTTTTCTTCCTGACAGAAGGAATCTGGGAATCATGGTGTGAGGCAGATGTGTGGAGAAGGCACTACATGCCCCCTCTGCAGCATCAAGGAATATGGTGCAAGCCACTTCACTTTGAAAAATTGTTTGTTTTTTAATAGGTTTAATATGTGCTGAGTCAGATGAGGGGAGTAATATTTTTTATCTCTTTCAGATAATCACAGCAAATCCCTGGAACATGATCGCTCTTCTCTGTGGTATCTTTTTGGCTCTGTTTAAGGCAGCAGACTTTGCCAAGTTAAGTGTTAAGTGGATGATCAAAATCCGAAAGAGACATCTGAAAAGGAGGAGTCAAGTAATGAACCACATAAACTGAGACTGCCTTTTACCTATTCATAGCAAAAGGGATAGAAAATAACTGGAATAAACTTCAATCAGCAGCTAAAGGTGCAAATCAGGTAGGTTTTTTTCTGGAAAAACGACAGCTGGAGGACCAGCCTAATGAAGTGGCCTTTGAACTTCAGAAAGGAGCTAACACTAGGACAGATCTAACAAACTCAGACTCATGCTCTTCTGTTCTGAATTTAACAAGGTTACCTTGAAATACAGGGTGGACCTAGGGAGGAGAGAAATCACTGATGTTTAGAAAGTCAAACACTGTAGTGGTTCTAAAAAGCTTTAAAAAAAGTGGACAGTGTGTGAATGCTTCTCAGAACAGGAGACCATTTAATTTCTGCATGGGCTATGACCTGCATCCCTTACTGTAACATGGTTACTTTCTAGACTGCTTTTAGTGGAAGATGAACAGTTTGTGCTTAGGTAAAAAGGTAAAAACAGTCTGGCCTCCCCTCTCCAAAGTACGTGTTAAAACAAAATACACTGGAATTCTGTTATGTGTAATTTTTGAAGTATAGTGACTTTAATACTAAAAAAAAAAAACAAACCAAAATAAAATTAAAAAAAACAACCAACCAAAAAAAACCCAACAAACCAAAACCACCTTCAAATAAGGTATTTTAACTACCTGCTCTCTGGTTCAGCTGGTGCTTTATAAGAGGTAGTGCAGGTGGGAGTACTATGGCAAGAAGAATCTATTCTTCACCAGTCCAACCCAAAGTAAACTCAGCCAGCTCAATACCTCAGCCTAGAGTTCAAAGTCTCTCAGGCTGTTGCTCAACCATCCTTCCCCAAGTCTTTGCTGAAGAAGTGAAAAATAGACTTTCATCAGCCTGGCATTTCAATGTGATTCTCTGTTACCCAGGGAATGTGTCCTAACCAACTGTGCTGGGGTGGTGAAGTCTTTTTCTTCCTTATAAGTCCCTTCTTAGGCATCCAGACCAACACTGGGCAGCAGTGCACCCCTGTGTGTTTGCTCTGAAGGCTTTGTTGCAAGGAAGGAGCATGCCAAGTCAGATTTTGCTTCCATGGCAGGGCATCCAAAGTACGTCCCAAGTTCCCCCTCCCCCCCCCCCCTTTTTTTTTTTTCTTTGTGCCTCTTAAGCATTTTGGAACAAAATTTACTCTTGCAAGCCGATTTCCAGAGCAAATCAAGGCAGTGCATTGACCAAACATACCCTTAAGCAAGGGAGCAACAAATCACTGTGACAATAAAAACAAAAGAGCAGCAGAGGCTGCAGGCACAGAGGCAGAGTGCGTGTTCTCCTGTGCCCAGGCAGGAGAAGGTTGCAGCCTACCTGTCACTTGCACTTACTGCTCTTGCCACTTCCCCAGCTCCTATGCTGATGCTTCACATGGTAGGCTCTGAGATAACTCCTCACACTCATCTGGGAAAAAAAAAAGTTTTGGATGCAAGAGGTGGAGTTCAGCCAGCACTTTATGTTCAGTGTCTTGCAAGGGTGGCTCTGAAACCTGTCCAGCAGGGCCCATAGTGAGGTGAGGGAGGTAGTGAGTGCATAGGGAGGGAACAAAGTTACCTGAGAGGGGAGCAGCAAAGACCGAACAGTGCACTTTTGAAGCAAACTGAGAACACTGCTACTTTGGCCCTAGCTGCTGGTGTGGTGGCGTATGGGACAAACTCAGGGTGGAAAGAATCAGGGGAAGGATGACAAAAACTACACTTAGACCATCCATCTAACAACCACCACAACAAAAAAACCCTCAACAAACACAACCCTATTGTTGTGTAACAGCCTATGCAGCCTTCCAGTACCTGAAGGGCCCACAGGACAGCTGGGGAAGAATTTTTTTTTTTTTATGAGTGCCTGCAGCAATAGGACAAGGGGTAATGGCTTTAAACTGGAAGAGGTTAAATTTAGGTTGGAAATTAGGATGAAATTTAGGGTGAAGGTGGTGAGATGCCAGTTCTGGGCTAAGAGGTGTGGAGAAAGAAAGGGTGCACACCTTTCTACTATATTTAATGTACTTTTTTTTTTTTTTTTTTTTTTTTTTCACTAGATTCCCCTCATAGTCAGCTTCAGTCACTCCCCTTTAGCTATCATGATTTCTTGTGTTATAAGGAAATTCTACTAGAGCAGGCCAGCATGGTCCAGTCAAAAGCCCTTTCTTGTATACACCTATTTATAGGAATGATTGTAATAGCAAGTGTTGCACAATTTGTTTGAAATAGCCACTCATGGCTACTGTGTTGTTTTTCTGTTACTTACTGTAAATTTTAACAATTACAAATGCCAGTAATTTGTTCTTCATACAACTGCCAGGGGTTAGATTCCCAAACTGCCTTACAGTTTATTTCCTTTATACTGTAAGGCAGCTGAAAATATCTTTTATGTGAAATTCAGGTTTTTATTATTCCATGAAAAAAAAAAAGGGTAAAGAATTAAACTGAGGTGAAGGGTGTCTGCAAGACAGTCACCTCCCTCCTGATCTGGCAAAGCTTCCAGCCCCCCCAGTCTCTAACATCTGACTTCAGGGCTATCATGAAAAGTGAAGGATGCTTTTCCCCAGAAATTCTGGGCAGCCTCCTACCCAAGCAGAGTCTGCTTTGGGCAGCTGATTATTTACTCTTTTTATATAAAGCTGACATGGGAAGAGTAGCAACTGATTGGTTTTGCTGAGATGGAACTATTACAAGCATAGGCCACTTCAGGCAGCATTATACCCATTTCTCCTGTGAAACACAACTTCTTAAGAGACAAAACTGAAGTACCAATAAAAATAAAATCAATTCAAAACAGTGTAGTAAAGACATTTTTTTTTTTGCCTGGAAACTGCCTGAACCAAGTCTGTAAACCATCCAGGCTGTTGCTAAAACAAGCCCAGGACATCTGCCTCAGCTGTTGTGAGCACCACCTGCACTGCACAGAACAAAGCCTTCCAACCCTTCTCACAAAAACAAAGCCCCAGGAGCCTCCAGCACTTTTGCCACAGGTTGGTGAAAAGCCACAGGTTACTTACACATATGTGCAGTTAAAGGTTGCTTGTAAAAGCCATTCTAATTTTCCTGGTCTTTATAAACACAAAGATGTGATATACAGCACTAAATACAAACATAAAGACTTTATTGAATGCTGCTCAATTCCCCAAAGATCTTTCATTACAAAAGTTTTCCACACAACTGCAATTTAAGAGATTGGAATGGTACTCTGATAAAGGATGTGAAAAATACTTGATCAAGTAAACAGACAAGACTTCTACTGTCAATCTTCCACCTTTAAGAAACAGGCTGCATTTTCTTTAAATAAAACAAGGAACTATTTATTGACATCCTTTCCTCCTAACAAAGGAAAAAAAAGTAACCCCAATTTTGGTCTCGTTCTTCAGTTCAGGAGATGCTAAAACTAATGCAGAAATGTCCAAGATAGTCTCGAGGAGACCTGCACTACTCTGCAGAGAGTCCTTGGGCTGCTGAGAAGCATCATTGATGGGCTCTCTGGAGGAAGCTCCATCCTCAGCTGTAGCAGGAGGAAATCTCTAAGCAGCCCAGGACCAAGAGGCAGCCAGAATGGGGCAGAGGCACTCACCAAGTGGTAGGTCAGACCCAGGGACCCCCCTTAGCCTGTTCAAGCTGACTTTCTCTTCTTACTTGGCCTCATTCTAACGTGAGCATTATATAAATCTAAATCCAATCACAAATTCAAGGACAGCACCATATCAGAGTTCCTTTTGGTGCTGTAAGGGGCACATACTGAATATCTCAAGTTACCAGTAACATACACCTTGGTTTTATTTGAGAAAATACAGCACAACTAGAAGCCTTTTCTATCATCTTAACCGAAGTATGCAGCAATGTGAAAAGCACATATAAAACAAGGAAAAAAATGTACATAGCAAACTATACCACCTATGTGCAACACAATCAAAAATTCAAGTCATAATTCTCACCACTCCCGTAATTATTTCACTCATTAAGGATGATGATTCAGTTCTGTGAAACGTTGGAAGTGACAGTATATCAATAATTAGACAAATTTACAATATGCTGTGGTAATGACATCACTTAACTGCTGTATTTAAATTCAAATCTTTACATTTGCCAGAGAAAAAATTGGCTGTTTCTAATATACTGATGAGGTTTCTTTTGCAAATCCTTATATATTTCAAAAGGGTACAAAAAAGTGTGTCTGCCGAGTAGAGGTGGTCATTTCTTTTATTTGGCACTTGTACTGTGTGCATTGAGCACATTGTGAGTGCTGTTCTGCTTTTCTGCCATCGCCTTCTTTAGCTTTAACTCCTCTAGCTTTCTCCACAACTCTTCACGTTCCAATTCTTTCTTTTTCTCTCTGTAGGAAAGAGCAAAGTATCAATTGCAGATGTGTTTTAAGTGCAGTGTGGAGACACAGTCACTTAACAACTGTGATTTACATCTAGTAATTCCTCTGCTCAGTTTTTTTTCCAAAGCCATTTTTAGAGGCAATTACAGTTCCCTCTATTAAAAAGCAAGCATACAAATTGCAAACAGTTAGTGGTAAAACTGTAACTCTGCTCCAACAAACTCAGACAATTGCTGTACTGTGGCTTTGCACAGATGACTGCAGTTCTGAGGAGGTTCTTCACCACATGCAAACAAATTAAGGCACTGAGCTTCTTTGCGGGGAAATAGCACAACCATTGACAGGAGACTTAGCATGTGGTGTCTGCTGGCCCGGGATAACATAGGCCCTGCCTCCCCTTGCTCCAACAGTACTGCTTAGTAGGTTAGTGGGATAAGAGAGATTTTAGCTGAGCTATGAAATATTCTCCAGCTCAGCTTTCTTCAGACAACACAGCCCTGGAGCAGCAGAGGCAGCACCAGCAGCCCCTCACAGCACAGCTGAGCCCTGCTCCCCCACACTGAGACCCAGCAGCCCCAACACAGGCAGGCAGGGAGCTGGGGGCTCTCCCCGGGCTCCAGCCCCCCTCACAGCACTGCCACACACCCACCTGGGTGCTGCCTCAACTCAAGAGGCACCCAGCAGCAAGAATCTCACCAGCAGTTCCTCTACAGAACCCCACAGCCACAACAGTTCAGTTTTGTCTCTTTGCAGCTGGTACGTTTTAGAAATGTATTCATCCAAATGCATTTGGAAGAAAAATCAGTACCTTTGCCTTTCTGCTTTGTATGAGCTTGTGAGTTCATCAAAAAGCTTGCCATTCATTTCCATCAGGGTTTTCAGCACGTTATATACCAGTGCCACAATAGTGCTACAACAGAAGGAATGCAGCCATTAGAATTACTCAGCACAAACTGAACTTCAGTAAATAGGTGTTCATTTCTTCTTTGGACTCTGACCTTATTTGTAAGATACTGCACTGCAAGGTCAGTGAAATTTTTTTCTGAAAAAAAATTTTCCTTAATTTCCTCTGTACATTAATAAACTGCATATTTAAACTTTTTTTTTAAATGGTTATTTAAATTACTGACTCTTGTAACTGCACAGGATGTAATTATTAACACTGTGGCTGTACTATAAAGCCAATTGAGTTTTTTTAGCATTTAATAAACTAGGTTTTCACAACGATTTTGTAATATTTGAGTAATGAAATATGAGATTCTAGAAAAATAAACTTCTGGCTAATAACTAAGACTGGGCAAAAGAATGTGGCAGAGGAACCACAGGCGTGTGGCTTAACACAGCTTCTGCATGCTCTACCAGAAACATTTCTGGGCAGCAGACAGCTTTGCTGCATATGTCCCATTAGAGAAGCAAACTGGGAGCATCAGCTACTGGTTTCCAGTACTTTGGTTTCTTTGAGAAACTGAAGAGCTTGAGCAACACTGGCTGCATCTTGAACACCTGTCTGTATTTGCACATTAGGTATTATTCTTGGTTTTGTGAAGGCACAATATTTATGATAACTCATTGAAACATGAATATTACCTCCTTTAAGCCCATTCCTAGTTATACAAAGAAATGCAAAAACAGCAGTAAAACCAAACATTTTAAAGGTGCCCATCACGAACCTTATCACTCATCAGAAAACCAAGGAAAACTGTCTTCCCCATCTTTCCTCTCACTAGCAGTTCACCTTTACAGAGCAGTACTGATTGTAAGGCTGTAGGACACGGGCCCTGTGCAGGCTTTGTGACCTTGGAAAATGAGTGTAAAGAAAATCTAAGGAAGTAGCCAAAGGACAAGGTTTGCGTTTCAGTCAGCTGTGCCCACTGTGGCTCTAGGAAATCCCCCAGCTGTTCAGGAGGCCCTGTGCTCCCTCAGAAAGGCACAGGACACAGCTTTTGTCTTTTTGAAAATCAGTTTTCACACGGTTTGAAAACAACAGCTTCTTTGAGGCTTTAATTTTCTAAGAGGAAAAGCTTGATTTTGATTAAGTAGTTAAGTCCATATCAAACAGCTAGATGGATTTAAGCATTTTAAGTTTCTCTGCCCTCCAAAACAGATTAGATTTTCTTCTTGAGGACCAAACTTCCTGATCCTCAAGGCAGACATTTGTCCTGTCTTTCCCTTCAAAAAGGGCAACTGCTCTCTGCAGCTAGGGAAAGAAGGACATCCTTCAATGCTGTTAAGGTCCCAAGTAGTATTAAAGCTCCAAGAACTAGTTATCCAGAATTCCTAAGCAGTCTCACCTGGTTCATCTGCAACTGGAGACACGATCTAGATAAATTCAGAATACTTTCAGAGCCCCCAAGGGCTTAGAAGAGGACATCTGATTTACTTCAAATTGTGAGAAGCTCCCTACTTACCCTGGCTTTTGCCTCCATGAGCTTTACATTCTACAAATTTTGACAAAGCAAACTTTGCTTCTTAAGTGTTTCAGGGTAATTACTGATTCTTTCAAACATGATATAAAAATACTAACATTTAACTTGCAGCATTAACTAGAAAGTGAAGTAACCACTCATTTCTCATTCCTACCATCCTTTACAGTGGTAGGCAACTGCTCTTCTCCAACAGTATCTTTTCCCCTTATCATCTCTCTGTGCAGCAATAACTGCTCACAAAGACACTGACAAAATTTTATTCATCTAAAGCAGTAAAGGACAACAAAGCATAAATACAGCAGAAGCATTCCTTGGAAATTTTTTTTTGTCTAAGTAATATTAATCTGCATTTTTAACTAACACATAATATCAAACGATTACAGAATCAAGACCATCATCCAAGGTGCTCAGTTTTTCAGTAAATTCCACTTCTTTAACACAACAATACAGTGAAAGCATAGCATAGCTGAAGATGATAACCATTTTAGCACCCTTAATCTCATTGATTCCATCCAATTCAGGTACAAACAAAATTATATTTACAATTTTGCAATCCAAACCTGAAACAGTGGACAATTTATTTATGGTACTATAGATGAACATTACATACGGATTCCAGTGCTCTTTGGAGATCTTGTATAAACTGCCAAACATAATTGGTAGAATTTTATCAATGTTCTCCTCAATCAGGCTAAGAATATACTCATTGTTCCAGAAGTACAAAGCTCTTTCTGCAACCTGAAACACAAAATGTTGGGGTCAACAGCCACAAAACAAATTATTACAAGCTTTTGCTTTTTTTTACCACCTTTTTTTTTTTTTTACCTGAAAATGTGAACTTGACACACACTTGGATATTTGCTTAAATAAAGGCTCTTCTATTTTTTTGAATTGTGTTGGTTCTATTACATCTAAGATTTCTTCAATTTCACCTAAAAACATGACCTGTTGTATAAAAGAAACACATCAAAAAGTATGAAAAGGGTTTTTACATTGGCATTGTAAACAGCAACAAACAAATTACAGCACATGTATTAGTCATGAATCCTGCAAAGAACAGAGTATTTAATTACAGTGCATTACACAGCCACAGGTTTCTTTGCAGCCTGAAAGATTTCAGCTTCAGCACCAGGTTACAGCTCTCTTCTTAGATTTCTTTTGTGTAATTGCTCTAAACACATCAGAGCTGCTTCTCTGGCGGTTTCGGGGTTTTTTTGGTTTTAACATTAGAAAAACACTAGAACATTTTATTTCTCCAAGAATGGCTGCAGAGTTCACCATCATATGAGATCAACAAAGTAGCTTTTGAAGTGTTAAATACTTAATTCCCGTCTTAAATTGCAACCAGCAGAACACCAGGGAGGTGGCACAGAAAAATTTACCACCACTCACAGGCAGAGACAACAGTGTTAAGGGGCCCCCACTTTTAAGGAGCTGTTTGGGGGTGGAATTTGGTGGCATAAATCAAACTCCTGATTTTTATACTAATTTTAACTACATATAAGAAATGAGGAGAATATTTTTATACTGAAGAGGTGTATATATGCTTTACTAGACACTGATTCAGTATCTCAAATGCTGAATCTTGTCACTGCAGATGATCACCTTCTACCTGGTCTGTCTCTACTAAATTAGTTCACCTTGGAAAAATTTCTCCATATCATCCTATTTAGAATGCAACTTTTAATGTAATTTTAACACAGTAACACCATAGTAAGAACAAAGTTGCATTGAACTGCATGACAAAGATGAGCACCTCCAGAAGCTTCAAGAACTGCAATTCTGTAAGACCTCTTGAAAAGCAGAGCAGAGGCAAGGTCTATGAACCTGCCACACCACATGTTATATCACAGCAGATGCCAGAAACGAGAGAAAACCAACCTCTTTCTGACTGCAAGTTTTTGGCCAAAATTTGAGCAATCCTCTGATTACCTGTGTTAAAAATACAAACAAGTTAAAGCAGAACAGATTTCTGTTACATATTTGATCAAAGACTATAAAGAAAGTACTAGGTTTTTATTGAACTCTGGTTAAGGAAAAGCAAACTAAATACAGCTAAATGCAGTTCCCCTGAAAATAAATACTGTGCTCAATTATTTATCTTGTTCAGGTTATCAGAATAATTTAGACCCTTATCACTTCACAAGTCTTTAATTATCCATTCACACTCTGATACATTAATTGGTAAGAGGCTCATGACAAAGTGTCACAAAATGAAGTTAACTCCCCTGTAGTTAGATTTCCCAGAGTAATTTTTTGTCTTCTACTGAATCACACTTTGGGGAGTCTTGGTGTCAAGGTTTGAAGCCCAAGAGCAAGCAGGATACACTGACTGCATGAACAGGGCAATCCAGAGGAGTCACAGCCTCTACCACTGCCTTTTTGTTCTAGAATTTGAAATCTTAAGGACTGAATATTAAAAAGACAAACTTACAGAGAAAATATACTCCAGTATTTTTATTGGAAACTATCTTAGACAAGGCTGGAAAAAGCCTTTGGGAAACTTAATTAGAAAGTACAGCCCCCAAGAGGAAGGGACACACACGCAACAAACAAAGGCTGGAGGCCTGTTTCCTAGAAACAAACATCTGCCATGGCATCTAATTTACAGAATTCATGCTGGCTTAGGAAAAAACCAAAACAAAACAGAACTGCATGTTTCAGAAGCAGAAATAGTCCCAGAGCCTTATGAGCTTTCAGCCTAAGGAGAATCTCTCTTTTTTATGATACAACAGCACCTAATTGAGCATATCCAACTGTAAAACTTATTCAATTATCTTAATACCTTCAGTGTTTGATTTTTGCTGTGCTGATTCCTTTTCCCCTGCTTCCCAGCTGGCTGTATTATTCACAACTCCATGTACTAACAACAGTGACTTTCAAGAGAAAAATTTAATAGGATTTTAAGTGCCCACAAGTCTTTATCCTAGGACACACACACTCCCTGCTACTACAAAACCGAATGTCACTTCAAATGGCACTGAGCAAATGCAGAAACCTCAGGCAGCTGATTAAGTCCTATGCTCACATCCACAAAAGGAATGCAAGTTCCATGAAAAGAACAGATCCTTCACAGATCCTCAACAATACAGTTCCACCTAGCTGGCCAAAAGCTGCAAACAACTGATATATTAATATCATCATCTAAGGTCAAGGAGGAGCAGGAGGCCTGGGTCAGCCCACACAGGTGTCATTTCTGCAGCCTGGAGCAGGGGCTGAGCTCCCTCCCTGACCCACACTTGAGTGGCCCCTGGAGACAGAGCTGGAGCCACTGGCACAGGAATGGGGGAAGAATACTCTGAGTTCCCCCATTTCACTGTAATGAGCTGATCTGGCTGGTGGTCCTACACTCACCTGCTTCTCATCCACCCTCTAAGAGTCAGACTTGGATGATTAATTACACTTGTTTTCCTAGATTCACAATTTGGAGTAGTCTGTGTAAATACATTTTACATGTAAGGCCATTATCTGTTAATTAGCTTGCACCTGCATGACTCACTTATGCACTGCTGGGATTTTGTGTTTTTAAACAACAAACCTGAACGTTTACAGGACTGATGGTTCATTCTGCTGACACCTTCCCTTCCCCCAGAACAATGCAAGCAAGCCAGTATTTCAGACAAGCACATTTGCCAAAGAAAAGCTCTGAGAACCTACCATACACCCCTAATGGAAGCATAGACTTTCCTTGTCTCAAAATCAGAAAATTGAGTTAGTTGGGACAGTCCAGCTTCTAGCACTTAGTTATTGTAGGAGTGTTGAGCAGACTTTGCTATGAAGAAATAATACATTCTGAGTATAACAACAGACCTCAACAAGGTACCTACCTATTCCTTGCTCCATTTCCAGCTTGAGCATACTTTCATATTAAAAAAGCTGATAAATGGACACTTTCAAATATTATACTTGAAGAAATACTCAAAATTAATGCTGATCTGAAATTCTGCTGCTCTTACTACTCAAAGCTCTTGAGATCAATAACTCTCCCCAAGCTACAAAATTCCCATAAAACTGACAACAGCAGGCACCTGCTAGGAAGCATATCTGACACACAAGGACTGCATGTTTAGCCTGATTTCTTCAGTGTTGAGGCTGCTGCACTTCGCAGGGTTAGGTAACAAACTTTTCTTGTCAGCTCTGCAAACATCAGGACTGACCTAAGGCTGACTGCTATACATGCAAGAGCTCAGATTCAATGCCCTCTAAATTGACCCTGAGTGACAATTCCTGCCAGAAAAATAAGAGTAAGGTATTCGAGAAGACAGCCTTCTGATGGGGTTCTTAAAATATTTCTTGACCTAAAGCCAAAAAAAAAAAAAAAAAAAAAAAAAAAAAAAAAAAAAATCTAAATTCCATCTCATCAGTTGTCCCAAATTTTAACATTTGTTTTTCAACCATTTCAGAAAGTTTCCTAAAGCTTCACTTCTTACCATCTTTTTAACTTTTATTCTGTCATAAAGCAAATTTTACTATGTGCTCAGAGTAAGCACCTAGCACTCTGCAGGGAGTTCTTGTATCTTCTCCCTGCTGAATTCATCTCTAATGGTGAGGAGCCAACCAGAAGTGGATCTATACTACAGTCCAGGTGAAGTTTCAGAACTGCACTAAGGCACTCCTGCTTCAGGAGTCCTGCCTTCTTCACTTCAGCATTTGGGTTTGGATCCTTCATCAGTTTTGTAAATTCCTATCAGGAAGCTGCCCTTGTCTCATTGTCACCTCTTTCAATCTAGGAGGTTTTATGTAATAATACACATTTTCTGCTCAAATGTCAGGCTTAGCTGTCAAAATGCCTGGGCTATTTTATCACTTGGCTCCAGGAATAAGGCTCAGGCAATTCTTTCACTTAGTCCTGTCCAACAAAATAATCTTACTGACTGACCAACGTAGCTGGCAACATCACCATAAAAGGGGAAAGAAGATGCTTCAAGCAGACAAGGCAAATTTATAGCCTGTCAAGTTGACCACCTCCTATCACCTAGAGGATAACCTGTCTGCTGATGAGGAAAAACAGTGAAGTGGCTGAGCAGAAAACAAGTTTCCACTGAAAGACTGGTAAAATCTACAGTCTTTCCACAAAGCTGTTCATCTTTTATTCCTGTCTACAGAAAAACTTACATCTTGCATTAGCTCTTCATTTTTCTGTCACAAAAAGGGACAGAGTATTGAAATATCAACGTAACCTAACAGCAAGACTGCTGATTGTCCAACTAAACCCAGTTTCTGTTCTAGCTGTCCTGACAACCTGTGTCCCCACGAGCTGCTCTGCTGCCCTGAGCCTGTGTTCTTCTTTATGGGCATTGCCAAAGCCCCGTTGCAGGAAGCACAGCAACCCCCTTTTTAGCTGAGCTGTCAATATGTATCATGGGAGACTCAGCCTGGTAAAAGCCACTGATGCCTGAAGCACCAATATTACAACTGCCAAGAGGCACTCGAGTAACAGAAGAGACAGAACAAAAACATCACATTTGGAACTGCAGAGTTTCTTCTATCTAAATTAAGTGGTGTTCTTCTTTCTGAATACAAGTCAGAAATTGCAATTCCAATATTTTGTTCATTCTCCTAAATATTTTAGCTTATTGCAGTGGCTAAACACAACCATCAGCATGAAGAATATTGACATTTTAATTATTATCAGGACCAAATACTGTTGTTCCATGCTTTCTCATATGAAAGACTCTGTATTATATCAGTGGTTCAAACATCCATTTAAATTTGTGCTGTCTTGATCATCAGTTAGAGACAATAGCACTTTTAAACCTAGAATTTTTTAACAACTGTCCTAGATTTAAAAAAAAATAAATAAATCCAAAAGTCTATGAAAAATTAGTAAAGACAGCACAGACAGCACTGCTATGCAATTATAACAAACTACATTGAAAGATTTAGTCAAAATTAAGAACAGAAAAAAATTCAACTAAAAAACACTTACAGGCTCTGTTAAAGTTGTATCTTTTTCCAGGAACTGAACAACACAATAGGCAAGCTGGAATGCAAGTAATATGATTATTTAGGTTAAATAGTGTTTACACATTGCAGCATTATGACATATCACAACTTACAATGGAAGCACTTCAGACTGGGGGAAAGCAGTGGGCAACCCAAACCACACCTATTACAGCCTTTTAAAATTTTTCCAAAATAAACAAAACAGCAATTAAAGCAGCAAGATATACAGGCCTGCTCTATCTTAGAAAAACTTCCCAGATAGCAAAAATCTTTATATTTTTTTCACCTAGTAGGAAATGACTTTTAAGCTTCATCAGTATTTCTCTATTTTTCTCAATATCAAGTCCTGTATCAACATGGCAAAGCCATAATTTTCAAACATATTGGTGTAAAAAAAAAGTGGTATTTTCAGTAAAAAGAGTTAACAGAGGTGTGGCTGAGCACACACTGCTTGAGCACTACAGCACACAGCATTTGCTGGTAAGTGTGGTATCATGTGTTCTAAATTACTTAGTGTTTAGTCCCTTAGCACACCATAAAGTAACTAAACAACCAAACCTCTGCCCAGCAGAGAAACCATTCAATAACCCTGCCAGTATGGTAGTTACAATTCTAGATTCCACTGAGACTAATTTAAAGTCATCACATTATTTTTCACCTCACAATATAAAGCAAAGACAAAAATTACTTTCATATAACACGTGTATGCTTCAATACTTAGGATACCTGAGTTCAAGCATTACCTTTCCTGTTTGTTTTTCTGTTTGTTTCTTTGTTTGTTTGGGGGTTTTTTGTTGGTTTTTTGTTATGTTTTTTGTTTGTTTTTATTCTTTTTTTTTTTTTTTAATCTGTTAACCCAAGGCCAATAACAACACTGCTGTAATTACTTGTCTAATTTATTTCTTTTGCCCTTTAGGCTGAGGATGCACATGTGTATATTCAAAAAACAATAAATGTCACACATTAATCTCAAAACCCCATTATATATTGTACAGTAATTCTTTATTGTCCAAAGACACAAAGACTTGATTCAGCTTTAAGGCTTTAACTCTTAAGAGTAGGCTAAACTTCTACTGTAGCAACAAAGCAACCAGGCCACTCCTAATTGCAAAGCAGATTTAATGCTGGTTTACACCTCTAGGATAATACAAAACCAGTAAAACAGTGCCAAGCCCACGTGGCACTAGGAGCTTTTTGAAGGGACAGATGAGTAGCCTGGTCAATAAATCAACTGCTACTTTCAGGTACACTGTGCAGCTGAATTAACAGGACTCTGTCATGTACCAATGAACCAAATTCAACATGGCACAGAAAAATGGATAGTTTGCTCTACTGATCCACCAGTGAGAACACCTTTGGCAAGTGGTTGGTCCCTGTCATATCACTGACTCATTCCATGGTGCAGCCTGTCACAAAAAAATGATTTAATCAAATTAAAACTTCATATATGAATTATGGATTAACTGAGCTCTTGACTTGACCCTGTTTGTAGGCTATATGGTCATCATGATTTCACTTGAATTAATTTCCTTGTATCTTTAGTCTACAAGGAGCTGCATTAGTAAGCTAGCTAAGCTAACAAATTAAGTTTTTCATTAGCCAGGGCAGAATTACTTGCAAATTTGCTTCATATGTATATCCAACACTCAAGTGCCACATGTCTGGAATGGATATACATTATTCCTCCAACAAAACGCTGAATGTCTCTGCAAGGTGTAAGTGTGGAAGTGGAATGAAGAACTACAGAATTCTGGCAGTGTGGCATGGATCTACATAATTTCTAGCTGCAATACATTTTAACCACTTGTATACAACATTCTCTTCCCAGTCTGTCACTGGAATGGTTTTAGAATTAAAATGCACTTCTGAAATAAGTACCTACAGTGTTTAGGTCACATAAAGGAAGTGATAACAGAACAAGGTCCTGGGATTAAATGAATTTTAAAGTGTGACAGAACAATAAGGAAAAAAGCTTCCCACTTGAGCTGACATGACTTTGACTTGCTACTATATTCTTTCACTTTTAATACATGATAAATATTATCTCCAAATTAACACTCAGACAAAAGATCAATAAGATCTTTAAAACACCAGTGGCTGAATTTGCAAATATTTTAGATTATTGATACTGTAACACAAACTGCTTTGAATTTCATTAGTTTCAAATGCAAATATAAAAACCCCACCACTCTTAAAAAAATAGGCAAAAGCTTACCTGTGCATGAAACAAAGCTAATCCCTTTGCAGTATGCATGGGAATCAGAACTTTCATAAGGAACTGTTTGTGTTCTGCTTTCAGTGGCAGTGCAAAACCATTGATAATACTGAAAACATGAATAAGCAGGATTTATTTTTACTAAAAAAATACTTTTCCTAACAAGTCAAGAATTTCAGTAAGTTCAATAAACACTTTATTTCTGATTCAGTTTCTAAACCTGACTATTTCAAAGCCATAAAACAGCTCTACTTATGCACAACCTTAAAAGTGGTGGTAACATGCAAATTTATAGACTTTTGGTAGGAATCTGAGAACCATAGTAGAAATCAAATAATACTCATTAGATGAACCAATTTTTTTTTTATTATGACTTCCATTAAGTAAAAACATCTACAGTAAATTTTACTGTCTAACAATAAAGTTTAGACAGATACATTCATTTCACCCATTATCATAGCGACTTGCAGAGAAAAAACAGCATAAAATTTTGAATTGTTTTCACAGTGCTGTTGAAACATTTATTTTGAGATTCTTGAACAACCTTTTCCCTCCAGAAACAAACTTAAAAAGTTGTCTCAGTGATTCAGTAGTCTTATTTTTAAGAGCTAATGAATGGCAGAACAAACAAAAATCCCTCAGGAAGAGCTTGGGGTTCCACCCCACACCCTATCAAGCTGCATTTTAGACAAATCTGAGAAAATAAGGGTATCCCTTTCATTTCATTTACATGAAAATTTGTCCCACAGTAATTTGGATCCACAATAGAGTGGATTTTCAGTTAGATATATAAAATTTATAAAATTTTCTATCGTTAAGTATATGTGACAATTTGTTTGAAAAAACAGTAAAATACTACCACACAAAAACTTAAATTAAAAATTAAATGAGTGAAATTATGTCAAAAAAGACAACTTTTAAACCCTAGCAACTTGCAAAGCTTTCCTGAATAGAATTTAAAGAAACAACTCTGGTGAAGATTAAAGCATTTCTTCCAGCATGAGGGCAAAAGTTAACATTCATTTTCTGAATCAAAGAACAAGTCATCTATCACATAAGATAAGAAAGAGTAGATACTCCTAGCAAACAAGGACCCTTGAGAAATATTTTCCAGTCATCCTTAAAACTTGCACCAAAAAAGAATAATTTATACTCTGCCTCTTAATTTGATATTCACATGGTAACCCAGACAGTATTAGATTATTCCTGTGACTGCACTTCACTCACTACTGCAATAATTCTCTTCCCCCCATTCCCAAAGCAAGAAAGCTGAAGCAAACACCCACAATAACATTTCATTTTTTTGTGTGTCAGATTGACCTTACCTTCCTAATATCTCAAGAAGTTCAGCAACACCATTGAAGTGCTCTGTTTCATATATAAACCTGGTACAAAAAAAGACAACCACCAAAAATCAAGAGAGGATCAGAGATTCCAAATAACCTTTAATAAACTTCAAAGATTTGAAAAAGAGATCAGAGACCAAAACAGGCCTTGATTTCAAAATAATTCACTAGACTTAGACCATGAAGGAAAGATAAAATACTATTCAACCTAGTCACACACAGCATACCTGAGGAAAATGTTGTTAATCTGTTTCCTGATGAATGCTCTTAAACCAAGGAATTTTCCATAAATTCGATGCAGAACGGTCTTCAGGAAATCACGTTCTCGTGGGTCTTCACTATCAAAGAGCTCCAACAACTTTAAAAATTAAAGTGAAATGTATTATTTTTGAAAGACTTAAATTTTATGTCACTAGCCAATGTGAGTTTTAGCTTTAATTTGCAAGTTTCATTAGAAAAATTAGAATCAGTTACAGAAATTTTGTTTAGCAGTCAATACCATATTTTCAAATTTTGTTTTTTAAGCTGATTTTTTAAAAATAAACCCATCAGCTTCATTCTCTTCAAACTCTGTACTCAACAGACATAAAAGCCATTCCAACAACTACTATACAATCAAAATAAACACAAAATTTTAAGAATGAGATTATGAAATCTAAAGATATGTGGTTCACACAGAAATCAGGATTAATTAAAACCATTTCAGATATTTATAATTTCTTAATTAAAATCCTGTACTACTCATCTTAAATCGACTTGTGTCTTGAAGGTTAAGAAAAAGGATAATTCTTTGCAGAATCATTTTGCAGGGCAAGTGGATGATAAAACTCATGCACATTTCCTTGGGGGCAAGGGAGGAGAGATACATACATTTAACAGAATGATAAGGCATTAAAATTAAGCCGTTGGGAAAGAGAAAATAAACCACTGCAAGCACAAGTTGGTTCATTTCTGTCAAATCTATTCTCTGACCCCTTTCCCCTCCCCTTTCTTTCTTGAAGCACACCTTTCCTCTTATACGTTCTGGATGATAAATATGTTTGATTTTATTCCTATTCAAGAAATTTAACAATTAGTGATTAAATATGGGAGAATTCTAAAATAAGCATAAGATACATAATAATTAACTAAATCTCTACTAATACATCAAATGTTGCAATAAGTAAACAAGATTTTCCACACTTTTTCCTTGTAAGGTTTTACAAGGATACAGAAAGGCCACACATACTTGAAGGCAGATATTCCAGTCCCATTACAGATCATTATTTTAGTTTTGTTCTTTTCCAGCATGCCCAAGTGAGAAGATAATCAGAAATTTCTAACATGTTAGAAATTTTTCTCAAGGAGTCACTACAGTCTCCTGCTCAGTCCAGGCCTACAAACTTAGGTTGTCTACACCAAGTGGCATAAAGGACTGAAAACAGCTGCTCAGGAACTTTGTTCAGGATCATTTCACTATTATATTTAGAAGGAATTTCTAAGGGTCCCTACTCAACCTTTTCCCCATAAATAGCTAGCTGCTCATTGTATTGTCTTTCTTGTACTCCAGAGAAAGATCAAGTGACATGTCAGGAACTGAACCTCTGCAGCATGGCTCTGAAGAGCCACAGGTCAGCTCGTGAACTGGGCACCCGTGGACAGTAGCTCAGCAGGCCTAAATTTCAAGGGAAAGTCAAATAAACCAGAGAAGAGGGAAACATCTATAAACAGGAACAATACAACCAAATTAGCTGAAATTAAATGAAATCACTGAAGGTGTGGAAGGAGCGTCCATCTATGTTTTCACTTTTCATTCCTGTACTGTGACAGCCTGCCAGCACTCTTCAGATACTGAGCTTTTTCCTTGACAAAACAAATATTTTGACATGGTAAAAAAAAAAAAAAAAAAGCCCACTGAATTAATCTTGGAGAAAAAACTGTTACACTATTCTATAGCCTAATTCCTTGGAAAGTTTGATTTAAAATGAAATCTCACTTTCCTTTCTTGCTCAGTTACTTTGCATGGTCAAGTGTGATTGTTCTATGTACCTTCTCATTTGAATCTCTTATGGTTAACATACAATAATAAAAAAAATAGCACTACCTAGTTACAAGGTAAATGCTGGAACATATTTTATTTACACTAAGTATGTTATCTTTTTAGAGGAAAAAAGGTTGCTTTAAGTTTTCCCATGATAAATCTATGAAAGAAACAAACACAAAAGCCTTACTATAACAATTTAATCTGCACATTGTTGAAGTGACTGGAGGCTAAAAAAAAAAACAAAAACAAAAAACCAAACAACCCACAACACACATATTAAAAATACCACTTGTATTTACAAATATAAAATATCTTGTATTGCAAAACACTGAAGCTGATATCTGAAAACAAAGTATTTCTGCAGTTACTAATTATTTGCAGCCTGTGTGGTATGATACACTGTTTATTTAGTGTTTGGCAGAAACTGCTGCTGACACAACTACAATTTAACCCTCTGTCAACATGAAAAACTTACTATATGTCCTTAGCTGTAAAGTCACCTGGTAAGTGAAGCCTGAGAAGTGATCTTTAAACCTGGAGGCAGAAGAAAGCTCTACTTACCTGCTGCACAAATTTCTGGTCAATGTATCGCTTTGCAATGCTAGGCTGAAAATCCGGGCTCTCCAAAAACCTCAGGAAAAATTCATACACCAACTACAAACATTGAAAAGAAAATTCTCATGTTAGTAAGGGCACCATAACACAGATCTCAGCCCTGTCACTGAAGTCAGTGGGACTAATAACATGCTTAAAAGGTACAAAAGGTAAATGAAGCCTATCATGTCACTGCTTAATTACAGCCTCTACTGGAATTTACTGAAAGAATCACAGTAAGCATCAAGAACAATAATTCCCAGAAGAGTCAAAGCTTAATAAATAATTTACTGAAAATATCACTATTACACAAAAACCAAGGTTTAGTATTACATATATTCACATTTTCTACTATACTAAGAATTTCTTATGCAAAAATAAGTTACCAAACTCTTATCAACCCTGAGAGTAAAGTGCTCATGAAACAAAATTCAGCTGCAAATTCCAAATATAAAAAGCCACATTAAAAGCTGAATGAATACACCAAAACTCAGGGAGTTTGGCTTAACATCAGGTTTCTATATCCTGGACATAACCCTCTGCAGATTTATCTTCAACATCTTTTATTTTTTGTAGTATATTATTCCTATTGAGTTCGAGTCCCCGTTTGCTAGGATTCCACAATGAGGTAACAGAGAGGCATGAAGAAACCAGAGCACAAGTCCCGTATTTTGGAGCTCAACAAATTCCAATACACAAAATACTGTACTTCCATTAATGGCAGATTTATAAAATACACAGAAGGCACTGCTTAAGTAAGACAGAATTTGAGAGGAAAGATGTCTTACATCTAGATACACTCAGGGATGCTATGTTCCCAATATCTATTTCTCAACTCCATGTTACTTAAGCAACTGATTAGTAGTAACACTAAAATGCACTTTGGATAAAGACATCACTGACTCAACTCTTAAATAAAACCCACACAGTGGTCATACTCACAGCCATGCATTTAAACTACTACCACTAAGAGTACATTAAACTGAGAGCCAAGACCTGAGTAATTCATAATTACAATTATGAAGTTCTCTAGAGAGAAGTGCTTGACAATATGTACTTCTTAGCTGGAACATTTGAGATGATAGTTACTTATGCATAGCCTCAAGGAGGGTATGCTGCATCTGCCAAGCAGAAGATCAGAAACACCAAGTTCCCCTTCAACTCCTTCTTCCCCTGAAAGTGTAGCAAGAGCTCTTCGTATCAGCAGATGAAATATACACAAATGTCATGTAACTGTATTAAAACTCAAGCTTCCCTTGTACAGCTTTCATTTGTCATCTTCTACCTAGCACACAGTTGCACAACAGACAGCATAGAACAGAATTTGTAAAAGATATAATGTAAAAGTTGCATCTTTTACAAATTCTGGAGTAATGGTTTCAACCTAAAAAAGAGGGTAAAAAAGAGGGTAGACCCCAACTAGATTTAAGGAAGGAATTTTTTACAATGAGGGCAGTGAAACTGGCACAGGTTGCCCAGAAAGGTTGTAGACACCCCATCCCCAGAAACATTCAAGGTCAGACTGGACCTAGCAGGTCCAGGACCAAGCAAGCTGGTCTAGTTGAAGACTATCCCTGATGATCACAGGGATGTTGGACTAAGCAATTTTTAAAGGTCCCTTCCAGCCCACACCATTGTATGATTCTACTGATCTTTCTCAAGCTAGATCAATTTGTTAGAGGAAATGGGAAACATATGGCTGGAGGGAGGTTATCAGTACAGCCTCATTCAGATTTATTTTGTAAGGAAATTTCATTAAGGTATTTCTGCAATAAATTGCTATATTAAATATTTATATAAGTGACCACAACAAAGAATAGTAATATATGATAACTGCTTCAATGATGACAGAATATGGGAAACTACCACCAGGGAAATAAATGAAAAAATCACCTTGGGTTATCAATAAGAAAGAACAAGTTGATCCTGAAGGCCTGGAGTAGTATATACAGGACAAAGCAAGGACTGTAAAGTCACAGTTAAAGATCTAAGAAAAACCTCTGCTAAGCACTTGCAAGCCTTTAGGATAAGGGATACTGGTTCTGAATACTGGTTAACTATAGTGTGACCAAGATCCATCTACACAATGAAGCCATGTAAGAAAAAGATGAAATCCTGGAATATTCCACAAAGATACTGAGAGTACCAGAGACACATAGTCCTTCACACGCTTGAGGAAATTTATTCAACCTGCAAGGATACAGAGAAGGAGCAAACTACTGGAGTCATCACAGGACAGAGCACCTTTAATGAGTGAAGACTGATTTGGCACGGTTTGTTTCCCTTAAAGGGCAGGGGGAGGAAGGGCAACTACAGCTTCTTTCCATTAAGAAGCATGGGGACTGCAAGCAGAACTAAGTCGAAGCAGAACACTGTATAATCTTGGTAGAAGCTGTGCAAGATTAAGTTTAGGATACTGATTAGAGTCAAAACCAAGGTATCTCTCTTACATTAAGTAAGATTCTCAATATATGATGACAAGTTGCAATGGCAAGTGCAGCATAGCCAGGGTTTCAGACCCAGCCAGTATGGGTTTGGGAGAGGCAGCTCCTGCTTGAGAGGACTGAGGGCTTCCTCAGGAAGTTTGCAGACAACATCAAGTTGGGTGGGTGTGTTGATCTGCTTAAGGGTAGGAAGGCTCTGTAGATGGATCTGGACAGGCTGAATTGCCTGGGTTGAGGTGAACTGGAAGAGTTTTAACAAGGCCAAGTGCCAGGTCATGCACTTGAGCCACAACAACCCCATGCAGCATTACAGGCTTGGGGAAAAGCATCTAGAAAGCTCCTGGCAGGAAAGGACGTGGGGGTGCTGGTCAATACGAGCTGAGTATTAGCCAGCAGTGTTCCCAGGTGGCCAGGAGGGCCAGCAGCATCCTGGCCTGTATCAGGAACAGTGTGTCCAGCAGGAGGAGGGAAGTGATCCTGCCCCTGTACTTGCCAATGGTGAGGCTGCACCTCAAACACTGTGCTCTGGGCCCTCAGCTACAAGAAGCACTTTGAGGTGCTGGAACAAGTCCAGAGAAGGGCAACCAAGCTGGTGAAGGGTCTGGAGAACAAGTCCTGTGAAGAGAGGCTGAATGAATTGGAATTGTTTAGATGGAGAAGGCTGAGGGGAGGTCTTCTCACCAAAAGCAGGTTTGTAGTGAGGTGGGTGCTGGCCTCTTGTCTCAAATAAGTAATGACAGTACCAGAGCAAACCACCTCAAGTTGCACCAAGGGTGGTTCAGACTAGATACTAAAAAGAAATGCTTCCTCAAAAGAGTAGTCGGGTATTGGAATAGGCTGCCCAGGCAGGTGGTAAAGTCACCAAACCTGGAGATGCTTAGAAACCATGATGAGGCACTTCAGGATATGACCTAGTGCCATGGTGATTTTTTTTTTTTTTTTCCCCTGGGTTGATGGTTAGACACAGTCATCTTAGAGATCTTTTCCAACTGTGACAATTCTGTGAAATTATTTAGTTATGCATCTCATACAGGGAGGATATGCATTAGTAACCATTTAAATGCTTCATATTAACACATTCAGTTCCAGATCAATGCTATTGTTCTTGAAGAGCTTTCACAAAAATAAAAAGTCTTCAAAAATACAGTTTCTGAGCTGTGTAACAGGCAAGTTTTGTGCACTGAGTGAGTATTTATGTAGTTCTGATGCTAACAGAATTGTACCACTGCTCCTAGAACACATGCAACTGATAAAATGTAACAAGGAATTTTGAAGATCCTTGGAAAATACATGAAGCTCTATTATGGGTGTATCAAAAAGCAAGCAGCAATGACTATTTCTGGACAGTCAGCTTCCTAGTTTTCCTGTATGCTCATGTTTACAAATGCAGAAGCACAAAAACTAACAACTAGTGACACAATAATGTCTCCTACCTGCAACAGATACTGGCTGCTCCTACCTAAAAAGGGTATCTCAAAGTATAAAGGAAGCATTATCACTGGAAATACTCATCTGGGGGAGAACTGTTGGATTTAGTCATTTAGTTTTGGTTCTCAGAATTGGTCTGCTTGGGTCAAAGAGCTGTGAAATGTAACTCTTACCACCTTGGTGGTTTGATCTTTTCTCACAGAGACCACTGCTGTATTACTCCTTTAAGCTCACATTTCCACCACCTCCATAACTCCCTAAGCTCCGAAACACACAACGGCTTTAGTGCCAATCTGTTCAAAGTAGTCTGGCTGTTACAAACCATCCTGAGTATTGCTTTAAAGCAATTAAAGCTATTTAAAGCTATTAAAGTGATGTCTTTCAAGTGGCACTGAGTTTATTGAAGGTCTGGAGTCTTGAGTTGTGACTATACACACTGGTAACTTATCAAGCCATTATCTATCACGTTGTTTTTAAGTGAAATGCCAAATAGATTAATCCAGAGAAGGGTTGAGATGGGGTTTTTTTGTAGTATTCTTTTCCCTCCAAAACTGTCTATGTGACTGGATAGAATTCTGAATGTGTTTGTAATTGATCAATCACAAATCAGTCAGCAAAACGTGCACACACACACACCCACACACACACCCACACACACACCCTTTAGCAGTCCTTCAGACTATGCCAAAATTAATACTGGGTTTTAACTGGGGGGCAGGGGAGGGTATACACATTCCCTTCCTTCATATCCAAAATTTGATACTTTCAGCACCTTTGTTTTCCTGGAGGGCAATTAGTAAGTTATCAAACTCAGTTTTCTACCATCCATTAGTGTGTGAACTGTAAAAAAGAGCAGCACGGGCTGTTCCCTTGTGCTACAGTGAGCACTATTCCAAGGACAGAATGAAAAACTGATGTAGGAGAGGGAAATCAACAATTAGTGATGAATCAGCCTGGCCAAATCACATTTAGAAAAAGGCAAAAGAACAAGCTGAAAATAAAATTTCAAAATAGTACTGTGGGCTACAAATCTCATTCAATTTATCTTGTAGAAGCCCTAAGCACAAGTGAACTGGTCACAGAAACCACAACTCTTTTTACAGAAAAATAACTATATTTTACTTGTGACCTGAAGCACACCAAGCAAACATTTACAAGTTTTATTTCTGAGAGACAGGGACACTTGAAGTCAGATGCCACTACTGACTAGAGGAGACATTTGCCTAGCCCTTGCACTCTCCCAGCTCTCCAAAATCAAGCCTCTCATCTAGTTCAGTTATAGATATTTCTCCTCTGAATTAGAATCAGCTGTACGTTAAGTGAGATAATAATTATCACAGCTTTTAGCCTGCAGTTATATTTTGTGATAACTTGTTCCTAACCTGGTTTAAGTCTCAAACAGCATTCTGAACATTTTTAATAGCCTATATTTTAAGTCCATTTTTTATATAAGAGCATTTGTTGATATGGTAGAACTGTTATATAATAGGAACTGAGAAGCATTTTAACTCCCTTAAGAGATGGGAGAGAATGGTCTGCAAATGTGTGGTAGCTATTAACCTTCTACCTACTACTAGAAATTGCTACATAACTCTTATTTAATGTTCAGTAATTAAGTACCTGGAGATATGAACTTGGATGATTACAGTTGATTTAGGTTTCTTCAACATTTAAGAGTCAATTTAAAAAAAAAAAATAAAATTCATCAGTATTTCAAGTCAATCACGTGACTGACACAACAATGCTTTAAAAATAACAAGACTGGCACAGGAGTGCAACAATAGCATAACTAACCAACTGTTACTAAACAACAATGTTTATATTGTAAAGAAGAAGGGAAGAGGGTGGGAAGAATGAGGAGAGATTTCTTTCTTGCTCAAAACAGTCTATTGCTCCATTTTTTTATTACTGTCACAAGAAACTGACCTGTTAGCATCCACTTATTTTATTGAAACCACACAAGGAAGTTGCTCAAGTGCAGAAAACAAGTCTCTCAAGTAAAGTGCATAATTACCTAGAATACCTATAGATATTTTTAAGACATACATACACCACACTGGAACACTGCAATCACTCTGCTAAAAACCAAACAGCATTTAAGCATTTTGGAAGATTTACATTCTGCCATATATATACATGTTCAGAAAAGCACCACTTTTTTTCCCCTCGTAAGTACAGATATTCAATTTTATTATAAAAGCAATTTTGGTGTTCTTAACAAAGGCAGAAAACGACTCAAGTATCCACTCACAGCTCCTGCCTTACAAGAGGGCTTAAAAATAAGGGAATCATGTACCTGTATGTGGGGCCATGAGGCTTCAAGAGTTGGTTCATCTTCTTCTGGATCAAAATCTGGGTTATCACTAGGTGGAAGTGTTCTGAAAATATTAGAACTAATCTGCAAGAGAAGATAATTGTTTATCACTTTTTATGCTTCCACAGACCACAGCCTGAAAAGTACTACATTTATCCTAAAATTGCAAGAAACAAAAAGATTTAGAAAAAAAAAAAATCACTTTTATTCTCTATTTTTTAAAAAAACTTCTAAATACAAACAGGGAAAAGTCTGAAAATGGACATTGCAAATAACATGAAAGTAACTTTTGTTACTTAGCTAGACATGGTCAAATTTAAAATTTTTATCTGAAAATACCAAAGTTAAAAGAAAATTTCAGTTTCCCCTTACAAAGATCAATTTTTAACTTTGTGACACTGTGAGCTGAGGTTTTATACAAGACATCTAATGAGTCTGACGAACCAAATAAGACCTAAACAGAGTTTTCTTCATATGTCATGCAGGTAATTCCCCAAATAAGTCTAATGATAGAGGTCTTCACAAGTTAAAGT
This sequence comes from Heliangelus exortis, assembly GCF_036169615.1. Classification (NCBI taxonomy): domain Eukaryota; kingdom Metazoa; phylum Chordata; class Aves; order Apodiformes; family Trochilidae; genus Heliangelus; species Heliangelus exortis. The sequence continues at coordinate 22,338,035 of NC_092424.1, read as the reverse complement.
TATTACTCACTTTCAAATAAAAAATGAAGAAACATGGAAGTTGAAAAACGGTAAAGATGTTTCAAGGTTTTGGGAAATCAGAAATTGACACAACTGTAGCTTTTTTACTTAATACAAAATAACTTTGAAAAAACTTAAAGTAAATTAGTAGCTATTTTTTAAAGTATGGTGTAGTCCTACCAAAAAATTCAAAAGAATGTGTTTAAAAAGGTTTCTTCAGGGATTTTTGAGACCAGACAGATCAATCTTTCAGATGTCATAAGAAAAATAAAAGTAATTTCTATTGCCAGATGTAACACACCGTATTTTAAATCTCTAACACAGAAGAGAACATGAAGTTAATTTCATTTCTGTATTTTCTAGGTTTAGCCCAACTTTTCCAATCATCTTTCAAACTCCTCAGCCTTGTCAATCAAATCTGTTTCTAATAGCTGCCAAGCACCCAAGCCTAATAAACACCAAAAAAAAAAAAAAAAAAAAAGGTTTGGCAGTTTGCAGCAAATGCTACTGCACAGCTTCCACAGAATCTCCAAGGTGTTTGAAGAATCCTGCAAAAAGGACTTGAAGAGCTCCTGAAGTCACCCAGCTGGCTCTTCATAGAAGAATGTGTTGCTTCATTAAACAAGATATAAAGCTACTGCATAAACTGACTTTTCATTTCTTCCTGTGTGCTTCATTCTATGTCCTGTCACTCTCTCCTGTTGGTGCAGGGTGAAGCTGCAGACACTGCTGCTCTGGAGCAGAAGGACAAATGACATTCCTCATGGATGGGCACTACAACAGTCTCTGAGTTTATGGCACAGCAGAAAAAAACCCAGCACAGTTGCCTTTTCATGTTGTAAACACAAGGGAGAACAAGAGAAACTGGATGGGGAGGGGGAGGGAAAGGAAAAAGTAGTCAGAGTGAATTTTCATCAAGCCAAAAAGGGCTTTGGAAGGAAAAACCAAAACTGATGTCTTAGTTCTGCTGTTTGATATTGTCTGCCCTTATTAGGGATTAAGCAAAAACATCCAACATACAAAGGAGCCCCCTATGGAGAATTCCCTACCTCTGCTTCCAAGTTGTCTGGTTATGTCTCTTGAGAATGCATCCTTTTATTTCTAGATGGACCTTGCTGAACTGAACCAGTCAACCCTTTAGCACAGAACCCCAAGAGTACAAAAAGCAGAAGTTGAGTCAAGAACAAGATATCAACTTCTGAACATACTCTGACAGCAGAAACAAATAGTAAGCTTCTCATCTCCTGAGAGCATACAGAACTTGGAACAAACTCTGCACCCATTTTTATGTATTAAGACTGTATTCCCTAAATAAGTACATTTACTTCATTATATTTTAAATACTTCTGCTTCCTGTCCTATTTGCTCCTTTCTAATGTTTTGCTAATAGCACTGATTAAAAAAAAAGTGGTTTGGGTTAAAACCCCATTTGTTTTCTAGGGGCACATTCTTCTCTTTATCTTCTGGTATTATTGAAAAAATTCCTTTTCCTTCTTAAGAGCAGTCTTAACCCAAAACTGTGATTTGAGAAATACCAGTTGTAAAAGGCTTTTACAGCAGGACAGGTTTCCAGAAAATCCCAGTATTAGTGCTTTCAAAATTAAATCTCAAAAAAATTTATGAAAGTGACATCTGAAAACATGGTAGTTAAGGTACTATGATAGAGAAATGACATTTTATTAAAACAAAACAAACAAAAAAACCCCACAAACAAACAAAAAAAAAACAAACGAGGAAAAAAAAAAGAAACAAAAGGAAAAAAGAAAAAAGTCCTTTACTGCCTGTATGCTTCCCAAAGAGCTAAGCATTTGGGGAGTGTGCAGATAGAGATACCTGATGATTTTTTAAATTCTGAATCCACTGTTTGTGCAAGCTGCTGGGACAATCTCAATTACATTCTAATTTTATGTGCCAGTGGGAAATAAGGGGAGTTTGGCAGGCAAAAGGAGGTGGAAGAGTAATGTGTACTGGTGGGACATTTCTGTTATGGCCCCATGACAGAGCTTTTTAACTAACCAGAAGTTTTAAAACTTCAAATATTCCAAACCCTAATTTGCTGTTAGCTTCAGACTATTTTCAGATGAGAATTTCCAGACAGAGAAAACACTAATTTTAGATGTCCTACAAAGGAGGTGCACAGACTGCTGTGATACCTCTTCACAACTATCTGTAAACAAAGCTCTTCCTGAGCCCTTCATTCAAAGTCTTTGACAAAGGAATGATAGGAAAATCCAGTCATCTGAAACACCAAGCAGCATATATCCTGGCATCTGCCTAAACAAAGATACACTTTTTCTTTTTCTTTTATCATCATCTTGTTCCATGCTTGGTGACTTGAAAAAACATTGGTATCATTTCACCTAGCACTGCTTACCTCAGCATACAGAGCATGGACAGCTACACAAGCCATTCCTGTGTGGCACTGGCCCAGCAGCTATCATGGTAACAGACACCATGTGAAGGGATGCTACAAGACCACCTCACCTCCAGACCTTCCCTAGGCACTGGTCTGGAACAACACTGAGGTTTTTTCCACTTGATATCTGTAAAGTATTGTTGACTTTGCCTCCTCAAGACCTGGGCAGCTCCAAGGAAACTGGGGTGCTTCCTCTGCAAGACGGAGAATAGGGGTGCCAGGCCTAGGCAAAGACAAGGGTCTTTGGAAAGAAATTGTCTCTGTTTCCTCCACTAATGCCACTCCAACTTTTTTTCAAGGAATTTAGGTAGGTTGTTCATCCTTTACTACCAGTCTGCTACCCAGATGATAGCTGTGTTTCATTAAGGCCGATTTCTACTTTTTCATCCCAGAAAAACCATACTTCCAACTGCAAAAAAACTCTGAGGCTTTTTCTTTTAACACTGTACCACTATCCAGTATTAACAAAAAAAAAAAAAAATTAAATCTCATAAGTTTTGCTACAAAGAAGGGCCTCAAGCCTGACACACTGCTGTTTGGAGGGACAGATCTATCCAGAGTTCTTTCTCAAAGCTGGTACTTAGTGCTAATTCACAGCAAAGACTTTTTCTGCTGCCAGTTGCCAGGGAGACTAGAAATACTATTCAGGCTTGGAGAGATCTTTTGTCTCAAGCTCTGAAAAAGCTCTGACTGAGCATTTAAGGCCTTCTTCATTTTCTGTCATTTTGGAGAAAAGGAGAGGGAAATTTGTTATGGAAGGAAAAACAAGCATCCACAGAGCCCAATCATTTGCACAACAACAATAATCTCAAAAGAACAGCTCCACAACATCTTATCTTCAAGAAAAGGAAACAACTCTAATATTAAAGAAAATCTCCCTTCAACAAGTATGATAGGCTAGTTAGTACCCTCTTTTCTCCTAACAGGAGACTACAGAGGGCACAAAGAGTAAGAAAATTCAAGGATTCAGTCCTATTGCCATCTGCAGCTAAAAAAAAAAAAAAAGAGCAGCCAAAGAAGAGGTGGCCATACTATGTGCTTTATTATCTTGTGTAAAGGACATTTAGGACAGAAACACTGGTCCTATAAAACCAAGCAAAAAACCCCAGTGTCCTAGATCTTTTGTAAAACTTAATAAGCATTTGGTGAAGCAACAAAAATTATTGAAAGGGTTGCAATAATCCTAGCCCTTCAGTATAATGGCAAAAGTTCTATGCTTATTTCTACTAAAGATCTCATCATCCAAATCAGCCGTTCACAGAGGAAAAAAGCGAACAAAACCCACCAAACCTAAAACCAAACAAATACTTCAGAAAAAACAGCTTACATTGTATAGAAAACTACAAAAGTCATAGGCCATATGTTTGAACCTGTCTGGTACTATTAAGCTCAGCACTGTGTCAATGTAAACTTAACTGAAGTTCAGAGACCCATTAGCCTAAATGTATAGGCACAAAATACATGGGTTTTACATCTCAAATTTGTAGGAGAGATTTAAAATATTTCAGATTATTGTCAAATGTCCTTCAGTAGCAGTCACTGTACATGGAGTACAGGCAAATCTAAAACATCACTGACATAGCATTTGAAAATGCATACAAAAGACATAGGAAAGTCAGCAGATAATGACCACAAATGTTTTGTTGCTTACACAACAAGCCACTTGTAGAAAGTGCACAGGACAAGTCATCCTGTGATTTACAACTCAAGCATACCACTTTAACTGCTCCAGCACAGCTCTCCAAGGCCCCAAACAGACAGATACATAAAGCATTTACAAAGTAGTTGCTTTCTTACACTGATAAACTTTTCTGTTGACGCCAGCACCACAAGAATCTTCATGAGAAAACTTCAGCCTGTCACTCCACTCCCATTCTTAAATAAATAAAGACAGGCAGCACCGATATATTTCCATTTTCTGAATAAGAACAACTTCAAAGCTTACCCAGACTGCAAGCATCTGCAGTATACCACTTTTCATTTTAATTAACCTGAATGCATCATATTTAAGACAATAATTAAAACTTAGAAGTTGTTTGTTTTTACAAGCCTTTCTAAACAATCTTGCAAGCCAAGTTATCATCAGCTAATTACATTTTAGAAACAGAATAACCAACAGCAACTCTGAGCTAGATGCCAACACAGATGTGCACTGATTAACTTAAGATATTTTATTAAAACTCAAAAAGTAATAAAAGCATTCTACTTACCATTTTCACTATGTCAGCATAAGCTGATTCAACGATTACTCCACGATTTGTTGAGACATATTCAACCAGTTCATTCAGTGTTGCTCTCTTAATTTCTTTGCTTTTCAGGTCTGAAACAGAGTCCATGAAGTCAAAGAGTACACAACACTGTTGCAACTTCTGACAAAAAAGATCTTGCTGTTCATTGAAGGTGGCATCTACAAAATAAAAACAACACCAATATTTAAAACTAGAAGCAAACTCAAGATTTCTAAACCTATTTTGCTGACTAAAAATTGCATAGCTGTCAGATTTTTATTATGGGTAACAGTACACTCTGTAGTCAACACATTAATAAGAAATTTTTTCAAAATTGAAAATACCTATTTAAGTGTGTGAGAATGAAAAACCCACCATTCATAACTTGTGTTTCATACAAGAAAAAAATGGTTAAGTGTGCAGCAGTAGACATTTATTGAAAATGAGTTCCTGAATTAACTTTGTTTGAAATACATAGACATTCATAAGTATCCAGTCTCCCTCATCAAAAGCAGTGCATTATACTAACCTTTCATTCATCTGATTTGTCTCATTCTGTTCCCTAATCCTGTATTATGTAACCTGCTTAAAAGCTGCAAAATCTGCTTTGAAGGAACCTTATCTTTTTACCCCAGTGCAAAATGCTTCACATACTCTCGATATCATGTGATGTTTCCCTTAAGAATGAACTCCAATATTTAAAAAGGATTAATCCTGAATTTCCATGCTATATTAGAAATATTTTATGACTATTTTAGTCATGTAAGACTTTCAAGCTTTTTTTGCCTATTAAGACAACATGTTTGGCTATGACTTGGCATTTTCATTAGCATGTAGTTTCCCTGATAAGCAGGGATTCCTCCATCAATATTTCATATTAGCTCTTAAAAAAAAAAATTAAGTACTTACTGTATACTTATCAAATTTAATACATGCTTAAGACATTATATCTACTCAAAAATCTGCATGATTACAACAAAAGCAGCATGGTTTTAACCAAGGAATTGGTTTAGTGACTCGTTTGATCCTTGTTATTATTTGCTTGTTGGTGTTCTAAGCCACTCCAGCAAGAAAGCATCACCTCATTGATGAGTCAACTGAGATCTCACTTGTTTTGGTGAAAAAATTATTTCCAATTTTATCTGTAAATAAGAAATGCCCTCCCCCTGAAGAAGAGACCTGGGAGTCTGGGTTGACAAGAAGCTGAACATGAGCCAGCAGTGTGCCCAGGTGGCCAAGAAGGCCAATGGCATCCTGGCCTGGATCAGGAACAGCGTGGCCAGCAGGTCCAAGGAAGTGATTCTGCCCCTGTGCTCAGCCCTGGTGAGGCCACACCTCGAGTACTGTGTCCAGTTCTGGGCCCCTCAGTTCAGGAAAGAGATTGAGGTGCTGGAGCAGGTCCAGAGAAGAGCAAGGAGGCTGTGAAGGGACTCCAGCACAAGTCCTGTGAGGAAGGGCTGAGGGATCTGGGGTTTTCAGGCTGAAGAAGAGGAGGCTCAGGGGAGACCTCATCACTCTCTACAACTCCCTGAAAGGAGGTGGGAGCCAGGGGGTGTCAGTCTCTTCTCCCAAGTATCTATCAGTAAGACAAGAGGGCATGGACTTAAGCTCTGCCAGGGGAGGTTTAGGTTGAATATGAGGAAGAAATTCTTTACGGAGAGGGTTATCAGGCATTGGAATGGGCTGCCCAGGGAGTGGTGGATTCTCTGTCCCCGGGGGCTTTTAAAAAGAGACTGGATGTGGCACTCAGTGCCATGGTCTGGAAGCCACAGTGATGGTGGATTAAGGGTTGGACTTGATGATCTCAGAGGTCCTTTCCAACCCAGCTGATTCTGTGATTCTGTAATTTCTAAGACCTGTCTATAGCCAGACTAATAATACCTTAGCACCATTCATTCACTGCAGTACTGATATTGAGATTCACTGCTGTTTCACCATCAGGAAATTAGCAAGACAATAAAGTCATCTGCCTTGTAATACTGAGTATTGGAAATCCCAAGTCTCACAACTGGAGGGAGGAGAGGGGGGGAGTCAGAGACCACATGCTTCTCTTGACTGCTTTATGATTATTCTAATCAAACAACCTAAATTTTAAGTTTGTGAGTTTTACAACCCAGTCACTCTTTGATAATGCCAGTCCCTCAAGTTTCTTGCCAAAACACCTTCTTTTTAGTGGATGGAACAACAGCCTTTAATATTCAATAACTGTCTGATATAATTCTCTCATTTCCATAAGCAAAATGTTATTGCTAAAATGGACTGAAACACCTCCACTGTAATCACAACCACTTGCTCTGCCCTAGAAGTTCAAACACCAGAATATTGTACTGTATTGTATTCCCTTACCCCATCTGACAGTTATGATCCTATTAACTGAGCATAACATTCAGTGAGCTTTTGAAAAAGCCAGCAATTACAACTCCCTCACAAAGAACAATTCATACTTTTACATGTTAATTCTGCAATTTTAACCATTTTCTTTTGAATAAAAATCTTGCAAGATACTTATTACACTCAGATAGCTACAAGGACATGAACAGTTACACCCTGCAAAATAATGAACATCAGCTGTAAAAACATTTGTAAATTACATAACATTTCAGCTCAGATCTTCTAATATTCTACAAGGGATTACATGAGTAAGTATTGTATCATAGCAACAAGGCAATAACACTGACATGCTCAGGATAAAATCCAAAAAGCCTAATTTAAGGAACCAACAGAGAGGGGGACAGCTTTTTTTTTTTTGGCAATAGCCCCAAGCTGATAGCCAGACTCAAAGGCAAGTCAAACCTACTCCCATTTTTCCTCTCTACAAACTTAATTATATTCCATGCTACAAAGCTTCACGACAAGGCACAGTTAATACAATGTGCTTATCTGATATTCAGTAAAATGAAATATTCACCAAAATTTACCTAGGACTTGAAGACCAGCAGACAGCATCTGAATAGTGCTAAGAGCAAACTGAAGTCCTAAAGTTAAAAGCAAGTCACAAGAATTCACAAAAAATAAATTACTTACTATGGTCTCTAGAATATTAAAGAAATCCCTGCATTAGCCATTTTTAGACAGACATTATAGTAACAGAGATATATGTTTCCTGCCATGCATCACCAGTCCATCTGATTAGCGATCTGATTTTTTCAAATTAAAAACCTGTCCGTTAATCTGTTTTGTTGTTCTTATAATTTGAAGTAAAAAGAAAGGAAGCATTTTATTCTACACATGCATCCACCTTCCATACTTAAATGGAATCACAAAACAAAGACATTTGCAAGAGATGAAAAGTATGTGCAGCCACAGCAATAAAGTAACAAGAAAGGAACTTTGCCACCATAGTTGCCCCAACACCAGAGCTTTTAGCTTTACTTGTCTGACAACCCATGGCAAGACTTTTAAATCAGCTTCAGTTTAATGTCTATCAAGGTTTACAACATACCACTCAAGTTCAAGATAATTCTTTTCTTCAAATACACTAAATCCCATAAGGACCAGGGAAGAAAATGCATAGTAGATAAGCAGGCAGTGGATACTTCAATGAAATAACCCTCATGACAGGCTGGATTTTTGGGAGGGGGGGGGGGAAGGAGAGAGAGAGAGGGAGGGGAAAAAAAAAAAAAAAAAGGAACAGTCTGAATTCTATTACCAGCCTGTCTCTAAATTGTTCCATGTTTTTGGAAAAGACACTTTAGGAAAAGAAGAAAAAAGAAAAAAAAGGGGAAACAAAAATTGAGGAAGCCTAAAGCAAGGGAAAAAAAAAAAGAATCAGAGACATTTAGTCCTGTTTGGAAGTGACAAGACATACATTGAACTACACACAAGAAAATGGCCTCTACATCATCCTATCAACATTAAAATGTAACTGCCTCAACTTATTTTCTAGCAGCTGCTCAACAGAAGTGTTATTTAGGAAAATTCTGAAATTCACTGTTCACATTCTTTGATTTGAGATCCTTGGGAAGATGGTAATGAGATTCTAGGAAGCCAACAGAAAGCAAATGCTCACTGTGATGTGATGGCAGGAAGTTTCCACTGAACACCATAAATTTTTTTTTTAAATTGTGACTCACCATGACTCTTTCTAAGGATATTCATTCCCTCTGGTCATTTCTATGATTGATAGTAAAATGTTTGTGTCTGATTAAAATAGTTCACTTGATTCTTCCCCTTCAAAATACTGACATATTCAACAAACTATTTCTACTATTTAAGAAAACCTGACTACAGACAGTAGTCACAATATCAAAGGATAGAGAGTTACAAACAAGTTGAATTGCAAGTTCCTGTTGAACAGAAGTTATTTGAGATGAATGATTATACAAATTTGTTTCTTAAGTGAATGCTTTCAAATTTATAAGGTCATCAATCCACATCCAAGCATGGAACATTGAGGTGAAATTATTTATTTACTTATTTTTAGGAAGGTCCCAAATAAAATATAGATTAGGAAAGAGAGTTTATATAGAACGACACCTTCCCATAGTATATTTATCTCATAAGTTTACAGGCTTTTCCTAGAAGGAAAACAGATACTTTTCCTTTCTTCACAGAATTGTTTACCCAAGACATTTTCTACAATCCAGAGAATCTAGTGTAGCCCTTGCTTCAGTAGGAAGAATCAGAATCCAAGTCCTCAAAAACTCCTCCCTCAGCTATACAAACTGTAAGTTAAAAAAAAACCAAAACAACCAAAACTTACTTTCCCTGCCAATACAAAATAAACTCTTAAACATTTGCAAGACATTTCCATTTTTTTTTTTAACATCTCTAAATATTTCTACTTTATCCTGAAAAAGCTACCCCAGATATATGCAGAGGCCAGAGAAACAACTGCAAAGTTTTCCTCTGACCACCTCTTGAAGCAGTTCACACAAAGCCCTTCCAGACATTTAGAAGACAATGATACTATGGAATGAAGTAAAGTACTGCATCCTTCTGTACACTAAACTGAACCTGGTGGTCAATCCTGCACTTGGACACAGTTCCCTGATGAACTGAAAGACAGCCAATGATTGTGCCACAGTTATGCCACACTCAACATCCTCCATTTCCCAGTTATATTTGCTGTGCTGCATCCAGCTGCACTCAGTGGTGGGGAGGATCTGCTAGACCAGAATGAAGCCTTAACACTGACCTGAGGAGAGAAGCACACATGCTATGGGGTTAGTTTGCTTTTCTTATTTGGTTTTTTTGTTGGGTTTTTTTTTTCCGCATCAGTAAATTATCAACACTGTTGCACAACCTCTTCTTTTCAGAGATACTGTTCAGTCTGGAAAGAGTCAGTCTGGTAAACTTTGCCCTACGCTACATAATTCAAGCAGAGGAAGTTCTGTTTAAGCTAAATTTAAGATTGATTTTTCTCCTCTGGAGTTCTCCTGTGCATTACTGTTGCAATCTCTCAGAGCATCTGGGTGTTGGTGTTTATGTTACAGGCACAATAAAGCAGTGTTAAGAAATGGAGTTCTGATGCAATTGGTGTTGTAACAGGGGACAGAAAGAATATGTTGCCAGGTTCTCAGAAGCCTGCACCTGCAGCTGGCAGCTGGTAGTGAAAAGGAGAGAGGTTTATCTCCACATTATGCCCTTGCCTTTTATTCCTCCCTTCCCTTCCTCTGCTCCTCGTCACATCCATCCCTCAAGACTGGCTCTGGAACTTGTCAGACTTTTCTGCAAGCTGCTTTAACTCAATAATATGGCCACATTAGGGAGGTTAAATGGCTTCTGGAGGAGCCTGATGTGCATCAGCTCTGGCACAAGATGAGTGATGGGAAGAAAAACTCCTTTCAGCTGCAGTGAGCTGTTTAGTTGGTTTACTGTCATTTGAAACAGTATAATCCAACTCTAGAGGTATAACTGAAAAATGTGACCTATACATTAACTACTTTTTTTTTGTTTGTTTGTTTACTACATTTTAGATTTCTGGTGGATTTTCTTGGTTGGTTGAGGTTGGATGCTTGTTTTGGGTTCCCTTACTTTTTCCTTTCCCTTCCCCTTTCCTTTCCCTTTTCTTCTTTCCCTTTCCTTTCCTTTCCCTTTTTTCTTTCCCTTTCCTTTTCCCTTTCTTTTCCTTTCTTTCTTGGTTTGTTTTTTCGGTTTTTTGGTTTAATCACTTCAAGCAATTTTAAAAAGGAAAATGCTGCACCTGTATAAAATCTCACAGTATACATGGCTCTCCTGGTAGTCTGTAACATTCTTCAGTAACTCTCTGCACCTGTAAATGAAGTTTTCACAATGTCAGCTTTTGGTAGCTTAACAGCTCAACCGGAACTGGTGAGGCTACTTGAGTGAGCACTCAATGCAACACCTTAAGTATCCAAGGCATCTTGTCATCAGTATTTTCAGGCTTTCCAGATATAAAACCTGGCTACCCTAAGAAGCAACTAACATTTTTTTTAATAAACTAGGATTATAGGTTTCCCACTGGGCTCCCTCTGTTCAGAGTTTAACAGCATTTACAAATTACCTCTTACCCCCAAAATCTACAGCTGGGACTCTGAAAGGGGATGAATAAGTTCCTCTGCATGTTTTCAGTAGACAGAAGTCTGATTTTCCAGGTCAGATAAGGGAGTCAGATGGAGCATTATATATCTTAAAAGTACTACTACACAGTAGTTGGTTTGTTCACAAGAGAAGGAGATTTGGAAGACAACAAAGTAGAATGGTATTCTTCATAAGGAAATTCATTCTACATGTAGGAGATAACCAAAACAAAGACTTGGCACAGAATTAAAGGTACAGAAGGCACACTGGTGAATCCTGTCTGGGACCATACAAAGACTTCACCTCTTCAATTCAGAAATCAGAAGGACTACAAAGGAGCAGTCAAGATAACAAGCTGAGTTTCTGCTGTACTTCACATCACTTACAGGTCAAATTTCTGCAGACAATCATCAGGCAGGACTTGCACTCAGAGATCCACAGGCACAACACTTGAAACAGCTAAGAAATCACAAGTTTGGCTTATGAGAACTTCCTGGATTTAAGATTAATTCTATAATACATACCAGGAAAGAAAAAGGAAAAAAAATAGCACAGAAGTAAAACTAGATGAGGGTATCAATCAATGATGATTTGTATTCACACACAGCATTGCAATTTACGAAGTTAGTCACGAAGCCTCAGCTACAGATAATTTTAAGGTAGTATAAAAGTAGTACTGGAAAGCTATCTTCCATCTAATAACAGATACTGTTTGCTCAGTCTCATCTGCCACCCACACGACCAGCAGTTAACCTTAAAAAATCAGTCCAGAAAATCTGAAAAGCCTGTGCTGATTTAACAACATCTGTCACAAATTCTGTGACATGACTCCTTGCAGTGATGGTAAACTGCAAATGTTTTATCTAGATTGTTTCTACCATCTTCCAAGCTTTCTTACCATCTCATATAGTTAAGTGTCTCCAGCCACTACCATCTTAAATCTCTTGATTTTAATGAAGATTTGTCAACCAAAACATTTCAGAGAGCACAAAAGTAACCTTTGAAAGTGCTTTCATATTAATAGCCCTATTTCCTACTTTGTAATTACAGAAGACAACACACAGTCAGATACAAAAAGTGATAACGCATTATTTTCTTGGTCCCCAAAAAATTAAATAGCAAGACTGGTAACCAGAGCTGTCACTATTCAGCTCATTTCTACCACACTTTCTCAAAAAGGAGGACTGGATTAAAGTACCACTGTTTCCTTAAACAAGCCAACAAACAACCCACCAACCACACCAACCACTGGAATGGGAACATAACACCATGAAGTTAACCCTAACAAAATGTACAACTTGAACACCATGAAGGTTTCCTCAAGAGCACACCATCAGTTCAGAATCCAACACAATTTTACCTACCTGCAACAACCACCAAAAAAATATCCAGAATATAAAAAAGTTGTCTGACAACCTGACACAATTGAATCAATGCTGCTTTTGAAACTATCGGGAAGTTCAGCAATTTGGGTATGGTTGTCTGTATTCAAGTTCTGTTCAGAGGGACACTATATTTGTTATAAAAGGCAAAGAAATTTGGCTTCTACAGCTGAAGTGTGTTAAAAACCAAACCAAAGCAACAACTACTATGTTACTGCTCTTGTATTTGAAACAAGCTTTCTTCCACCACCAGCCAACTATTATGCATTCATTTGCATTCATTTATGTTTTTGGCATACACTGCTACTGTACTTGCTGTCTTCATTTAAAAACCATCAAGCAGTTTTAGTGACTGATCATATGCCAGAATGGGCTTATCTTGAATATAACCAGAGGCTCTAGGAGCTTAGCATTCTCTTCCGCATTGAAGACACCAGCCCAAACAATGGTCTCACTGGCTTTGATGAAGGAGTAATAGCTCGTGATTATTAAGTAATAATGATCTTAAATTAGCACAGTATTGCTTAAAGAGGCTCCTATTTTAAATTATTTTAAGGGTGATGAATCCTATCACAGAATTAACATGCACAGGTCATTAAACTGAGAAAGAGAGGACACCAATTGATTTCTGGAATGGGAAACAGTTTCTCAAAGGATGTAAATACAGAATAGACGCAACCTTTTAAGTTAAAATTATGAGAGTTTATACAAAGCTCTGAGAATTAAAACTGCTTTCCCAAAACTGAAAATACTACTCCTTAATAGCTTTTCTTATACTGAAGTGCAAAGGTTTTTGTTAAGGTGTAACATGTATGTTTTCGAGAAGTCCCCCTACAAAGAGGGCAAATAAAGGGGGAGTCCTGGGTATACAGAGGTCCTTCTCTAAATTCTAACTCAGGTTATACTGTATTAGCAGAAAGCACTCACAGAGAGGCTGGCACACAACAACTTCTTACTTCTGGTAACTCGTTCACGTGCCAGGAAAATTAACCACCAGGAAGATGCAAGAGACTCCAGAGGAAGGGAGACTCCAGACCAAGTTTCTGAGACTGCTGAATCAAAAACATTTGAAGGGACAATCAGTATGATGCTCCTTGTTGCTGACACAGGAACTGTTAACTATACTGTTCCCTGAACACAAAGATTTGCTCTTAAATAAATACTATTTAAAGTGTTCAGTACAAATATTTCAACTCAATTAGTTCAATGTAAGTGTTCAACACAATTCAAGATTGTATTGATGTAATTTTGAACATGTAAGACAACCTTTCAGGTTGTAAGAGGTTGTCTCAAGGAACTGCTTCACATCTGTCCTGCTAAAAATTAAGAGCATAATCTGAACAGTTCTCTCTGTTTTACCCCCCCCTCAACAGCTGTACTGCTCTATCCTACATTACCAGGGCCTAAAGACACCTGAAAAGCAGGTGACAAAGTTGTGTGCAACACAGACTCGATAAAAACTTCAGCCCAATGGCCATCATAGAGGTCTGTGTGAAAAACATTTTCTATTTATAAGAACACAAACACTTTGCTAGACCGGAAGATCAAAACAATTTCATTTGCATCCTTTAATCTTGAAAAGGCAGAAACTGTGTTTACCAACTGAATAGGTTCCCTTTTTATTAAGTCAACTGCAAAACTCATGAGTGAAATTATGCTATTATATTAGTAGTAAGCATTGATAATGAAGTATGCTGTAAGTGGATTTTTTTAAAAAATCTATTTACTTGCAGTCTTCCCCAATTATTTCCTCACCTTACCCAAGAAAATTGATTTTGAATCAGATGCTGAAGTTGCTCCAATTTGGCATCACACCAGCAAATGCAAGTCAACATTACAAATCAAGTTTGTTTGTATTTTCCCCGCATCTGAAAAAACACTTGTCATTTCTACATAGCAAAATTAGCACCAAGTGCAATGGAAAAACATATTTTATTTGAAACCAAGAGATAGTTGTCAAGCATTACTTCACAAAGTACACTAGCTCATTTTGCAGTTAATTTAGCACTTCATTATTTTAAATGTGTGAAGAGGATGTACAGGGGAGTAATTTAATAGAAAGTCTGTGCCAGAGGAAACATGCAGTCTAACTTTTCAAAAGCCAAAGAAAAAGCTCCACTCTCCTCGAATCCCTGTGTAAATCTAAGTAGAAGTCACAGATACTGGATTAATTCCTAGTCTATGATAAATACTTTACAAATTGGCTAAACCAATGTTTTGAAATTTTCAAAGTTTTCTCAGACAAAGAAGAGGAGATCCTACTGTAACACTTATCACTATAAAGAACTAAGATTAAATTAAGACTGGAAACACAGATGAAACCCAGGTTCTGCTGCGTTTGGTGGCTCCTGCCAGACATAGCTACGAGCATTTGCAGGATCTCTTCACCCACTTCATTTTAGTTAAACATCTGGCCTCAAAGAAAAGCCTGAGCTACTTTTTTCATCACCTTTAACCATATGCTTAACAGTTATGTGCCTTCTATCAAAAACTGTAAACATTGAGTCTTCAGTAATGAGGGATCCTACACTTAAATATGTTCCCATTTGGCAAAATCTCCTGGCTGTTTTTTTAACTCCATTTACACCATTTTGCTGTACTGAGCTTATTTTGCTGTTGCCCTCCATTGGACCCAGCCTGTGCCTCTCTAGGGGGTTCTGACATTTGCAGCTTAATTTTTCATCTCAAAATAACGACTGTTTTCCTACACAATGCAACAAAGGTAAAATGCACATATTTATTCCACATATATAATTCAAAATCTAAGTTCAATTCTTATCATTTGTTGCTGCTACATACACATGGAACCAAAATTGATGCTGCTCAACAGGACTTCAGTCTTATAAGATTTTCAATAAGTATAAAACATGTAATTAAAAACAGCACATACTTTTCAAGAGCCTTACTCAATTACACTAATTACTTGTTTTTTAACCTATTTTGTTCTCCCTCACTTTCCCATGGAATTTTACTTGGAAATAAATTGATTAAATAAACGTTATGCTTTTATTTTTTTAAAGGACCAACCATATATAAAACCAAAGCAATCTATTAAATCACTTCTAAAAGTTCATCTGTTTTGGCAGTCATGAACCCTGCTAATTCTCAAATACAGCAGGAGCAGAAATAAGGCTGCTTTCCCCTTCATCTTCAGATAAATTGGTATGATTTTTATGATTTTGTGTTGCACGTTTATGATTTTTTTAATGATTTTTTTATTTCTGCTCCTCTTCAGGTCAGCCTTCCTGATCCATGCTACACTGTCCTTCTCTATCGCTCCACTTCCTCTTTAGCTCTGAGAAAATCTACTGTGCTGCTACAAGTCACATACAATTCTGATGAGACTACTGTCTCTCCATAGCCTCAATACTCTTAAAATACTTAAGGCCTGATAGTATCCTATAGCTACAATTCACCAGCTTTTCTCAGCTTTACTCCTGCACACCCCCGACAGACAGAAGCAAGAAGCTGTGGTACTAAACACAATGACTGAAACAAAATTTCATGCTCTAACCATGGCCATTGCAGTTATTTTCTCCTCACTACAAGAGTCTCAGAGACTCATCTGATGAGCCAACTCATCTGCAATCAATTACTGATTTACAGAACTAAAGCTCTAGACCCATGAAATTTCAGGAAGATCATGGGAAATTCAGAAACCACAGTTGCAATGAAAAACTATGAAGAAACTTGATGAGAGCGTGACAAGAAACATTTCCAGAAAGTTTCAAAGCCAACAGGATTGTTGATATTCTAAATACTGAGCTTACTGACAGCTACTGGAGAGGAGCTTCTGCCCTCCTTACCACTTTAACTTCTCTAATCAGCCCACCAGTTCCATGCGGTTCCCTCACCAGCAACACAAGTCTGGGTTCTTGCTTGTAGAAGACATTACCAGTTTTCCATACACTTAGTTGCCATACTTAGCACTGTTACAGAGAAAAAAACAAAGAGAGCCATGCATAGTAGCCCGCACTGTGCAGTAGGTGAGAGCAGCATAGCAGATACTGAACCTCATAGAATCATAGAATTGGCTGGGTTGGAAGGAACCTCAGAGATCATCAAGTCCAACCCTTGATCCACTACCCCTGCAGTTACCAGACCATGGCACTGAGTGCCACATCCAGTCTCTTTTTAAATATCTCCAGGGATGGAGAATCCACCACTTCCCTGGGCAGCCCATTCCAATGCCTGATCACCCTCTCAGTAAAGAAATTCTTTCTAATGTCCAACCTAAACCTCCCCCCGCACAACTTGAGACCTCTTGTGCCCTCTTGTCTTGCTGAGAGTTGCCTGGGAAAAGAGACCAACCCCCACCTGGCTACCCCCTCCTTTCAGGGAGTTGTAGAGAGTGATGAGGTCTCCCCTGAGCCTCCTCTTCTCCAGGCTGAACAGCCCCAGATCCCTCAGCCTCTCCTCATAGGATCTGTACTCGAGTCCTTTCACCAGCCTGGTTGCCCTCTTTTGGACCTGCTCCAGGACCTCAATATCCTTCCTGAACTGAGGGGCCCAGAACTGGACACAGGACTCGAGGTGTGGCCTCACCAGTGCTGAGCACAGGGGCAGAATCACTTCCTTGGACCTGCTGGCCACGTTGTTCCTGATACAGGCCAGGATGCCATTGGCCTTCTTGGCTACCTGGGCACACTGCTGGCTCATTCCTGTCAATCCAGACTCCCAGGTCCCTTTCTGCCTGGCTGCTCTCAGCCACTCTGTCCCCAGCCTGGAGCTCCCCATGGGGTTGTTGGGGCCAAAGTGCAGGACCCGGCACTTGGCCTTGTTGAACCTCATCCCGTTATCATCAATACAGAATAGCACAGCAGATCCTCAATCATCAACCTTTCTTCTGAGCAGACCTTGGTATTGAGACCAAATTTGATCGATTTTCATTAAGAACCATGTGCTAAGCTCTAAAGTACAGCAAACATTAAAAACTTCAAGACAGTTAATTACTTAATTTTTAAAAAAATACTCATGACATACAATTTATTTTTACTACAGCCGTAGAAGCAGTATGAACTGTTTTTGCTGAAACTAAGAAAATTAGCCTGACGAACAGTTCCAAATAAAACTGTCCATACTTGGCATGGAAAACTTCAGTTGAAACAGTTTAGCAATGCTGTAAGCAGCTGAGAATAAGGTCTTGTGAAGGAGAATTGTAGGCAACATTACTACTATGAGCTCTGCCTTTAAGTCAAAAGTATACTAGGAAATAAGCATCTTGTAGACAACATACTTCGTTAACCATGAACTCTGCAAAACTTAAACTAGTCCAGTGACTCTCCAATAAAAATCAATGATTCAGACATTAAAAAGAAGCTGTCACTGTCGGTCCAGTGAGTATTTTGCCAAGAGTCTTCTACAACATTGCATTATTTACTGCCTATTCATCTAGTTATGCTGTGGTTCCAGCCTTCAAAATCCACACACTTATCAGGCTATAAATACAATTTTCATCTGCCAAATTAAAACAGGAGTTGGGACTATGACGGCATAGAAGCTGAATTTTATATCCCTCAAGAGAAGTGCCTCTTTTCATAAAAACACAACACCCACCCTTCCTATGCTTAAACAGAACATTAAACTGCACAGATTTGTATGACACTTTTGAAAAAGTACTGAATAATTTTTAGGTAGATAATTTTAAAACTGTATCTGTAGATAGAAGTAATCCTCTTTTGACCGGGTAGCCTGGAACAGTAAGTAATTCCATTTGTATTTTCTCCAGCAACTAACATTAAATTCAGCACCTGCAAAACTGACTAAACTAGAAAGCAACTAATATGGAAAAAGAAATCTGATACTAAGCTGGCACACAGAAGATATGAAAGATTTAAATAGAAAAGTTCATGTGAAGATCGTCAATAGGCTCTATATTTAGGAGTTGCTATTGATGGAACTACATTCCAAGACCAAAAACTCTTAGTTTAGACAAAAGTCTAAGGATAAAAAATGCAAATTTAAGAATTAAAGACTAAATGTTCCACTCCATGAAGCAGGAACAGTTCCTTAATATAGAAAAAATTAAACAGCCCATTTTTCATGGAACTACAGTAGAATATTAAACAAATTCTTAAAGCTGCTTCAGCTATTATAGGTTCTCTATTTCTCAAGATTGTAACTTCACTTAACAGGAGTTTTCACTACTTTATAGTGTGCCCTCCTGAGATTATACATAAAAGCTAAATCTATATTCCTTAAAGAACACCCTCATTCTTCATCCAAAATAAAGATTACCTCTCAAACAAAAGCTCAACCAAGATAGTAGTTGCAAGGGATGTTTAAAAAAAAAAGGCAGAAAATGGGAGAATAGAGAAAAGGATGTATCAGTGAATCATCAAAGATACAAAACAACAACAACAAAAAAAAATGGGACAGAAAACTGTCATTTTAGCTTATAAATCTCTACTAAGGCAGTAGTAAAAATAAAACATTCTAAAATTTTTGAAGGACCTTAGGGGAACAAAGTCAACGTAATATTAGAAGTAGAGTTAAAAACAGCTGAGAATAATTTTCTCATTTTGTGTCTCTGAAGTAGGCACCATATGAAACCAAACATTCGAAGTTTAAGGTTTGAACTGACTCTGACAGATTTAATAAAGTTAAAATTTTACCCATAGCAATATTATTATGCTTTCCTGTAACATTTCACAAAAGTTTAGCTTTAAGACAGCACCTGGTTTTCAGTCAAACCCAAGCCCTCTCCCCTTCAGGATTCAAGTAAAGAAAATACTACTGGTAACACCCATTTTAGACCCCGTATTTAAATTCTGAAACTACACATCATAAAGTTGTCATAAAAATGTCTTATTCTGTTTCACCACTGTAATTCTCAGCCCCACAGAGACTGCTATAATCATTGCTAGGTTACGGTTAAAAGATGTTTGCACCACTTTCCCCATCCTTCTGCCGTGAGGGCCAGAGTTTTCTCTGGACAGTTAAATCTGAAAGTGAATACTAAGAGTTTTTTTTAATATATTTGTTCTCTGAGCATGATGTAAGAAATAAGCCTGTGAGGACATGCCCCTTCCCAAACAGATATTGACTATTGAGATCACAGAAAGACCTGAGAAAATTGATTCATTCAAGCTGCACTTGACATGTTTGGTACACAGAAAAAACAAACAAAAAGTATATTTGCTTTACAATCTGACAGACCCTATTAACACAAAAGCAACAAACTATGTTTTCTCTTTGCAATTTTTCACATGCTTCTTCAACCAAAACCAACAGAATTCTTCTGCTGTAATAAATCAAATCAGGTTCCAAGGTCAAGTTGTATCTCTTGTCCAAAAAAATGAAAGGTAACTGCATATGGTATTACAATTTTTTAAAATTACTCGCTATTGAGATGAAATTCCCACTGCTTAAGATGCTAAAAATAACACTTCCTTTGCCAGATTTCTTTAAAGACAACACTTTCAGAATTGTCTGTGAAGTGATAAAATCCTGCTGCTAACTAGCATATTATTTTGGGTGCAGGTTTTTCAAAGGATTTATATTATTTAAACTATAAAGTAACAAAATGAAAAGGAGATAGGGGAAGCAGCTTCAACCTCTAGCAGGTTTAACAAGCTGTGCTTTTTTTCCCCCTTTTTCTTTAAAATACAGTCACTGGGTCTTCAGTATTTCTTATTCAGCTTTTAAATAAAGTAAAATGGACACTCTCTGGAATAACAAACACACTGGAAACCTGCTAGCTTCACTGAAGAACAGATCACTAACTTATTTTATATATCTTTGTATGAGGCAGGTGTTGCTGAGCTTTTATCCAAAAGTAATAGATATCATCACACAGAAAAATAAGCTGAATATTATGACAACACACAATCTCAGTGCCTTTCTTCTCCATCTTATTACTCCAACAAAACCTCTCAAGTCAAGGGCACCTACTATTTGGGACTGTTACCTACTCTTTGTAGATGTATTTCTTTTCTCTCCTAGCAGTGAGTAGATGTATTTCTTTTCTCTCCTGCAGCCAAATTAAGGAATTTTGATAATACACAGCAGCAGTATAATTAACTTCAGAAATTTAAGATTATCTGTCTACAGGCTTTCAAACAATACAGCTATGAAAACATGTTACACAATCTGATCCGGTCATTTCATTGGCAAACAACCAACGGTCCCTAGATAAAAGTAAAAAAACCCACAGCGCTATCAATCCAAGAAGGTATTTTTTAAACATATATGGGTAATTTTTGGTTTTCTTCTGGAGCATCTCTCCTTCCAGTATAATATACGCAAGTATTTTTGACCAGCCTGAGAAGCCTACTGAGGAGTTTCAGAATACTGTTCATACTTCCTTTATAATATTTTTTCTTAAATGTGATGAAACAAGATGGTAACTGTAAGCAAGATGAAATATTTTACAGCAGCATAATACCAAAATGCTTTTTCAGCTACAAAACACTACTTTTCTCCCAATACAGTCTTCAAACATCTCAGATTTAACCACTTACTTGCAGGTAACCAGAAATTGCAGAAAGTCTTAATATAATTTTGCAAGAATGTGCTGAGCACCCTTAGGCATCACTATAATGACTGCACTTTCTTTTTCAGCCCCTCCCTGGGAACGCTGGCTACTACTCTGTAGATGACTCTACACTGGCAGCATCACAACTATTACTGAATTCCATACTGGCTTTAAAGAATAAAGCAAAGCTTCATTTTCCCAAGACACACGTGATTACAACAAGAAGTTTTACAACGTGATACGTTTATAGAGAAAGCAAACACTTTCTCTCTAGGTTTTTAAGTTCGGGGGGCGGGGGGGGGGGTTCGGAGAGGGGTGGGCAGGACAGGTTCGAGAGAGAAAGGGAGAGAGCCTCAAGCAGACGGAGGAAAATCATCTTATGTCCTTATCTACGTTCAGGACATATCTAACATCACAGTGGGAGAAACTATGCAGAAGAGTGCCACCCAGCTTCCTGCTAACTGTCTGGCGGGGATATTATAATGCATAAAAGCATATTCTGCCCACAATTTATGTTCTGAAGAAGGTCTAGAGATTAAAGTCTTTAAATTTAAATCATAAGCATAAAGACAGAAGTGATTTCCCTTTAAGAATTTATGACAACTCAAACTACTATAAAACTCTGCATAACTGAAAAAATGTCTGTTTTGGCCTCAAATTTCCAAACATCTGAGCTGCTGATGCCATGCAAAGTTTCTCTGCATTACATGTAAAAAGCTGTAAAACTGCAGTCATAAAACTGTAAGACTTATTCATACAAAGCTGAAAATTTAGTATTAAAGTCCCAGTTCAGCAAAGAATGTAAACTTGGATATTTTGCTGATTTAAGCTGGAATTGCTCCCTGCAAAAAGTCTGCATGCTTAACTGTTTGCAGGATCGAGATTCAAACTTTCTGAAGTCTGCCACCTATGTGTGGTATTTACCAAGGTGCCAAATGTAGTTGTATA
This sequence comes from Heliangelus exortis, assembly GCF_036169615.1. Classification (NCBI taxonomy): domain Eukaryota; kingdom Metazoa; phylum Chordata; class Aves; order Apodiformes; family Trochilidae; genus Heliangelus; species Heliangelus exortis. Next base: position 22,316,102 of record NC_092424.1, on the reverse strand, counting down.
AAAACTACCTCTAAGGAAAATACACTATCTAAACAGACACTAAATCTTGATTTCACATTACTCGACTTATAAATTCCTAATATCAAACTAGTGTATCAAGACAGGACACAAACTTCAAAAAGAAACCCCAAAACAAGCACCAAGAATACCCCTGTTGTTGAAAGTTGCATCCAAAGCCACAGCAACATATAAATATATAAAAAAAAAAAAAAAAAAAGCCCTCCCCAAGTTACTCTCCTGCCCCAAGCTTATTTTGTCTTTAGAAACGTTACTGCTAATGAGTTGTTTTATGGTTAATGTATATCTACAGCTCAGAGTAGAAGACATTTCTTTAAATACGACAGACATGATTGTAAAAGCCATAAATATCAAACAGAAAAAAAAATCATTACTTAGCATCTAGGAACTTTTCATGTTTGCTGTATTTCATTCACATTTTGGATATCTGCTGCAAATCAGAGGTTTTTTTCACCATCACATGCTGCGACTTCAAAAAGCTTAGAACTTCAACACCTAGTGGAAGTGAAATTCATTTGCCAGGTCATGTTAAGGTAATATGTCTCCCTTGTTTTTCAGGTCCCTATCAAATACTTTAATAACAAATTTAGATTCTCTGCCTAGTGACTTTTTAAGGGACTATATATACATACATTTATTTTGATATTCAAAAGCATGGAAGGTTGTAAACAACTTTTGTTTAATTTTTGTAATCTAATGAATTGAGTAATTTCAGATTTTAGCTCCAGTACAAGAAATAAAACCCTCAGTATTTATTTTAATATCAGCGATGCCAGCATTTATACTTGTCATTCACTTGCAAACGTCTGCATACAGCACTAGGCTGGAGGAGGTCTCTGAGGCAACTGTTGATCATTAAAATAAGGCAGGCAAAACGTCATTCAAGCACTGTCCAAAAGTGACGAGAAGGAACAAACAAGCCAAACGCAAACTCTCTCCTGTAACTCGGGATATTATGCCACGGGCACAGAGTTCCTCTTCGCAAGATCCCCTCGTGGGAGGAGCCACCTCTGGCTCCGATGTTTCAGCGCTCGGTTCCCTGCACTCCCAAACTCAACTTAGCGTCTACATTTTCGGCAGCAAGCCCTCAGAAAGCACACCTACACTTACTCCTGAGTTACCCAGAAAAGGGGTGGAGGAGTCAGTTCCCGAGGCAGTAAACGAGAACCGACCTGCACGACACACGTTTACACGAGCAGAGGAAGGCAGGCAGTCCGTCCGCACACAGAATCACCCCGGTAAAGTCCCTGACTGGAGAGCACCGAGAGCAAGGGAGGACATGGCTAAAGGGCAGAGGGTCCGGGGACAAGGCCAGGACAGGGCAGCACGGGGCGCACCGTGTCAGAAGAGCCGGCCCCGGGGCAGCGGAGGACACCGGCACCTGTAAGCCGGAGGGCCGTGGTGGCAAGGGGGAGTGGTGGGGAGGATGAAGGACGACAGACGGGTGGGTACCTTTGAGCTGGGGCAGGGGCGAGAGCTCCACCTGGCTGCCCTGGCTGCGGAACTGCGAGGAGCCCTGCGAGCGCTTCTGCCTCTGAGCCTTGCGCACCGATTTCCGTGTGAAGCCATCCACTTTCTCCGCGGCAGAGATGGCCGCCGACATGGCTGGGCGGTGAGGCGGCGCGGGGGGACGTCGCTCTCCAGAAGCATATATTAAAGCGGACGGAGAAGCGGGCGGGCAAAAAAAGGGCTTTAAAAAAAAAAAATACAGAAACAAACAAACAAACAAAAAAAACTGGGGAAAAAAAAAAATAAAAATCCCCAAATCAAGTCCTCTCTGCCCTCACGCCCGTCCGAGAGGAAGAGGGGCGGGCGGGAGTCCGAGCGGCGGGGCGGGCTGCTGACTGCCGAGCACCGGGGAGGCTCCTGGGTCCGGGCTGCCGCCGCTCCTCAGTTCCTGCTTCCCTCGCAGTTTCCTCTCCGCGCGTAGCCGGCTGAGGAGAGGAGGGGGAGCGCAGCGGCGGCCGAGGGAGCGGAAGGGGGGGGGGGGGAGGAGGAGGAAAAGAACACAAACAAACAAATCCAACGACAACTTTGCCCGGAGGGGCGGGCGAGCGCCAAACTTTCCCGGGGCGGGGGGCAGACGACCGGGCTGCCGCTCTCCTCAGGGCAGGCGCCTCGCGAGCGGCCGCGGGCCGGGCTCGGCGGTATCGCTGCCCCGCTCCCGCCTCGTTCGCTTCACGTCCCCTTCAGCTGGGCTTCCCTGCGGCAGACCGCGCCGAGCCCGCTGTCATCGGCCGGACTCGCCCCTGGGCCGAGCTCGCCGGGGAAGCCGCTTCCACTCCCCGCTCTCCAGTCGCTCGCTTCCACACGCCCCTTCGCCTTCAACCACAGCCGGGTGCTCCCCGCGCCTCCGCCGTCATCCTGCCCCCTCCTGCTCCGCCGGGGGCCGCCACCAGTGTCCCCGCCCGCCGCTGCAAGCCGCACCGACAGAGAACCGGCTGGGGATCGGCCGCGCAACTTGGACCGAGTGGAGTTGAGGGAAGGAGGGAGGTGAAAGGGGCGGAGCAAGCACGACCGCCAAAGGGGCGAGAGGAGCGGGCGTTCCTGGCGGCGCTGGATGAGTGACGGCGCCGAGCAGCCAATTAAAACAGAGGCTCATGGAACACCCATATTCCCCCCTCCTCCCTGCTCACGCACGGGCTTGGGGAGGACGCGGGAGCTGGGACTGGCACCGGGGACGGCGTGATTGACACCGGGCGTGTCCAACCGAGAGCGAAGGAGGCGAGGTGGGTGGGGCTTTCCTGGATGACGTCAAAAGCGAGGGAAGGGGAAGGGGAAGGGGTGGTGATGGCGGGCGGGGCAGCTGCTGCCCAATCCCCGCCATGGGGCGGCCGCGGGGTTGGCAGGGAAGCGGCCGGCGGCGAGGAGCGGGGGCGTTGCGTGGGCGACGTCACGGTTGCCCCGGCGCCCCCTCTGTTGCCCCGGGCGCTGAAGGGCTTTTCTCCTTGCGGAGCCCGAACCCGCTCGCTGCCCCTTCAGTGAAGCCCAGAGCCGTCAGCAGGGAGGGAAGGGGGGGAGAGGTGCAGCCGGGATCCCGAGCCGGGGCTCTCTTCGCACTCTGCTACACCGGGGTTCGGGCTGGGAGGGGATGGGGGTGTGAGAGCGCAGTTGTCCCGGGGTCTCGGGCCGCCTGTGCGCTGAGCCAGTCGGGGCTCCCGGCTCCCGGCTGCCGGGCAGGGCAAGGGGCTTGCCCGTCGGTGTTGGAGCTGCTGGGAATCAGCAGTCGCACTTGATGGTTTCATCGAGCCTTTGGCAGCCGCACGCAGTAACTGGGGATGCTCCTCACCGGGGAAGCTGCGGGAAGGGTGTTTAACGGGGAGCGGTGCGGTCTTGGGGCCTGGGCAGCGTGCGGATGCCTTTTATGCCGTCTTCGGGATGCTTCTGACCTCTTTATTCCCCCACTTTCGCCACCTCGGCGTTTTTGGTCTTCCTTACATCTCAGGATGAATTTGTCTCTTGGGAGAATGTGTTACCATGGTCTTGACTTCCTCACACTGAGTCGGAGCCTCATTTTGCAGGGTGGAGGCACAAAATTGCCTGAAACAAGCATGTGCTTTAAAGGAGTGAATATTTATGGAGTTACTAATGCTTCTGTTTTGTACCATTTTTTAATATGGTTCAGGTTGAATTAGGCAATGGGAACTGTGACTGCTGCAGCACATGAAAATTATGATTGTGCATGCAGTACGTGGCTGCATTCAAGTCTGACTTCTGATCAGTGCCATTTCCATATAGGAACAGCCCCCCTTTTAAACTGCAAACTTGTGGGATGCCTTAGTTTGTAGTCATTCCTGTAGACATAAGTTTTATGCCCATCAGCACATTTCTTCTTAGTACATAGCTTTATGTACCTATTCAGCAAATAAGTATTTGTAGTATTTTAAATACACACTCAAGTTTCAGTAGCTGGGGCAGGAAATAAACACTATAAAGTAATCATATGTATTTGTTAAATGCTTTAATGAGTGATCCTTATATGTATAAACCATAAATAAATTTTTAAAAACAAGTGTAGATTATAGCTTTATGTGAACATAGAAGACTAGGACTGTGGAAGCCTGTCCAAGAGAAACTGTTGTCAGTGTTTCTCTCTGTCATTCTTTCCTTTGTCCTCTGTCAGCACGATCTCTACCAAGTTTTCAGTGTATGATTACTTGTGTACTCCCTATCTTTTTTGCTTTTGGTGAAATAATCTTTAGTGTTTGAAAATAGATGGAGTGCTCTAAGAGAATTGTATATACTTTAAATTCATTTCTGGATACAGCGGAATGAGAAATGATAGGGGACAAGTGTAATATATTGTTATCTGTCTTGCAGGTGTGCAGACTTTTTTTTTGTGTGTGTGTTACAAAGTCTATTTTACAGAAAAGAGAGCAGTCTTCAGGCACTTGTCCTTTAAACCACCAGCACGCTATTCATTGCAGTAAAGGAAATTCTTTCCTTACCTGGTTAATACCCATTTTGCTTCAGGGTTCACGGCTTGAACTAAAAGAGGACTAAGGCCCAAACCCTGTACTGGTGTGTTCCTCTGTTCCTATCTGCTGTCCAACAGCTGTCATTTTCTTCTGCACCCATTTTTAGAAAGTGACACTGCCCAGTGTGTCCTGTATGCTGTTTGTTGGCAACTCAAGCCTTGCTGCATGTTCCTCATGGAAAAGAGTCTACCTTAAAGTTTCATCAATTAAATTTTTTGGAATTTTTTAACGAAAAGTGTTATGTAAGTTCTAATTAACATAGATTTGTTTTTCTAAGACTTAAAATATTTTCTTCAAGGTTTCTAGGCTTTGGAGTGGCTGCCATGCTGTTAAAAGCTGTGTTGTAAAAATCTATTGGCAGTTGAAATTAGCGACACAAAGACCTCAGTAAATAGTAGGTGTAGCCTTGCAATGATGGGATTTTCATATGTATTGCACTGGAAGATGTTTTCAGACTGTATCTTCATGTATCACTTGGAAGAAACATTGCTGAAATCTGAGTCAGCCAAACAAAAAGAAACTCTTCTATTCTCTCAAATAAATAAAAAGTATTTTTAACTTGAGTTTCTTTTGTCTTTTTAATGCAACTCTTCTGTTTTTGAAGCAAATCAGCAGCAGCTTTGTAGATCAGCTACAGTCTCCTAAACTGAAAGGATAATGTTAGAATTAATGTGCACTTGAAGTCAGTGGAATTACATGGATGTATCAAGTCATTGGAACATACAGGCCTGCAGGACTGGGGCATTCAAAGGGGAAAAAAAAAGTAAGAGCTCTGACTGGCAATCTGAAATAGCTGCGTTTGAGAAGACTGAAGATTTCCCTTCCCTGCTTTCTGCACGTACTGCTTCCTACACAGCTGTCGGAGCTGCTCTGAGTCAGCTTCTGAACCCCCTAGATTTTAGAGTGTATTTAAAGGCACACAGCAGTGGTGCCAGGTTATAAGCCACTGGTTCCAAATCCAATTCATAAAAGTCTGAGGTGTCAACAGAGAATGGTGTGAATAGTAGCTTTATGCCCAGCTCTTGCCACACTTAAATCAGAGCCCTCAGTATGCTCTGAAGTATTGATTCTTTTCTTTTTCAGACCTCGAGTATGTATCTAACTTGACTTGGAATAAAGCTCCTTATCATTCATGATCATTATTCAAACTGGAGAACCAACATTCTGGAACAGATTTAACTAAAAGTCACATTTGCAGTTCTTCTCATTCAATCATAGAAATTTATTTCCTGCACCTCTTAGCATCTTTTTACCCATGAGTGAGGCCTTTGGAGAGGTGAATGAAAACATGAGCATCAGCTTTCAGAATCCTGACCAACTTGGCTTGGAAGTGTGGTGCTTTGAGTACCAGGTTGCTGTGGAGTTTTTGCTACAGGGAGTTGCCTGATTGCCAACAGATGAGGAGTTAATTACAGCTTTGCTTTCCCATTCTTCCCTACATATGCTTACTGGCCAAGCTACAAGAAATCTAGCTCTTCTCAGAGACAGTGGGAGGGAGGAATGTTTTAGGAAAGAGGATGCACTGAGTGGATGAATCCTCAGCCACAAAGGTTTGTGGAAGAAGCTTATGAAAACTTCCTTCTATTTCCTTCTCAAAATGAAAAACTTTAAGGAAAATCCCTTTTGGCTGCAGCCATGCTAGTATTTACTACTCAAGCACTCTATCTTTTTTTCTGGGTATTTCAGCTAGCTTAAAATACTTTCTCTAAAGCTGTGCTCTTTCAAGTATGCATGGAATTAAGTTTAAGGACTTGGACTGTCCCAGTAAAACCAAGTGAGCTACTCACATACTTTGAGTTAAACCGTATGTTTTCATGGTCTGTGGTATGCTTTGGCTAGTCCCTATCTAGCAGTGTTAATTGGTAAGTCCTTAAATAATATACAACAGGTTGTCTAAGGGACCATCTCCATCTGTCACCTTCCCTCAGAGCAGGACTTGAAATTCTGGGATTGGAACTGAGAGATTAGACAGCAAGAGCTTTGTAAAGGCCCTAAATTCAATGTTCTTCAGCTTACCTACTACATTGTATACAGTCTTTCCAGGCAAAACTATGTGTATCAGTATGTGCAGGCAATGGGTTGTTACAACTAGATGTGATTCATGTTATTTAAAAAAAGTTATATCTTCTGTCAGACAGTCCAGCAAGATTGTGTTGCAAATAAAAAAATGTATTTTAAGTTCATACACACTGGAACACACATGCAGACATACACTGATTATCATAGCAGATAGTCCAATGCAAATGTACCCCGGCTTAACTCCTTCATTCTGCCTGTGTCTTGAACTGTCATTTTGGGTAGAAATAGAACTGCCTGAGAATGTAGCAGCAGTCTTTCTGGCTCAATAACATGCAAAGCATCCCTCAGGGATATAGGCTTATAACTAAGCTTTCAAAGTCAGTTAGCATCTTTGCCATAATGACATTTCCTTAGCAAAAATGTATAGAACACAAGGATTTATGTATTTATTAATCTGTTCTCTGTGCTGAGGATTTGTTTGCATTTGTTTACCCATAAAATAAGGAAAGATCTTCAGCAAGAGGAGTGGATTAATTGGATTTTTAAGTATAACAACCGGGGCCTTTATTTACTGAAACGCAAAAATAAATCCCCCAATAACCAACCACCACCACCACAGCAAACCACCGTAGTGCTTGCACTACCACTTTCTAAAAGCTTTTGTTTCTGGCAAACCAGACCTTTGTAAATGCCAACATGCACTATCCTCAGCTTCACAGTCTTCTGTAAAGATTGTTCAACACAGCATTTAGAAGATAAAGGGGAACAATTTTTGTTATGAAATGTTTGCATTTGAAAGCAAACACCTGGAAGCTTGGGTTCTTTCAGAAATAATTCCTAATGCTCAGTGAAGGGAATTAAACAAACAAACACCAAGGTTTATTCTGTCAGCTTCTCAGCAGGCTAACAAGAATTACTGCATGCTAATAATCAGCTGCTCTTGGAAACTTAATGACTGTGGCAGCCAGAAAAGTACAAAACGGGGCCAAAAGATGTAAACACAGACATTTAGGCTGTGGTGAAGAGAAATGAAGAGGATGGGGAAATCTCTCTGTAAATCCAAGGTGGAAAGGTTTCCCTGTACCAGGGTTTCCAACCACTTTGACAATGTAGAATACTTTCTGTAGGGTTTTGGTTTTGCATCTTGAATTGTAATTCTATTCCCTAGTAATCCTATCCTCCTTGGAGAATAATGGCAGGAAAGCATTTTTATATTTTTTTCTGTCTGTGCTGTGATCTAGCAACAGGAAACAAAGAGCCAATTCTGTCAAATAGCCAGTTCTCCTTACCCTGCTAGCAAGTGGGCTGGCACCCATCAACTGCAAGTCTGCCCTTTCAATTCTCAATTTCAAACTATACCTTTTAAGGGGCATTTTCTAAACTCATTTTTGCAAAAATAGAATGAGTGCTACTAGTAAGGGGGAGTCCTAAATATTGATTGGCTGTAATAAACCCTTCCATTACCTGGTTAATGAATGAGACTAAGTCACATGCACTTGTAGATAGAATAATTTGTCATATAGGTCACACAGCTTTTGTGAGCACTTGTTTTATCTTTTCAAGTTTTGAGAAATGCAAAAGAGATATAAAAAAAACTGCTGTGGTCCTTATGTAATAATGTGATTCCCAGAACTGGATCTTTGTGGGGCAGGAAAGAAGTAAGACTTGAGAGAAAGGGAAAAGCATGGGTAAGTGCACAGGAGAGATTAATGTGGGCTTTAGAGAAACATAAATAACGTTTGTAGTAATTTAGTCATTTGTCTTTTGTCTGCTACATCCAACAAGATTTCTTTTTGCCAGCAGATTAAATAGATGGTAGATTAAAAAGATGATATAGATGAATATATGAAATAGATGATACTGAGATCTCAGAAATATGTGCCTCCATGTAAGGATTTGTCTACTTTGGGGAAATGTACTGCCTTTCCTGCGGTGATAGAGCTGCAGTGGTCCAATTAAAGCAGCATAGAAATGCCCATGATTTTTCCTTGTGTAGGTGTGCTCTCAGTCAGGATGGCACAGGCACTTGTCTCTGGCACAGTGCAATGTGACATTAGAGCAAACGCTGTTTCTCACGGGTCACCCTCTGGAGCAGGATCCCAGAGTTCTCCCTGCACCTTCAGTGACCTGACTTGCTCTCCTTCCATCGGCTCCAACACCACAGTCCTTAAGCACAGACCGTGCAGCAAGCCCACTTAATCCTACCCAGTGAACACATGAGCCACAGTTTGCGTTTCAGTCTGTAAATTGTTCTTTTGTTTTGCAGGCTTTACTGAACACAGTTTTATTTCATGTGACTGTGCTATTTATGGAGGAGTAAATATTGCCGGGGGTCTATTTAAGAAGGCCAATGACCTGGATTTTTTTCCATTTGAATTATCTCCAAGAGTCAGACATGTTTAACAACCAATTTTTTCCCTTGCTGCTGTAGATTGCGATGATTTCTAACATCTTAGATCAACACCCACTCAAAAGACAAAGATTTTGAGAGAAATAAAACTTTATGTACTGTGAATGTGGTTAGACAGTGTGCAACCTTGCCATTTTTGGAAGAGATTAATTCCATCCTGAATTATCAGTTTTCATTATAGCATGCTCTTAACGTCTGAATATTTGCCTTTTCATACAGTTGCAGAAATTTTTGTTCAAAACTCTGGTTCGTTACTTTTTTTTTTTTTACTTTTTTTTAAAGTGTGTTTTCACATATTGTATATAAATAAGTAAGTCACATTTTCAGAAAGGGAAGATTTAAGCAGAGCAAATGTTCTTCTTACTGTTCTTGCAATCTAAATAGCAGTATTGCTTTACTGTTTAAGAAGCAGAAAAATAAACATTGACAAGAAAACAGTGCTATAATTTCACTTTCAAGAAAGCTTCATGAAAGCAAACAGGTAGCCAAATGTCAGGAATATTAAATATATTTGAGTACTTTTAAAAGATGAGCTAACTGCAGTCTTTTAATATATAACATTTTTAGCAGTATACAATGAGTTGGTCACAGTAAGTGTAATGGGCTCCAACCTGAAATTTTGCTGTAGATGTACCTAGCTTTACCCTGTTGTATAAAAGCATAAAAACTGCATTTTTGTACTGAATGCCATTCTATTCATGTTCTAAAGTCCGTGAGGTTTACTATACAATTACAAGGTACCCTGCCTTCAGTGCAAAGCCATTTTCATAACTCACAACCTCCTTCCTGCTCTGGAGAGGTGCAGAAGGTGGATGAGGTTGGGATTCTCTCATGTCAGAGCCATCATCTCACCTGACTGCATTTCATCAAAATGTGATCTTTACTGAGGAAGGAGCATACTGGACAACAGTTAGATAATTCAGCATTCTTATGAGGTAAATGGTGAGCACATCTTTCATATTTTTCTGGCTTGAACCCCTCTATGCCATAGAATAGTCATGTTATACAAGCTGCCTGTGCACAAGTCCTACCAGTCCTGCTGAGCTACTCAGGAAAAACCCAAGAAGCAGCAGCAGAACTGCTTGTCCTGATGATGTCTCAGGAGAGACAGTTAGTTAAGGTGTTGGGATGGATATTCCCATAGCTAGTCAAACTAATAGGAATTTGCATTTCTCTAAATGAAACAAAACTAAATCCTCAGAAAATAAGCTTCACAGAGAATAAACCTTTTTTTTTTTTTTTAAGGTTTTCTGCTCAAGCCCACCACTTGGTACTTCAACCTTCTGATCTTTAACATCCCTTTTCAAACATCAGAATTTACCCATTGGTTATTTCACACTTAAAAAAGACTTTGTCTTCCTTGAGTGAAAATTGTTACTGTGAAATGAACTTCTGTTAGTGACACCTACAGCCTCCATTAAGATGAGCCACACAAGCGTTGTTTCATTCTCTGTTGTAAAATGGTTTTAGTTCTCATTTGTATCACTAAAAAAGAGTTTTTGCAGATGCTAACTCAAACCATCTCTCAAAATTAAATTAGCTAAATCCTTAATTAGTCATCACTGATCAGAACAGATTGCAATGACTACGGTTGCTAATCTCATCTATCCATTAAATAGCTGCCAGATTTTAAGGAAAGAAAAAAATTCAGACTACTTTCTGTTTTAATAGACCTTATAACTATCTAAGGTGAAGCAGAATAATTATAGTATAACCAAGCACTGCTGTAGTTCCTTGCTCATTTATTTCTTACTGATTAATGAGTTAGAACACAAAACAAACCTTTAAGGAAAAAAATGCTAAACTGTTTGGTCTTGTATACCTCCATTCAGGAATATGTCAGATGCCTCTTCCATTTTTCCCCTCCTTTGAAAACTGGTGGCCTGATTCTTCTCTACTTTGGTTATTGAAGACTGTAGAATTGCCAAAGTCATCAAAGTTACATTGACATAAAATGTACTAACTTACATAATTAAGGACAAACTCCTCAAAAGATCCTGAAGGCCAGATTTAATAACTTAAAATGAAAATTATAGTTTTATGAAATTAAAATTTCCCTTAAAATACTAAATTTTCCTTAAAAAAAAATTAAAGGGGGTGTTTGGAAAGTTAAGCTATTTGTTTTCTTGTAGAACAGGTAGGTACTAGAAGTAAAAGCTGACCTGTAAGTAAAGCTTAATGCTATGCTAAGAGGACTGCTTTTAAGTGCAACTCGTGATCCTAATCTTGCCACAGTTAAAAATGCCAAATATATACTAGGATATTGATTAAGATTAGACATATATACAATCTTATGTATAAATATTTGGTATATATATTTATGTCTTCTGCAATACATGTACTTTGGACCAGGACACCTCTACCTCTTTGAGTAGCCCCTGTTTTTTCTAACTCCACTGGTCTGGGTTAGACTTCTTGCTGGCTAGCACAAATTCCATTGTTATTGCCTGTCTGATTGCTCCTAGTGTCCTACCACTGCATTATGTTAAATGAGAAATTAATATTTAATACTGCATATTCTGTTCTAGTTATTCCATTAAGATTAAACTGAGCTGAAGACTGACACTTGATTTGACAGAATAAAGGGGCCCTACAGTGTTCCTTTGCACTGTGCCACTTGAGCAACTCTTTGCTTGGTTATTTGCCTAATAGTAATTCCAGAGTTTTGTGTCTGGTCTCCCAGCTTCACAGAATCCTGAACACCAACAATATCTGACAAAGATGCATTCACTGCAACCTTTTGCAAGTGAAGGAAATGGTCTGTAAGAATTTTGTCCCACTATGAGCAGGCTATTGCAAAAAGCACCTAATCCCATCCTTTCTGTAGCTGGTGCCTAGCAATGCTCAGCCCTCTCCCTGTGCCCATCCTTCCTCCCCTCCTGGCCTTCAACATCTTTGTGCTGCTGCAGGTCTGCTCTATCCCCCTCCCTTTTACACCCAGGTGCTGTCCTGCTTTCCCACCACTTCCAAAGCTGCAGCTATGATGACCTCTGGCTCCAGATGGAAAATTCATGTGAGTCTGTCCTGAACTTTCTCCTCCCAGAGCCGACACAACTCCTGCAGAATTTATCAGTATTCTTTACACCTTACCTGTGTTACAGGTGTTCAGTAGTTGGCAACCAGTGTAGCATTGCCCCTGGATCTACTCATCTTAAAATAATGTTTTACAGGGATTTCTTAAGAAAAATAAATGCAGTTACCTTTCTGTAGGATGCATCATGCTGTCACTGCATGCACTGCTTGCTCTCTACCCCACTGTTTTGGGGAGCCACCACTGGAAGGAAGTCTTTGAAGCATCTTAGAAATTTATGAACTAGGAGAGCATTTCATGGTTGATCAGTTAATGTAATCAAGGAAAAACACAATTTGGTTTGGACATGGATTAATTTGTAGATTAATGACATTTACCATGTTCTTATCACAAAATAGCATCAAAGCACCTGAGCTGATACTTGATAAGATGTGTGAAAAATAAGGCAGAAAAATCTTAGGTGCTCTTTCAACATAATCCTTGGTAAAACAGGATCTACACTGATCCCCAAGTGCTCAGTGCTGTTACTGATCTCAACAATAAAGATAAACAATTAAAAAAATGTACATTGTTGCATAGACCTTGCTTCTCCTGTTATCCTAATAGTGATTATTCTGACTTTTCCATTTTTATGGCTGTTAAGAAACATCACTAGGAAGTTTACTGAGAGCTGTCATAATTACTGTTGCCATGCCCTGAATTTCTTGTGTCCTGTGTTTTTACTCTGGTTATGTCAGCAGCTGTACTGGGCCATGTGTCAGGTGCCACACTGTGAAACCTACACCTGCTTTTCCACAGTGCAAATTGAAGCGTTCAGAAAAAAAGAGGAATACAGTTAAGAGACATCTTCCAGTTTTATTTGATACAGGCATAGTTAACTCTTTTTCTAGATCACTCTATAGATAGAAGATGGGATCTCTTCTTTCGGCAACTTAATATTTCCTTCATTTCCAAAATAATGTAGAGAAATTGCTATAATAACTATGTATACTTGATCTCTGTAGTTTGAAATGACTCACTCATACCTCTGAATATATGTCCTAGATCAAACATGGTTTTCTGTGTTCAGCAATTTTTACCACAGAGGCTTCAGAGAATGTATAAGTTACCAGCTTTTTATTTTAAAAATGTCTTCACTGAGCCCAGTGCTGAGTGTGCTGCTGTCTACACATGTAATTATTAAACAAAACAAAACTATTGTCACTTAAACATCTTTAGTATTTGTTCACCCTATCCAACAAGGTAGTGGGGATTTCAAACACATTTATTCCTGCCATTTTATTATTACCATTGACTACCTTTTTTTGTAGGAAAAAAAGGGTGAAATTTCAAAATCATTGCTACCAAAGTCTTACTTGCATGTGTGTGTGAATTCACTTGGCTAGTTAGCTGCTCTTTATGAGATTAAAGTAGGCTCAGTCCTGCATTATGCCCTAGAAAAACCCCTAAAGTATCCCTCCTAAACAATTTTTAAACTCTATTTGATCCCAGGCATATGGGGTGGCCAGCATCTTCTACATATCTTATGAATTTTGGACAATATTATTATAAATGTTGTATTTTTAATGTGGAACAGACTGTTTGCTGACTGGGTCTATCCCGCATATTTGTCAGAGTGACAAAGAGCCATTAACATTAATGGCTCTATGAGATAAAGTGGAAAGTTCTCAAACAAGAAGGAACAGAAATTAAAAGAATGGTGGTTCCAGAGGGACTCACAGAGAGAACAAAGGGGAAGATTTATTAAGTCCTTCAAAGGTTTTGAATAGAAAAGAAAAGCGATTTTCTGAAGCGGAAGAAAAAAGGTGGGATTTAACTGTGAGACCCCACAATGTCAAAGAAAGGCAACACAGTTTTGAAGAGACATGGGGAGATGCAAGAAACCTGTAGATACACTACAGAGGATATCTGACTTATTGCCAGACAATACTCTGAGAACCGAGGCTTGGAAAATATGGTTAAAATTTATTATTTTGTACATTATTGTGTATTTCTTTTGTGACCGAGGTGCAGTCATTTGTTTTAGAATTCAGTACAAAGTCTACACAGCTATGAGTTCTACTTTGCACAGGCACCCAGAAACTGCACAGCTTGATCCTAGTCAGCTGTAGACAATCACCTGAAGTGCCTAAATGTTAAGCCTGCTAACCAAGGAGCTCTCTAGTTGGTCAGGTGAGGCAGATCTCTGTAGTGGAAAGTCCATCTCAGGTGGGCTGAATTGCTGCCTGGAGACCCCCTGTCTTTCTGCTCTGACTACAGAAGTATCTTACCATGACCACCATCCTGTGCAAGCACTGAGTATGACTTGACCTGGCATTTGGCTTCTAGAGGCCAGAACATCTACAAAGCTGGAGCTGTACTAAACAATTAATGAAGGTCTTCAGCAATGTGAAACTGACTACACGAGTGACTTAAACAGTGCAGGGACTGTTGTCAGCTACAGGGACTCTCTATTGCTGCTTTAGTGGAGTGGCACCTTGATGTTCAAGCGTCCAGTATGCCATGCACAAACAGTGCCCTAGTTTTGAGGTTATTTTCTTAGTAGTAGGAACTGGTTCCAAAAAAGTTTAATTCTTCATAATGTAAGTATAATTAATCTATGAAACACTTGGAAATCGGTTCATGCTCATTTTCACCGTGTGTTCACACATCCTACAGTTACACCTTCACCAAGCCATGGTGTTATCCCAAACAGCAAGACCTGTATGTGCTTTGCTTCTCTTTGTCTGGCTGTTTTCCCTTCAGGAAGCGATGCTTCCCAGTCACTGGCTCTTTGTTTCTCATGCCACAAGCCAGCTTTCCACATGCTTTCCACAAGAAGTACTGTGGGTCTTAATAAATTTAGATGTCTTCATAGGTAATGGTGGGAGGAGACTGTCAGCAGCACTTGGAGGAACAAGGTTACTGGGTTTGTAACTGGAATAGACAGCTCTGTTCATCTGAACAAGAGTAAGCATATTGTTAAAAGTATTTTTCTAGATAGTGGAAAGTGAAACAAATTCTCATTAATTTATTTGTTTCCCCCTCCTTGTTATTTTCTGACCATCCTAATTTCTAATAATTGTTTTTGGCTATTTTCTTATTTCATCATTAAATAAGTTCATCAGCTTCACTGAAGATATTAATTTACAACAGCTGAAGTTCTGGCAATGTCTTCAGTCTTAATAAGCTTCTTTTTTTCTTTTTTTTTTTATTCTCCCCCCATTTATTACATGTGCTGTTTTCACTGATCACTGGTCTCCTTTAACTGCAAGCAATCTGTCACTGTAGGAATTGTAGCACTATGTGATTTAGTGTTGCTTTTAGCTCTGCATACCAGAGTTTAAATTCTTTGTATTACTTTCGAAGGTCAGATCATGCTGAGTGTCTTTAATCAGATTGCATGCTGCTACCATTTTGTTAGGCCTTCAGAGAAGTAAGTAGTTTTAATAAGTTTAGGTAAGTTTTAATAATTTGGTAAGAAAAGGGATCTTTTATGGACGAGGTAAGAGTAGGACAGCTATTTTCCGGTGCACAAGCATATGCAAGTTAAAAAGTTTTATTGAGTGCAGTTTGGTAAAGGTCTGGGAGGAAGGGCAATAAAACCAGAGAAACTGAGTTAGAGCAGTAGCAAGTGATAGGCACAGCCAGAGAAGTACCAGTAGTCTGGCAATGTTAAAAATAATTTAAAAAAAAATAAAAAATAGAACTGAACTAAGTAATATTGGTCCCAATCTCTTTGTCTACATAAAATAAACTGAACATTTCCAATTCTACTGAACAAATGGTTGGAAGAAGCAGCACACCGTTCTCATTGTTGCCTTCCAGATTCTGAAACTTGCCATTTCCTACTGTCCTCAGTCAATCTGACAAAAATTGGTGATTCTGTTGATTTCCTAAGGGCACAAAATCACATCCTCCTGTGGCTGGTACCAATAAGGTGTGCTTCTTTGCTGGTGATTAGAGTAGTTCTCTGCAGAAGATGCTGGTGTGGATTGGGAAGGCAAGGAAACACACATTTTTATAATGCTTTCAAAGCTAGAAGATGGCATTGGCAACTAACTGCAAAGGGGTGCTAGTATGCTCCCCACATTTCACTTAATGCTTCCTTCAGTGCTCTCTTCAGTTTTCATTTATTGTTGCACGCAAATTAGAGGCCTATAAAGTTGTGGTTCCACACAGAATTCCAGATAATAGTAAGGCAGTAGGATTTAGTTTTTTAATGAGAGATTCAGAATGGCAATCATATAATGTGAGCACCAGAAGTTACATTAAGGTAGTATGCAGTATAGTTGACCTGCTGTAATATCAGTGTGATGCACTTGAAACTATTAGACATTAAAATAGTGGCTTCTTTTCAACACTATCTTGCAAACTTCATCTCTTTTAACAAGGATCTTTCTTCTGTAGATTAACTTAAAGAAAGGCACAACAAGCTGTGCCTGTTGTGGAGCCTGGTTTCCCATGATATCTGTCCAATGTCCTACAGCACTTCACTAACCACAGATCAGTCCTTATGACCTCCTGGGTGCCCCAGTGCTCCTGTGCTCAGGACACAGATAGTCCCATGTCTGGTTCTGAGGTCTGCTGGACACTGAGCAGCCCAAAACCCCATGGTTGCTGAGCTCTCACAGTGATCTCTTCTCATGCTGGAGTAACTTCTGTTGTCTCCCCACCACAACCCATGTTCTAATTTGTGTGACACTAGGAAGAACCTTTATCTTCAAACTCCTGGCCTTCTGTCAGCTGTGATTAAAACTGGCTACCAGACTGAGGATTTGTTGTAGGGGTACCTTTAACAGACATGCTAAGAGATGGTGTGATTTCATAAGTCCCATTTCCATGAGAAAGCAGGCAAAGATGTAGCTGCCATCAAGTTGTTCTGGGAGTAATACTACGGCATCCATTTTACATACTAGCACATCAGTTAATGTGTGGCTAGAGGTGGCATCCAGGGAGATTGAGGAATGCTGTGCTGGGACACAGTTGGCCATCACTGCCCTTATCAGCCCCACAGGGCTCAACACTGACCTGAGATAAACCTCATCCATGCCCAGCCCCAGCCATTATGGCTTCTCTAGAACCAAGGAACCCCATGGGGCCTGTTCCTCAAGTGTGAGGTTTTAATGAGCTTATTTGTTTTCGTGATCGAAGAACTGTAAAAATATAATTGTACACAGTTCTTGTCAAAATGAAATTGCCAGCTAAATGGGATTATACTTTTCAGAAATGTAAAGAGGCACCACTCCTCTGAAGAGAAGACTTGTTTCACTTTCAAGGATTGTGTGCTCTTAAGTCATTTAGTCTTAAGTCATGTTAGTATTTTTTTTAAAAAATGAGCTGATTTAGGAAGATATGTATGCTGGACACCCCAAATAACCCGGGTTTATGGAGTTGCTTTATTTCCACTCTACAGCATTTCCAAATGTGTTGTGAGACTTAGCAGCATCTGGTCAAGTTTCTATATTATGTAGTTACATGACTACCTAAGAATCATTACCATTTTCAAAACTTGATTATGGAATATGAATGCTTTATGCTGGACAGGGAACCTCAGTTCAATAGAGTAAGGGCTTGGTCTGCATGTTCCATAGAAACATCTGTAAGTCTCATCAGCCTTGTCTGTGTAGTGTAACACAGATACCTATGCAAAATTCAGTGCAGCCACTTGTTCATAATTATTAGTTTATCTTTGAATGTTATTTTTCTTAAGTCAGAGTAGACAATGTGGAACTTTGTACCATTTAGAGAGTATGTAATATATGTGCTAACGTTGATGTTAAAATACATCCTTTTTTTTCTTTTTCCTGGTTTGCCTCTGTGACAAAAAATACATCTTTCACAGCTTCTTACTACCAGTGCCATTCAGGACCAAAGAGAAGCAGTAGTAGTGTTCCCACAGTCTTGTAGCAGGAGCAAAATATTTTTCAGCAAGGAAAACTGCAAGGTAATTAATTAACTTTTAGATCCCTGTCATTAAGTCTGGGCAACATAGGTGTTAAGAACTGATAGCTCAGGGAAACTGTCTGAATATCTGTATATGCCAATCAGTAAGAGCTTGCATCACATCCCTGATACCTTCACAGCAAACCATCACTGGCTATGAACTGCAGGGACAGGCAGAAAGGGAATTTCAGAAATGGGAACTGGATTGTATTTTTAGCTGTTAGGTCAGTTTGTACAAAGCCCAGAAAATTTAAATGCAGATAGAAACTTACCATGATTTATAGTGTGTGGCCAGTACTAGCTCCTCATGTTCTAACAGGGAGCTGCAGTGTTTAATATTAGATCCAGTTTTATAAGAGAAGAGTAAGATAGCTGGGCAACGGTGCTGGTTGTGTAGTTTCCACTGAATACTGCTGATCTTAGTTGAGTATTTTTATGGGGTGAAAGAATTGTGTGAACTCTTGTACTTTTTTTTTTTCTTTTCTTGCTTGCTTGCTTATGTTACCACCTGGAACTATTTCCTTTTGTTTTCAGCTTGACACTTTTTTCTTTGTAATTTCTTTTATCATGATATATCTCCTTCTGGAAAGCAGTTGGTTTTGCTTTTGTGACATGCCATCCTAGAGTGGTGCTTCAGCAGTTGAAAAGAGCTGTGAATTTCAAAACCTCATGGCTGCAAAGAGGTTTTAAACAGACAAAACAAAATCCTTGGGCTGTGCTCACTGGCTTGGTGAGCCATAACTGTACAAGGAAAAAAACCAAAAACAGGTGGGATTTCCCAGATGAAATAGAGATGAAGGTAATGCTCCTACCCATAGTGGTGAAAACACCCCATAATGTTGGACATTGACATCTCACTTTGATAATGGCTCGTAGAGAGCACACCTAATTGAGAGCTCATTTGTATGTTGGCTCAGGTAGAATGTAGGATCCAAATTGGCCCCTTTTAAAGACCTGGGATGTCTGTTTATAATGGAGCCTGCATTTGACAGTGGGTTTCTAAGAAGCAGAACTTCCCTGAGGCTGTCAAGGACCCCTTGCCCAGGGCAGGTTTTCTACAAGGGCCTGAGTAGTGTGCACTTCTACACCAGCCAATGCAACTGCATGTGGTTATTTTTTGCTATATTCCAGAATAGCTCCAGGTCCATTCCCCTGGATGCTGGATAAGTCCACAGAAATAAAATAACTACTCAAAAAAGATATATATATGGGGGTATATATATATATGTGTCAGACTCCAATACTCATACGGATTGACACACACAACTGCATGGATTCACACAAACTAATCTTGAGCATGTAAGTGCCTGAATTAGAGTTCTATGCTCTCTCTAGAGCCAGAAGAGAGAGGCAGTTGATAGATGGGCTGAAGTTGCACTCTTGCAGCCTCTTGGTGAGCAGGGGGAGATTGGGTATCAATGTTTAGGAGGCTCAAATGTTTTGGAATCCAGTGGAGTTAAAATTTCCAACTCTGAAAGATGCAGTAAAAAAGAGAAGGAGAAAGGTGACTGTGTCACCTTGGGTGAGAGGCTGTTGTGCTTGCATTGTGTATGCACAGTCATGCTAATGGCAACCAGGAATTCCACTGGAAAACTATGTGAGAAGCAACGTAGGTAGGGCTCATGGGGACACGACTGCATGAGAGGCCCCTAGAGTTATAGTCAGATGAAGGCAAAGGAAAAGATGATATTCCAGACAAAGATGTGGTCTGGGTTATTCAGCTAATGTCACGTTTGAGTTAACAATTGTCTTTTTATTGCTGCTTTTTCTCTGTATTTGACTGGTAATAACTGGAAAACTAGTGGAGAGCAAGGGAGTAATGAGGATGGGAAGCAGATCTTGTGGCAGGAAAAGAGAGGAAGGGCCAGTGGGATGGCGAGTACACCAAGATATAGAGCAGGTCTCAGTTCTGAAGCTAAGGGGTCACGATATGAGGATGGGAAGCCTCTCATTGCTCCTTGTGCTGGGCCTGCTGGAGCAGCTGGGAAGGCTAAAGCTTGTTAAAAAGGCACTGAACCTCAGTCCACTTGTGAGGTTTCCAGGGCAGGTGAGAAGCTCTAGAGAACTGCCAGGGAGGCCAACAGGACCTCAACATGTCTTTGTTTCTGTTGCAAATATGGGCAACTACATATGATGCATATTTAGAATTACCAGAACATCCAAAATGTTTGCAAAACCCTTGCTAATAACTTTTTAAATTCAGAATAGCACACCTGATAATTGCCAAAAATTTAAGTAGGCCATATGTTTTGTCTATAGTTTTGGTACAATTTATTCTCCACAAATTTGAAAGGCTGCTATTTTTAATAGGCTTTTAAGAACAAATGAGTACCATGTAAACATAAGAATGAAGCCATTCACAGATTCAAACTATCTTCTGCTGCTAGGGACTATTACTGGGTTTTTGTGTTCTTAAATGTTTCCTCTTTTTATTTGGGCTTCTCTGCTTTGGGTGTTGAAATCCACTGTGGCTAAGTGATTTATGGGGCTCACTGGCTTTAGACAGGGGATCATCATTGGCTGAAGTTTCTGGAAGCTAAGGCCCTTTGAGTCTCTCTCTGAACCAGCTTTTATGAATAATGTAGGCTAGCTCCATTTTTTATATTCCTTAATTTGAAACTCTGAGTAATGTTCACTGGGTCTCCTTTCTGAGCAGTCATTTATTTGGGTGACTTGGGACTACAATGACATTCTATTGGATGTTCAACTTACATTCAGATGAAGTAGTCTTCACATCTGCCTTAACATTTTACCATTAAGCCTCCTAAATCCAAACTGCAAGTTGTCAAAGTGGGGTTAATTGTTTCTGTGTCATGGAATTACTCTTGTAATGTGTTTCTGTGTGTACACCCAAGGCAAGGCTACCCTCTAGAATGCCAGATTATGTTAAATATTGCGGTAGCATTTCCCTTGCTCAGGGATAAGGACAAACCCTATGCAGCACTTGTGTGCTACTCAGATCCTCAAAACTAGGCTTCTTTGCAGCTTAAGAGATACATAGGATTTGCAAAGGGTGGTGCATTTAGTTTCTAAGTCCTTGAGGTCCATTTTTGAATCAACATATTTGCAAAGAAAAGCACACTGAGAGCAGCATTGGCTGTTGAGGAGAGGAGAGGAGAGGAGAGGAGAGGAGAGGAGAGGAGAGGAGAGGAGAGGAGAGGAGAGGAGAGGAGAGAAGAGAAGAGAAGAGAAGAGAAGAGAAGAGAAGAGAAGAGAAGAGAAGAGAAGAGAAGAGAAGAGAAGAGAAGAGAAGAGAAGAGAAGAGAAGAGAAGAGAAGAGAAGAGAAGAGAAGAGAAGAGAAGAGAAAAAGAAAAAAAGGTGAAACTGCTGAAGATGAAGCATTTTTGCTCTGTGACTTGCTACTTTCTGTTTCCAGACATCTCTGAGTTAGGAAATGAGTCAGATGGTTATTACTTACTCATCTACTCTGCAGTTTCTGCTGTCTTAATCATTTTGGTTGTAGCTGGGAGTGTTACTTTCTTCAAAATACAGGCTTGAAAGATGAACGACTAATTGCAGACTTCACTCTTTTGATTACAAAACCCCAGTAGGTACAAGGCTGGCAGCCATATTAGTGCCTAGAATGATGTACATTCCTGCAGTGTTTAGAGCGATCCCCCAAGTGCTTAGTCTATAAGGAGAGTTAGAAGATGTGCAATTAATAATACAGGGCTATCCAATATGGCAAGACCATAGCTCAAGGCTACCTACAGCCCCTGGCATGGATGGGCCTGCCAGCTTCCGTGCTCCTGGGTCTCAGGAGGAGTCAGAGCTGGTCCACAGAAATGCTCTCAACCTTCCATCCTCACTCCAAAGGCTTAGACAGCTCTGCTCTACTGTATCATATGCCGTGATTTCTCTCTTCCTAAACATAAGTTAAAAAGCCCTGCCATCCTCTTTTCTGGTCCTTTAATGGTCTCTAATTTTGACAAGCAGTCTCTCCCACTGCATGACATGCATGTCTTGCAGTCTAGTCCCACTCATGTGAAAATGGAAGGAGAGTTTCATAGTGGCAACCATCTACAAAGCATTGTCTAAGCTTGCATATGTCTGTGGCAGCTATCACTGTGGAATCAGAAAATCATAGCCACAAGCCCTAACTGCTCACACTTGCCTAGGTGTAGGCTTAGAAAGTGTGGTATATTTTGGAGCTACACGAAGTTTGAAATCACTTGCAACAGTGCCTGACTGGCTTGTATCATCTTCCTTCTTCGTGCAGTATTTTCGTAGCTTACTGTCTTGTTTGCTTTCATTATCAAAGCAGCATGATAGAGGTATGAGCTTTTCTACACAGATTTCACATTCACCCACAACTGCTAGTTCTGTAATTTTTCCTTTGATAACAAGTGCTGTTGGTGCCTTGTTTGCTATCTCTATTACTGCCACATAACTGTACTACATGTCACCACTGGGCTACTGCCCTTTCTATATGTGGTATTTTTCAGTAACCATAAGACCCATAAGAGCTGTGGTATGAATCCAGCATGCAAATCCATGAAAATAAGTTGTCCCTGCCCTAGTTAAACAGCTTACAGTGTAAATCATAAAAAGGGCAGCTGATGGGAGAAAGTTAAGCCATTTCTGTACTACTACATTTCTGACGCGAGTAGCATTTAGCATCCTGATCAGAATTGTTGGCAGGATCAAGATGCTGCAAGAGTCTAAGTGTTGGTTCCACACATGCTGAGAAAAAGTGGGGAAAATATATTAATCAGTAAGCCAAAATGCTCCTCTTTATTGCAGTATGTACACAAACTGCAGGCCAAGTGTCACACCAGCATTAAGTCCTAGCTGCTTACCTACTTCATTAGTTCAAGGATTGTGGTCCTTTTAATCTTTATGATCTGGATCATCACAGGATTCAGGCTAATGTTTGAGTCAATACAGGGCTTCAGTTCCCACTTTGTGTTTTGCAGTTTGTCTGTTCTCACTTGAGTCCAGTAAACATGAAGGAAGTAAAATCCTGAGGCTTCTTTTTTTTCTTGAATATTCACATCAGTCAGGTTCTTTCCTTGGTTTGTCACCTAGGTTGCTTGAATGACCAACATGCAGTAATCAGAGATCAAAACCCCACTGTACTCAGTACTGTGCAGCCCTTTGCTTCCTCAGGTCCCAGAGATACAAGCTTGAAAATACTTCAGGTCAAAGCAAGGTTTCTTGGCTGAGGCTGTGGATTAGTTCCACAGCAGTCTGGTACCTACCCCATCTGCAAGGACACCAATGAAGTGCAGGCAGTTCTCTAAATGCCTTTCTCACACTTCCCCTCTCCAAACCCAACTGCTTTTGCAGCTGACACAACCAGCAGAGAAACAATCCTCACATGTACCAATCCTAATTGCTGGAGGAGATCTCCCTGGACAGGTAGACTGGTAGTAACATAAATACACAGTTCTTCACACTGATTTTTAACAGGTGAGCCTGGGCTCTCAGACTCCTCTTCAAACTACTGATGCCAACTGTGGCATGAAAATGCAGTGGCAGCCATTGCTTTGGATGGAAAACTCCCTTCTTTTCTTGCCTCTAACTTGGGATTGCCTCAGAAAAGGGTGTGTTAATGTGGCTGAGGGGATGCTGACTCCCCTCAGGAAGCATGGAGGAGTTATTCCAGTAGTGATCTCCTGTAGCTGGGTGTAATTATGTTGCTGCTACTAGCAAAACAGTGGGGAAGATAGATATGGACACATGGGTACCTTATCCAGTTTTGTGGGGTGGCTATTAATTTTGAATTCAAATGCCTGATAAATCTATGTGCAAGAGCCTCTCAGAGAGAACTTGTGTGGGCAAAAAAAAAAAGGATCTGTACTGAGGGAAACCTCTCAGCAATGGAAAATAGGCTGGTGAGGCAGCCTGATGGTAAGAAGAAAAAAAAAATACCTCTCTCAAATTGTATGCATTCCCTATCTTCCTATATACAAATGCAGGGATAAGCAGGTAACAGTATTGTCTCACACCCACCTGTCTTGCTGGAATAACTGGACTCACATTGGCCTGCTGCAGCTGATTTGTTACCCTATCTGATAGGAAAGATGAGGAAGTGACTGTTAGAAGGAAAACTGGAATTTAGATGATCATACCCATTGGTTAGATCTGAAAGAGTTGCAAGAGGACTGGAAGGAGTCCAGCCTGGAATCAAAACTGGGAAGAGATTTGGAACCACAAAGCTCACACAGTAGCACAGCAAGAAGGCAAAGGGGGGTCACAAGAACATCCCCAGAGAAAAACCCCAGGAGAAATGGTAGTGAAATATACAAATTCAAGTGTAGATGACTTTATTTGGGATTTAGACCTAGCTGACACTGAGGTTTTATTAACAAGAATATGATCTTCCTGTTGAGATATATATTGCAGTGAAAACTTCACTCTGCTTACAGGGCTATAAAAAATGATATGCCAGTATACCCTGTTTTGCTGTGTGTAACTGGACGAAACCACACCGGTGTAATTGCTACTATGCCAGAAAGGCATTTATACTGCTCTGTATTACCATAATTAAAGTAGCAGAACTTGTAAACTTCATAGATGAGTCCTTAAAGACCGTGGCATCTTGTTTGGAGTCAGGCAGAGCTGCTGGTCTCATTTGAATTGCATTGCTTTTTAAAAATATTTTTCTCTTTTGGTTTTTGCACAGAAGTGTTTCCTTATTGCCATATAGTCCCTCTCAGAGTACTGTAGGCACTGTACGCTGGTTTGTTTTTGAAAGGTTTCTCCTTAATGTGTGGGGCTGCTGAAGCTTTGAAGAGAAATCCCGGAACATTTTTTTAATGAGGTGTAGAAAGTGAACTGTGGGAATAAGTGGACTTGGCTGGACTGTAACTTCCCTAAATCCTCTGGGAGTTTTGACTGTCCAAGAGATGCAAGAGTTTGATGTTAATAATATCCCAGAAACAAGAAGTTTCTGAAGGAAATACTAATCGTCATCAGATGCATCCTAAACCCTAGTAGCTCCTGAGATTACCAGCATTTACACTGTGCTCCTTCCTTCAGAGGAAATGTGCCTGAAGGGATTAGTTAGATGATTCACAATAAAGTCCATAAATATTACAAAGGAGTAAAAATATGTTCCAAAACAATTAATAACATTAACATTAATAACCTGTCAGAAATACTATAACTTCAGCAAAATGTTGGAAGGTTCTCACCTCCCTCATCCTTTTAGAAAGATAGAAGCACTGTCCTAAATACTAAGGAAAATAATAGCAAAGAAGAATCGTTATTCCTCAGCCCTTGGGAAAGATAAGCTAGATCCAGAAAGTATGAGAGGCATTTCTACCCACGTCAGTGCAGAGAGGGGACATACTTTTCTCTGAAGCACTTGAAATACTTTATCTGTTTAGGAGGAGTTACAGCAGCAGTAATCAATGAAATGCTGGCTAAGAAACTTGTGAAGTAATTGAAGGGATTTTAGATGAAGAAAAAAACCCTTGAGGTTCGTTTGTAGATGGCACCCGTCTTTCTTGGAAGAGAGTGAGAAATTACTTTGTTCTGTGGTCAAATACTGCTAGAGACAAATGAACTCTCTCTTAGCTCAAATGGGAAGGATCCTGCTTCTCTAAGCAAGAATATTTGGATTCTGCCTGGGAGGCAGAGTACAGCTTTGCATGCTCTGTGTCTGCTGAGCATGCAGCTGGATACCTGTGAACTGCTGGGCTACCACAGACTCATTTCCATGTATACTACAGCATTCCTCTGGGAGGAGAGGCTCTCAGTAGGTCTGTTGGTTATGGCCGTGTAAGCATGCAAGCTTTATTACCTGCCTCTGCCAACTCACCAGGAAAGTATGCCAGTCCTGCACTGACGGATATGTATAGCCCGGGCTGTTAAGTTATCATGTGGCTGCTCTGCCAGAAACACTGGCTCACTCTGTCCTTGGGCTTTTCACTGATATATACACAAAGCAGGAGCCTCTTGCTCCTCTGAATTGCTACTGGTATTGTTGCATCCACTGGAGAAGGGGAAGGGCAGACCAGAGAAGTGTGAGGCTCTCTGCTTGCACAGGAAGTTGAGGAGGTGCTGATTTTACTGCAAATCTGTGACTTGCAAAGTCTGTGCCTGTAAAGTCTATGACATTTAAGATACGATAATTAAAAAAAAAAACAAACCAACAAAAAACAACCCCCCACACAATGCATTTAAGGAGCTTTCTGAAAACACCATCCATCATTATATTTTACACAGTAGGATTTAGACACAGGATTTTTCTCTGCTTCTTCCCATGCTTGCAAACTAATTCTCTGAGACAGACCTGTAGTGCTGCCATTTTAGTGCTGTGCAGAAGAAGTCTGATTACAGAAATGCTATTATGAGCTTGAGAGGCAAAGAAACACAGCAAAAGAAAGTTGAGGGATTAAGAAGCAAAAAAGAGAGCAAATCCCAGCCAAACCAAAGCCACAGGAAATGGAGTCTGAATGTAAGAGCAGGATTGAGACAGAAAAGGATTTGGCAGGAGAGAAATCATTGCAAGGACCTAGAATGGAGAAATGTGAGGCCCGGTCCCATAAAAACTAATGCTTATGATTAAGTATTCCTGCAAATACACCCACTTGCATGATGCCACTATGGTTTGTAGGTTTAGAATGTTAGGAAAGTACTTTTTGTTAAAGAAAGGGTAAGAGCACTGGAAAGGGACCAAAAAGTAGGAGCAGTGTAGTGTATAGAGGAGAAGGGATTGCTTGCTATAAGCTCTCTCTGGCTGCGTGCAAGGCTCATATCCACAAAAACAGGTAGCAACTGTTCTTTTTCAAATGGGTAGGGTGTTTGTTGGGAAAACAGTGCCTCTGGTTGTGACAAAAAAGGGTAAGTTTCACATATGCTTATTTGCCAGCTCTTCTGTTTCCATCAGGATACTCCTTGTGATGCTGGATTCTTTCCCAGCCTCCTGTAGATTTTGGAAAGTCTCCCATTCAGCTGCCATGTAGAAGGCCCTGAATTTAAAATGGGAACAGCTGAAATGCACCCAGCTCTGAGGGGACCCTCACAGCCCTCTCCACACTCCATTTTCCCCACCAGGACCACCAGGAAGCTGGCAGGCACCATCCTGGTTTGCAGTGCAAGGTGAAAACTTGTGAAGATGGAGGCATAGATGTTTAATTGGAGGCCATTGCTTGATTAGTTTTTAGCATGTAATTAATTCTTTCTGCGGAAAGGCGGGTGATGGCCTGCAGGAAGGGCTTAGCTGTGCAGGGACTGATGAAGAGACACCTGTCCCCAGAGCCATAAGAGCTCGTAGAAAGGCTTCAGAGAGATGTACTCCATTATTGTGAAAAAACAGGTAACATTACATTTTGTTTATAAAAACCAACAAACTACTTCCCCTTCAAGGAACAAAACACTGAGGAACAAAATGCCATCTGTGCATCAGTTCCCCCGGATCTCTAAGTGTGTTTCAAGTCAAGAGAAGTAGAACTGCAAGCTCCTTAGCTGATAAGCATGAGCAATTAACTTAGCTGTGGCATGAAGCAGGTAAGTCTTGTAACAGTGTGAGTTGTATGCAGCTAGATCTGACTCATAAAACAAATATAACTTTGTGCAGCTACTCAGTAAAGTTCTATCCTGCTTTGTCTCATTTGCAAGTGTAGTCATGGCACTGATGTGTAACATACTTATTTGTCAATAGGTCTGATATTTGCATATAGGGTCTGAACTAGAAAGACAAAGAGATACCTTGAGATACAGTTAATATTTCTACCAATATCCTTGATACACCCACCCAGTGCTGTGTTTACCCCGCATAGCACATTTCAGAAGATCCCCTTCTCATCACCCCGGGGAGCTGCAGAAAGGTGTCATTTTGAGGGAGCACAACAACCTGCTTTCTTCACTTCCTTCCTCACACTCTTGAGTAAAGCTGTGGTCACCAGCACAGAAGAAAAAAATAATGCATACTTTTTTTTAGTCCTTTTTTAAAAGGCTTTATCAGACTTCATCCTTGATGCAACAGAATTAGGTTTCAGTTCTTCAGGAGAGACCCTCACAGTTGCATGGGCACCGCAGAGCTACACCAGACTGGGCAGAGCACTGGGGAAGGATAGGGGATCCCACTCTCAGAGTTTGCCTGGGAACAGGGGCTAAAACAACAGATTTCAGCTATGATGTAAAGAAGTATCCCATCAGCTTGCAGGGATTTCTTGCCACTTCAGAAGCAGCTACTCTGTAATAAAGGGTATCTCACTCATGAGAGGTTTGAGTCATGCAGGAAATTTAGACATCACAGGGCCAAATACTGCGTTGCTGGTGGGCTTCTGGGATTTAAAACATCCAAGATAAGTGCTTTGTTCCTCTACAGAATACATGGGTGAGAGACAAACATCTAAGTGAACAGAAGGGGCAATTCAATAATAGTTACTTTTTTAAATTTTCCACAAATACAACTTTTTTTTCCCCCTCCTGCATATTTGAGAAGTAAATTCTTTCAGTTTTGTTTAGAAATCAGCTTGGTTCTCCTGGTCAGAACCATGCCTTGTTGCTAAAATTCTAGATCTTGCACAGAGATAATGGGCTCATTTATATATCAGAAAGAAGTACTGATCTTTGAAAACTCATCCTTATGAATACATCAAGTTTACCTCTTTTCCTTCAATAATATGGAAAAAAATGAGTAGATTTTAGACTTCAAAATGTTTGCTTGCCTTTCCTGGTAACACTCAGTGGACCCTTTCCAAATACCTGAGTAAGAGAAGTGTAATGTGGCCAGTCCCAATGCATTGTATTGTTGTTTGTGTCTCCCATCAGTTCATACATGTTCCTGAAGGAGCACACATCCTCCCAGTGAGATGACACATGGCTGAGCTAACAAACACAAAGCTATCCAGGAGATTCATGGACTCATTTCTCACTGTGCATTTTGAGGATGCATCTCACTCCACATCCTTTAGGAAATGTTAGATACTTATTCTACCTCAACCACCCAGAGGAAGCAATTCTGGCACAGTACAAAGATTGCTAGAGCAATTTGAGAACAGAACATAAAACTCAAAGCAATCAAATTCAAAGGATTATTCTGTTGGCTTTTTTTTTTTCTTCTGGGATCTCCTCTGATGAGCACTTATATTTGTGTAGATATGCACCCAGGAGGAGAAAAAAACTGTGCACTGAAGAGGTTTCTGAAGGAGAACTGTAGGGAAGATAATTCACTAGGAGCAGGCACTGAAAGAAGTTGCAGTGTAGTTCTCCAGCTTACTGATATTTGAGTTCCAAAAACATGCATGGGCCAAGTCCTGATAACTGTAAGGATATCTTGCTGCTACACCAAACTAGGAGCTCTTTGAGTTAGCAGCATTGATTAGACTCTGTATAAACACAGTAATATCACCCAATACATCTTGAGGGAGAGGATGATTTGGTGACATTGTGACAGTGGAGACCCAAGCTGCTGCTGCTTGTGGACAGATGTGTCAGAAGGGCCCTTTGCTCTTCCAACACATCTGCCCAGGAGACAGCCATCACTCTGTAGGCCAGCTAACCTCACACCCTCTCAAGGCTTTGTCTTAAAAACAAGTATTAGTCATGTGAGAGGTTTGAACGCTACTACAGGAAAAAGTACATAAGTAAGGACATTCTAAAGCATGCAGTGTATCCGTTTCAAGCTACAAAGCATTTGAAAGATCAGTGGTCAGGGACTCATGAAATGATTTATTGTGTCAGCGACCACTTAGATACTTTAAATCAATGGATTATTTTTCTCTGTCACAGGAAGAACATTTTTTTTCATCCAGGGCCAAAACCTGAAGTCATTTTTCATTTTATTACTTAGGCAAAATTCTCATTAAAGACTTAAGCCTTTGGCTCAAGGCTCAATATTTCAAAGGAGAACAGAAAACAGCAGAAAGATCTTTGTAAAAATCCAAACATCTCTTTAAATTCATTCTACAAACACATTAAGTACGCAGCAATGCAAACAGAGAAAGCTAATTCAGACATAATTCCCACCCTTCTTCCATGCCAAGAGGTGGGTCTGTTTACTCCTTGTGAAGATAACTTTGTTTATGCTCTCCCAAGTTAGCCTTAGCACCTCCCCTCTTCATCTTCAGCAGAGGTGAGCCCTTGTAGCCTGCTTTACAAGCCTGCTCGGATGCTTATCATCTCCTTGGCATCCAAGAAGATCTTGGATGGCCTGTGAGTGGGAACAAGCAAGAGTGATACAACCTTTCAAGTGTGCTGTTAGTGAACAAATTATGTGGTCACAGAGGGAGCCTTCCATGAAAATAAACAGAGTACAGATTTCAAATTGGCCTCAGGACCCCCAGAGAGATATTGAAGCAATATAGTGAATCCTATCAACAACATCACTGGCGCACACTGGACATACATATTCTCACCTAACTCAATTAGAGAAGCCATGTCTGCATAAATATGAAGTACCAGATGATTCTGAAGGTATTTTTTCAACTTTAATTGGACACTTTTGGAATATGGAAGTGGCCTACCTGTAATATATTATACTTTCATCAGTCTTTAACTAGATTTGACAACTCCTTAGGGCAGGAATTATCTTTGGTTGTGGTGAATGTTTCATGTTTAATGTCTAAATTAAAAATTTAGAAACATATGTGAGGAGTACTGGAAAATAGTGTGATTTGCTCTGTTTTTCTGGAGTCTTAAAACTTACTTTTGCACACTGAGACTACAGTAGCTCTATGTTCATTCAGAGGTAAGCTATCAAATTTCAGAGGTTAGTTTTCACTGTTAGTTTCCTCATCTAAATGATAGCACCTTCCATCCTGAAAACACATTTTCCCTCTTCATCCCTATATCAAAGCATAAGAATGACATTATTCCTTGAATTCTCAAAATGAAAGTGATGAACAGGAATGATTTAGGGAGGAGTGGCCTAAGTTTGACTGTTTCCCTTCTTCATAGCAAAGACAGAGAATGGCTTATCAAGTGTACAAACCAGCATGAGGATGAAGCAGCCTAAATCACCTTCACTCAGTACAACTTTGAGATTCTGAATTCACATCATCCAGTATGATCTATTGCCCAAGAGCACAGGAAGATGTTTTATTATTCAGTGGTTTATTCCCCCTAGTCAAAATATCGTTACCTGGAATGACACTCTGGGCTGTTCATCCAGAGATAAATGTGTATAAATACTAATTTCACTCCACCTGCAGGGTGAATCTGAGTAGATCACAAACACTGGTGCACAGATGTGAGGCAAAATAATTATTCAAATAAAACATGCATTTGTTAGGTAACCTCCTACTCAGAAGTCCGGAAAGGCCATCAGCTATGGTCAGATGAGATTTTTTTTCTCTCCCTTGTTTACCAAACTGTTGTAATGCATTTGTACAGTTGATTTTCCCATAGTTTATTAACCTGGACAGCACTTGCATATTTCAGGTATTCCAAAATAAGTCTTTTCTGCGTGATCTGGGAAAAATGCATAGCAGAGAGAAATTAATGGTCTTCAATACGATAGTTATGTTTAATATACACCACACCTACGGTATTTAATGTCCTTTTTTAAGTCAGAAAGGCAAGTGCTCAGGCCTGTCAAAATGCCAGATTTAAAAAACCTGCCTATAACACATAATTCTATCTCTTTGTGCATTTATTTGCACTGTCTCCAACTGCTGTTTTTTCGCAAGAGACTGTAACTGGGTACAACTTTCGGATTCATGGAAGGGGTTTTCCCCGTTGAGCCTTGTGGGAACAGGGCATGCACTGCCAGGGCTGCACAGCCACTGCGTGACAGTGCTGGGACACCGGGTTTGCTTCTCTTGGGAGAGCAGTGCGGGTAGAACTCTGGCACAAAAGGCAGCCAAGTCCAGGGCCTTTGCACCTTGGTTGTGTCCACAGCACTGCAGATGGGCAGCTCTCCTATGGCTCCAAAGTGTGCCTTCTGCCTTCTGTCCTCCTTGCTGCCTGAGTGTGTGCAGGCTGTGCAGGCACCACCACCCTGCCCAGGAGCAAACACGGGCAGCGTGCTCGGGCACTGGCTGTACCCGAGGTGCTTTTGTAAGCTCACAGGGGAGATAGTAAGTGAATTTAGTTTCCAGGGCAGCCTCTAGGTCACCCGTAATAGGTCACTCCTAACAAATGGTGTTGGCACAGAGCTGGAATGGTGGCGGGTGAATGAAACTTAGCTCTCTCCTATTTGAGCAATGGAATTTATCCCCGGCTCTGACCTCGCGCAAACTCTGTTACCATATTTATCACGCGGAAAGAATGACCGCAGCCCCTGCCAGCAGCGTGGGCAGGAGGCCTCCTCAGCAGCAGCTCCCAGCCTGGTACACACCAAGGAACTGAAACGCACCCGGTGGTGTTGGAGGGAAACAGAAATGTTCCAAAAGGCCGCTGACCCCTAACATCACAGGGGGTGTGGAGCTGTGCAGGGTGCTGGGCTCTGCTGCTCTCACATTTCTCTTCCCCCATCCCCTGGCTGCCTATGGGTGCAAGAAGGCACTGCCCAGAGCTTCACCTCCAGCAAGGGGTAAGTGGAGCTGGCCCAAAGCCCTGCTCACTCCAGGAATGCCATGGCAGCTGATGGTCACAGGCCGAGGTGGCCACAATCTTCTCTTTGCCCCCGTGCTTGCATCTCCGAGACACAGGTGCGCGGTAAGAGATGCTGTGCTCGCTCCACTGGCTTCTTAGGGTGACAGAAGGAAGAGGGATTTCTGCATGAGAAAAAAATCTTCCCTTCAAATTCATACCTCCTCTTGTACTGGCAGGGGCTACTTAGCCACTTGTACAGCGGCTGCCCATTCCTGCACTCCCTTTTCTTCTGCCTGCCCCTCTCTGCTGGGAATCACCAGAAAGAGAGACTGACATCCCCGGGTATACAGGAAGCATCATGCTAAAATAAGAAAGCAGACCATGTGAACAGAGTTAAACTTCCCACAAGGTGTAATTTTTCTCCCTTTGTTACTTTTAAATGCAAATAAATCACAACAATACAGAGGAGGTACAAGAGAGTAGGGGAAGAGCCCTTGGGATCTGTCTGCTTTGCATTCAGATATCCCAGGCCTAGAGAGACATTTGTGCTGAAGGTTATTTCAAAGTAGCTCAAAGGAGACACTTATTCTTAATTAAGGATTTTTGTTAATCAGCTGTGACGCACCTCAACTCATTCACCTCTCCAGGCTCTATCTGAAATAAGTCCCTGTTTTTCCAAGCCACTGTGCTGGAGGAAGGAAAGTTTCTATTTTGGTCAAAGTGTAGATTCTGGTAATAGCAGTGACAATAAAAGCCGAGCACAAAGCGCAGGCACAGCAGAGCTCACACGGCTGCTCAGCAACCCACAGGGACACTGCTGGAACCAGACAGCCTCCTGGGAACACCAGGACAGGATTTGCCATGGATGAGGGCTGCGGGGGGGGGGGACACTGCCAAGCCCAAGCCTGCTTTTTAGGATGGCTGGTGGCAGCACTGCAAGAATAGGCACAGAGCAAGAAGGTGTTTTTAGTGATTAAGCACTTGCTAATTTGGACCATAGGACATTTTCTGAGTAGCTTCAGCAAGCCTAAACCAGTATAATGAAATGCCCACCATTAAGAAACCATACTGTGAGGCAAACTCCTTGTTATTGCCTTAAGATAGGATTGAATGAAACATGATCTAAAGGCACTACTGTAGTGATACCTTCTTGGCTTTCCCCTCCCCTCACCCAAAGCAAATGCCAGAAGTGAAAGTTTGCTGTGTAGCTTTTTTGTTTGTTTTTTGGAACCCCCAGCTAAGACAGGAACACTACTATAATAACTCCTTGGATTTGGGGGGCAATACACTCATTCCATCAGTTAGTCTGGAGCTGTAAAGTGTATCTGCAGAGATTGCCCTGAGCACAATGATTTTAAAGAGTTTTGCTAGTGGCAGATGCCACCAGCATTGGAGAGACAAAAAGAGGAGTAGCTTCATCTCAAAGGAGAAATGAGGGCAAAAATTTGAAATAACCTGCAAAAATTATGCTTTATCTGCAACACCAGCAAGAACAGGGTTCATCTCAAGCCTCCTGTACTGCAGGGATCAGCAGGTATATGGTGACCCTGGTG
The DNA here is from genome assembly GCF_036169615.1 of Heliangelus exortis. Taxonomy (NCBI): domain Eukaryota; kingdom Metazoa; phylum Chordata; class Aves; order Apodiformes; family Trochilidae; genus Heliangelus; species Heliangelus exortis. The sequence goes on along the minus strand of NC_092424.1, from coordinate 22,282,234 downwards.
GCTTGGCTCCTTGGGGTGTGCCTGACATAAAGCAGTACACAGTGCTTGAGCTGGTGGATCTAATGACTCATTTGTGGGCTTCTTAAGCAAAAACAATTATCTGTGATGAATCTGAACACAGACCATAGCATCCTGCTATATCTGATAGGTACAGAAACATAAGATGGTACCAACAAATTGCAACCATGGTAGAGGAAAAATTTCTTGTAATTATGATCCAATGAGCAAACCTTTTCTTTTTCTGTGGATGTTTCAATCTTTCTGTTTCAAGGTGCTACTGAAAACTGCACTTCCTTGTTGGCTGCTTGCACTGTGATTGTGTCAAAGCTTCCCAGAGAAAGCAGAATTGCAGCTGAGATACAGCTAAGCAAGATTAAACTGCTCTTTTTGTTTGCACTGTTTATCTTTTCCCTTGCCAGTGCACTTCCCCGCATTCCTCTGGTGCACTTTGGAACAAGTAAGCCTTTTGCAACCATTCCCTTGGCACACAGAGACGCCACACCAGGCAGTCATCAAAAAATCAGGCTCAGTGTAAGTGAGGCATACTGGTAAGAAAGCACAAAGGTGAAGCCTTTTGCCTTGAAAAAGTGTGAAGCTGACTCTTGCAGTCTGATGCAGAGGCAAATTTATTTATCAATGCACACACAAATACGAGCAAGTAAAGTACCATAGATGTTCAACACTGGCAGTACATCTCTTTCTTGCTAGTGATATAGTACAAATGGTCCGAGGCTTAAATCAGACAAGAATCATATAAGAAGATGTATCTACTGCTTTTCTGCCTTTCCATTGGATTCACACAAGGCTGTCTTAATCACTCTTCTTAGTGTCAATTCCCATTTCTTTAACGTGGGCCTTCTACTTCCCCTGTGATCTGGCTCTTTGAAATGCTTCCATGTGAAGCACTGTAGGTCTCTCATATTTAAAGATGAATACTGATTGTAGCAGTATAAAAAATACACCGGTACTTACAGCTGAGCTGGGAAAAAAATGCTTCTAAGGGATCATTATTTTGCCATGATTGGATGCTGCAGTGTCTTACATATTAATGTTTGATTTACCACAGCATGCTGTTGGTGGAAAATGAGCAATGTGCAAGTGCATCAACACAAAGCACAGAGAGAGGAGCAAATCTTTTAATGCATTGATCTGTCTGACAATTTGATAAATCAGTAAGTTCTGCCTTTGAAATAATATGAAGGAATATCAGAGGTATCGATGTGAAGATGCTAGTCCTTTCTGAGCTGAGATTTTTGTTCTCCTTAACTCAACCTGCACAGTTATCTTCAGTGAAAAATAGTTTCTACTTTGATGATGACAGTGCCTTGACTGGACATCTGGGCAGGAAGGCAGGCAGCAGCAGTGGAATCCTAGCTCCAGTTACAGTAGGAACTGCTGTCAGTGGTACCTGGGCTTCCAGAGACTCTATGAGGAAATTATGGCTCCCTGTGCTGATCCTGTTTGGACATAAGCATGTGGAAAATAAACAGCTTTGGTCCTGCCAGGTTTGGTTGGGAGTGCTTCCCCTTTCAACAGCTATTCAAATGCCAATCTGTTTTTAGCATTCCAAATACTTCTATAGCACAGTTGGCATCTATTTTCATACCATAACTTGAAGGGACAAAGTTAAGGTTTTGCTTTTACTTTTTAAAATGAAACCAGAGGTATAATGCAGTACTCTCTTCAGCCAAGAGCCTACCAATGAGTGATATACCTTGTAGTGGGATAGAGAATAAATATAAATTAGAATCTAGCACTTGAAATACAGTAAGCAACACTTTCCATTAGTGTAAATGAGCAAAGCTGCAGTGTGAGTGGAGCCTGAGTGATTTATATCTGTGGGATCCAGGCCCTTTGTCTGTGCATCTCACATCAGCCATGGCTGATAGTCCCAGAACAGTCTGATTTTCTGCTCCTGGACAAAGGCTTTCTCCTGGCTGCCCTGTGGGATTTAGCTGATCTACTGCACAGACTCAGAGCTTATCCATCAGGGGTGTGCTTTCCCTTTCTGCATGACTCTGTTCCTAGCAGGTCACCTTGGCATGGAAAATTGCTTGTCTCCACAGGTCTGTGCAGGGCCAGATCCTGATTTTGGCTCCCTGCAATTACCCCTGTTCTATTTAGTGACATAGGCCTTAATGTTGAAATGTTCACTGGTGCCAAAGGTCCTTGGAAGACAAACTCCTGCTCCTAAATACCACTGCAGAGCCTGCCTGGAAGCCCAGCGGATGAGGGCTCCTCAAGGATTCAGGCTCTCCTGAAGATGAGTAGGAAGGTGGGAACCAGAAGTGCTGATTTCTGATTTTCTCACCTCCTGCCCACATTCCTCTCCTACTCTGTTCAATGGGGCTTTGGGGAGTCCTATTTTTAATTTACCAGGATACAATGTGACAGAGGGGTGATTTGTGTTGTGACCTGTCAGCATCTCAGCCCAGAATGGGAGACTCTGTTCTGGTGCTGACAAGCCTGGTGAGCCACAGTGTTTTGATGGTAACTCTTATAAATGGTCCATGTGAGACTGAATTAATCATAGAATCACAAATTGGTTTGGGTTGGAAGGGACCCTAAAGATCATCCAGTTCCAACCCTCCTGCAGGGGCAGGGACACCTCCCACTTGATCAGGTTGCTCAAGGCCCCATCCAACCTTGAACACTTTTAGGGAAGGGGCAGCCACAACTTCCTTGTGTCTGCAGTGTCTTGCCACCAGCACAGGAAAGAATTTCTTTCCTCATGTGTAACATAAATCTGCTCTCTTCAAGTTTCAAATCATTTCCCTTTGTCATCTCAATATGGATATGTATAAAAAACCCTACCCCAGCTTTCTTCAGATATTGGAAGGTTGCTATAAGGTCACCTCAGAGCCTCCTCTTCTCCAAGGCCAAACCCCAACTTCCTCTTCATAGGGAAGGTGCTCCAGCACCCTGATCATTTTAGTGGCTCTTTAGTGATCATTGTCCTCTGGACACATTCAAGGAGCTCTACATGCTTCTTATGCTGGTGGCTCCAGAACTGGGCACAGTGCCCCAGGCGGGGTCTCACAGGAGCAGAGCAGAGGAGGAGAATCACGTCCCTTGGCCGACTATCTGTGCTTCTTCAGGTGTATTTGAATCTTGCTGTGGTAGTGGGGTTTGCAGCACATGGGTGTTGCTGAGCAATGGAAAAACTGGCAAATATCAGAGCAAAAAGGAGCTTTTCTGCAATGGGTAAATCATGAGCAGTGTTATAGCACATTTGGTAAGTAAACAAAGAAGTTGAAGCAAAGCTAAGATACTGTCATACAAACAGAGGTGTTCAGGAAACCACTGTGAGCTCTGGCTTTGTATAATTAAATAGCTGCCCTCTTTCAACCCAGAGGTGTTTAATCTTCAGCAGCTGATGAACCACTTTGTTTATAATAGACAAAGGCAGCCTGCAAAGGGCTTCAGTTAGATGCAGAAATCATATTGCCAAAGAGAATAAGACTTGATTACTAAGAACTGGAGTCCTGTCCAGAAACAACACATCTTCAAGTCTATGCCCTTATGATGAGAAAGATAATCTATTCATAACTAAATTTTTAGGAAGAAGAACTGGAAAAGCAGTCTATGAGCAGCTGAGACTGCATTCTGCTGGGTCCTGTTGGTGAAAGGATGCATTATCATAGTCCCCAGCACTTAATCATTGAGTGGAATACACAAAAATAGCCAGGGAAGTTGCAGGCTGTGCTGAATGGGTTGAAAGGTTGTGGGAACATGTTCTGGCACACCCTAGTGATGTGGTGAGACACAGGACGAGGGGGGAGGGAGTATTTTGGTGGGCCAGGGCAAAGGGCAATATTCTCTTGTTTTCATACAAATCATCTTCTCTCTTTCTGTCTTTTGCTCAGCATCGTTTTACTTCCTGGAGCAGAAATAATTTCCATTGCTCATTTAGGGTAACACTTTTCTAATGCATATGCTGTGAAAATGTCTCAGCTGTCAATTTATGGTCCCGTTCAAGCACTTGGGAAAAAGCTTTAGTATATTACACAATAAAGTATTTGTAAACACAGATGACTTGAGTTTAAGAACTTTGGTCAGCTGCAAAATAAACCAATACAGCATTACAATATGACAACAAATGAGCCAGGCAGGGAACCTGCCTGCGGGTCTTAATAAAACCACCACCAACTCATAAAAAAAAACAAGCCCTGTCACTGGAGAGGGTAGAACAGCAGGTACCCCAAGGAAATGAAGATGAAGAGCTACTTGGTCAGCTACCTGTGATATATGTTATTAAGAAAAGCCCCATAAAACCCAGTCATTGTGCCACAGTTAATATTGAGTTAGCAGCCTTGCTGCCAGACCAGCCAAGGCATGAATACTAATGCTGCCCTCAGCTGTCACAGAAATTGTCTCTTTGCATAAGAACAACCAAGACCTTTTGTCCTTAACTCACTTGGGCAGGGACCAAGCCAGGAGCTGCAGCTGCAGCTGCAACCAGACAAGCTCTGCTTAGCAGCCCTGAACTCGCAGCATTATATTTAAAACTCACTCTGCTCCTGCGCTCAGGGAGAAAATGACAAAGGCGGCTGCAGCCGCGGCCTTTGGTGGGGTGGCCCCGAGGCTGTGTCCCTGCTGGGTGCGCAGCAAGCAGATAAAAGCACGGCCAGAACGTGCTTTTCTGAGCGTTTTTGCAAGGGGACGTGGCCATTGTGGGAAATACCTCCCCTTAGGGTGGGTCTGCCTGGTGTGGGAAAGCGGAGCAATTTCGTAGAGCTGCAGCACCTGCAGCAGAATGTCACCAGCCAAGGCACAGGTTGTGTCGCTCAGCGGTGGAGCTGCTCTCAAGGTCACTGTTTGCAACCTGGTATGGCTGGGGGTGGTGAGATGAGAAAACGAAGAAATCAGTTTTCAAGTAGAAAAGTTTTCCTGCTGCCTTAGTGCTTGCAAGTATCCTCGGTTTTGTGTAATAACACCCAGCAGTCTTGCATCGCTTTCCTCAAGGATCGCCTACGTGGTGGAGTTCCTGTAGAGCTGTTAGGTCAGCGGAGCTGTTTCTGAACAACCCTGCCCAAAACCAGGCCTATTCTGAAAAAAGAAAAACTTATTCTGGTTGATGTGAATACTCTGTCTAATCTGACTCCCTTCAAAGTGGGAATAAGGTGGAAATCAGACAAGGTGGAAGAAGAGAACCTACACACAGAAGGACCAGGGACAGCCTTCAGACTCACACCCTCTCTTTATCAAGGTGAATTGGCAAGCATGGACAACTGCCTTAGACAACAGAAAAAAATGTAGAAAAAAAATGTAGACAGGAGTCTAGCCCTCCTATTTCTTCTAAGTACATAACAATTAGTTTCTCCCACTGGTTGCATTTCTTGTGCAACGTATTTTATTCTTACCTTATTTTTTCTCCTGCTTACTTCTGTGATCATCTTTTTCTATCTCTCCAGTCTTGCTTCTTAAAACAGCTGCATGTACAAACACCTGATTCCTTATGACACAACACTTCCATTTTTCACACAACCACCTTGCTACCAGCTACCCGCAGCAAATCAGTCTTTCCAGCAAATCAGGGCTCACTGCATTTATGTCAGTAACATGTTTTCAAGAATCCATTTTATATCCTGATGTCACAGTAGACAGTCATTTCCTGAATCAGTAAATCCATGGAAATTAGCAGAACCAAAATAATGGTGACACTGAATAATTCATTGATACACTCTGACAGTATCTGCTAAACTCCCGTCAACACAGCCTACTTTGCTGTTGCTGCAGCATACAGTGTAGCTGGCTTTACAGTCCTATGAACTATAATTAGCCTGGTTTTGGGATACGTAAAACCTTTTGGTAGAAAAGGAATAGAACACTAAACTATGATTTTATCGTAATGGTGTTAAGACTGGAAGGCCAGCACCCCAACCAAGCAGAAATACACAGATATTTTGTCACACTTGCAAGGAAGTTGATGTAGAAAATTGATTGGCTCTACTCAGACAGCCTGAGCTTTGCTACTTGTATCTGTGAGTCCATCTCATCCTTTGCCATGCTCACAATATGAGAGTCTACTTGCAAGGCAACCAGGGAGTTAGGTAATTTATGAGCCAAATAAAAAATCCAGGTATGGCACAGCAATGGGTGGCTGAAGATACTGTACCTAACATTTCAGCCACTCTTTTTTATAAAAGAGGGTAGAAGTAAATTCTAAAGCTGAGGGTGAGGGAAAGACACCTTGTGGCTTTGTGTCAATGAGTGGAGCTACTGCTGTGGCACCTTAATGTAATGAAGCACTTCCATAGCTGAGTCAGGGAACTGAGGCAATTAAATTTTTTTTTGTTTTCTTTGTAGTTGGCTTCCCCAAGGGGTTCTCAAGTCAGTGCTGCTACCAGAAGAAATGCTTGCCAAGGCTTGCTGACTGTGCATCTGTACAGATCCTAGGAGTGCCTCTTCAGTGTTGCCAAGTCAGGTTAGCTCAAGTCACTCACATGCTACTATTAAACTAAACTGGTTGACTGTTCATAGTTGGACAGTGAGAGGCATAACTTCCAACATGGCACTATTGGTAAAAGTACCATCATAAACTGTCATGGTCATTCCCAAATCCCACTTGGCAATTAGAGGGTAAACACTGAGGACAGAAACAGCAGTAAGCAGTATCCTCTGCTGGGAAAAACCTTCAAGTTACATAAGGTGGGATTTGTATATACACACAAGATTTGGGAATAATATCTAAAAAGCTTAATTTGGTTATAAAACATGGAGCACAGAGTTTCTGTAAATCCTTTAGAAGGAAAGTTAATTCAGAGGTACAGCTTGCTAGCTCAAAACAAGAGTTCACTTCTTTGAATATTTAGTTCAGCAAATCTCAGGTAAAGACAGCACTGGTTACCTTAAACCACTTGGCATAGGATTTGTATGAGGAATTATTTTTCTAAGCTTTTGAAATGATGATTTTATTACGGTAACGCCAAGGCAGCTGGATATAGAGGAATATAAGTTTCAGTTAACTCTCCTAGGCTGTGCATCAGGCTGACAACAGATTAAGATGAAAGAAATTATGGCTGGTGGTCTGTGAAACAATTTGTTCCACTAAACTAGTTGAAAGGAAAAAATCTCATAGCCCCACACAATGTTATTAATACAAGTGGCAACTCATTAGTGTGAATCATCCCTAGGTAGCCATTCACAAGATACAGGAGATAATGGTTTGGCGACAGAACATTTCTGGAGGAGGAAAATGCCGTGAAAGAAGTGGAGGAACATGAAATTCTATTGTTGAAATGCCTGACAACCCTTCTAGGGTCCACATCTCCTTATTCTGCAACCTCTTGTTTACAAGGGCATGTAAGAATCCTCATGAAAAACTAGCCAAGGTACATTGTGGCCCACACAGTGGCTCTAATAGTTAAAATTCAGTCAAAGTTCAATCCCAAACCTACTTATTTTAGGTTATGTTTCTACTACTTCCATCTACCTCAATATCCAGAAGTAGGTTAAAATTAAACTAAAAAACTTCTTTATTCCTGTTCTGCCCCAGATACCAGACCTATTCAGATAATCACTTTTTAAAAATCCACTTTTCTTAAATAAGAGTAATTTTAAAAATACCTGAAGCACTAACTTACCTTTCCTACGTTCTTAATAGCTTCTCCTCAAAGCTCATGGGGTCATGGCCTGCAATTCAGCAAGAAGGAGGAAGTTGTTCTGACCCCTATTATGTGTGTCTGAGTGCTTTTGCCAAAAGATGCAACCTGATCACGGCTATTTTTCTTTTTCCAAAAAAGCACACTAATCATTTCCTTTTGCTTCATAGCTGTAAGAGACCTTTCACAAAAGCCAGTTTCTCTCAAGTAATTTATTTCTTTGCAAAATACAATCTACAACATAAAATACAAACCAGCATGCTTTCCTCTTACCCCTTTCAGCTACCATACTGTTCATACTACTGTAAAGTAGCTGTGAAAATTTCAGATGGAAAACATCTTAGTTGGATCACACCCCCTTCAAATACCTTAATTCTTTTGCTGTAGGAAAACTTAATAGGGATTCAGAAGTCTGGTTTTCTTGTTGTTTGGTTGTTTTAAAGATCATATGAACTATTATACAAGAAGACAAAGTAAATGCACCAACCTAAGACATGGATCTTCTACTAGCTCCCCCTGGGGAAAATATGACTGAGGAGTTAGTATCATTACCCAGCAGGACAGTGATCTCATTTCAGTGACCTTGTTCTTTCAGCATCAGTGACAACTTACAATGGCAGAGCATTTAATATTAATATGTTAACTCTGCCAAGTGCTTCTAAAATATCAAGTGCCCCTCCCCCAGTTTTACAAGCTATTATTTTTTAGATGTTGTATCATGAAAGTGTTATAAAGTTGTTATAAGCAGTTATTAATGCTTCTGCTACAGGCTGAATCTGTAAGAAGTGACCAAGGAACTGGCTGTTATCGGATGCCTGTTTGGGATGGATCAAGCTAATTTTTCTAATGCACTTTGTCAGTATTCTATTTCAGGGAAGTGACAAGCTTGGTCTTAACAGCTGTAGTGCTGATGGCTCAAGAGCCAGCAGAGTCTGTTAAGACAGAAGCTTTCAGACTGGGAAAAGTACAGGAATGGCAAGAGGAGTACAGGCATTACATACTTGATTATATTTTGTCTCCTCTTAGACTATAATCACTGTTGGACAGAGGCAGGGTGTTTGAAAGTCTTTTATGTTTACTTAACACAATCATTGCTTCCCTGCTGGAAGTAAGAATTGAGCCACTAGAGGAATAACTGCAGAAATGCCATTCGACATGAAGAGTCTCAGATCTACCTCCAGCAAGTTGCTCTACACACATTCCAACACTTGCTTTTCAGGAGGGTGTAATGATTTACACACTGTTCTTAAGTAGAGGCAGTTTCAATGGCAGATTAGTAACATAAACTGACAAGCTCTATGTGCTTGTCAAAAACACACAGCAGAGCTGTTGTTGTCTTTGGACTGTAACAGTTGCCATGTAAAAAAGACTCAATTTTTCTTTATATAAAAATCCATCATCTCAAATCAGTAAGGCCATGAGTAAGTATTGTGTGGATTTTCCACACTCAGCTGACAGCAGCTGTTAATGGCTTTAAAAACAGAATAAAACCCCAAGTTTATGAATGTCTGGCAACTGTGTAATCCCAGTGCATCTTTGTTGGTGTTGCTAAATCTGGTGCTGATACCAGTGTCAAGACCCATCAGATGCATACTGCTTCAGTCATTCTGTGTCTTTCTGTGGAAGTATGTGCAGATCTTCCTCATGGAAACTGTGGTGGCAACCTAGAAAAACAAACAAACAAACCAAACCAATAAGAAACCCTTCTCACCTAGCTGTTCATATCCTGCCAGAGTCTTAAAGTCATCCCTTCAACATTGCTCCAGTGTTTAGCTTCCCAAATAAAATCATAAATGAAAGTTTCTTTACTATAATCTGTCTCACAGATAAGAAACTTACTACAGGAAACACTGACTAAAACCTAGTGTTTTCTTAGTGCCATAGGAAAAACACTCTGTTTTTCAGCTTGCCTACAGCAGGTAAGAGGGCTGCAGGTTTTCAAGATGTAGCAGATCAATGAATGCTGCTGGTATTTCAGTCACTCCCTCAGGCTTGCAGTAGAACAAAAGAGCATCTTGAAATCTGAATTAGAGCATACTTGGCAGGAAAGGTTCTACAGTAATCTTTCGCCAGGACAAATCTTTTTGTCTTATGTTTAAACACGTAAAGCATAAAGTACAAGTAGTTTTAGGTTTAATATAGCCAAGATTTCTTGGCACAACCACAATATGAAGAGTGTGGCTGCTATGCGTAACTTAAGGAGCAGTGGCTTGTCCACTTCACATCTGATAGAAGCACTGGAAGAGGTGAAATCAGGTAAGACATGAGATACTTTACCAAAATAAGCCTTAGTGATGGCAACAACTTCTAGCATATCACAAAATCAATTGAGAATGCGACCAAAATTTGATGAGTGAAAATTTACCTAACTTTTGCTGAAATAAGTCAAAGACATTATAGACCTCTATAGAGCCCAGTTCCAGGCACAAGTCAAGTTTGGCTTGTTTTAAAAAACATCATTACTGTTTCCCAGTTTGCATGTTAAACCCTCATGCTAACTTTATAGTTGCTTTATAAGCTTTACTTTCAGATCCTGGGATGAGCTCTGTGCCAGGCTTCTACACCAAAAGTAGGATTATGTAGGTGAAGTCCTGTCCTCTGACTCTTTGCAATTCCTTTCTTTTCTGCTAGTGTTCAATGAAGAAACTGAAGGCATTATTTAATATGGGTAACAAATTATTTTGCTACCTGAGCTAGAAGAAAACTTAGCTCTTTCTTCCAGTGCTGAAGTGGCTTTCCATTAGCACGGACAGGCAGATGTGACAGTGCACACATAAACAGTGGATCTGCCAGGAAAGGTGCCATTGTCATTGTGCTTCTCAAAGCAGAGCTGTATTTCAGATGATGGTTACATCCTCCAAAAACCTGGCTGGGGACTGGGAGGCATTCTGAGCTCTCAAGTCCTGAGTGAAGTGAGTGAAATCAACATCCTAACAATTCCTGCATGGGGGGACATTGTAGATAACACCATTAATGTATCTGACTTATTAGGCCAGAAATCATCCCTTTTGTCTGCAAATAAGAGGGATCAGATAATTCTTTGAATGCCTGAGCAGGAGAGAACAAGCGAAGGAAGAGTGGCAGCTAGGGGTCACTTCTTTCATGGCCACTGTCACTGTTCTACTTACAGTTTTTGGTGAGGTGGCCACTGCCACAGGCTCTTGTCGTTTGGTACTGGGACTGGAAGACGTTGAGGGGCTGTTTGAAGTGCTCTGGCTGCCAGTTCTGCTGGGACGGAGCTTCTCTCCCAGAGCAGACAACCAATTTTTTCTTTCTGGTGAACTATTCTCTTTATCTACTACCTCTGCCTCTTCCCCACGGGGAGGTCTGAAAACATGGAGGGGAGTTTGAATGCCCAGTGGATTTGTAGGGCTTCCAAGAGAGGAAGGCTCTTTTAGGCTATGGCCAGAGCCTTCACAATCATTATCCAAGTCAACGAGGCTGAGAGCGCCTTCCTCACAAGCTTTTTGGTCTTCAACCAAGTGACACAAATTCATCTTGGATTTCTTAGCTGTGTGGTCCAGTTCAGTCACACAGCTACAGGCCTGCAGACACTTCTGCCCCACATTATCCTCCTTGCTGCAGTCCAGCCTTCTCTTGGCACGCTTTTCAAACTGCAAGTGTGGGCCTTTAGGAGGGCAAGCAGCTTCCAGGAGACCTTGGGTGACTTCTGCCAGGGCTTTCCTAGGAGAAGGAGCCTTTTTCCCCACTTCTGGAGAAGAGCTAGGAGTCCTTGTCACCCAATGTTTAATGGACATTTTGGAGGAAGGGATCAGCTTGGGAGAAGCACACGGGCTGGCTCCACTCCCCTTGGCTGGGGTGCAGTCTGCAGCCATGTGGGTTTTGGGAGTGCCTGTTGGAGTGTTGGTAGAGAGGGGAAGGTCTCCAGAATAAATGGGAGCACAGGCAGCCGGCTGTGGCGAGGAAATGCACGGGCTGCCTACGGTGAAGGCCTTGGCAGGAGTAGCCTGTGGGTTGGCTGGCAGTCCTGGGAGGGATGAAATGAATAGTCTGATGAGGAACACAGAACAGCAGACTACAGACAGACCCTTTATAAACACCCCTTCCAATGAGGAAACTAATTCAGCACTGACCCTGCTTCTCAGACATATCAGTTTGAATTAAGAGTTTGCATAAATCCCACTAATTTCAGTCAAACTGGTACAATTCTTATGTGAAATCCTGTATCATATTGATAAATATAATACAGTATATTTGTGTGATGTCTGAAGTCTATCCCTTCTGTAATGAGCACTCTTATGCGAGCTGCAGCCAAAGGACTAATGGATGGACAAAATAGATCTTGAATCTTCCAAGCTGATCCAGCCTTGCTGGAAGCTTTGCAGTGGCTTGATTCAGACAGCTCTGTACTGAGATGCTGCTTGAGACCAAGACTGGTGCCCACCCATGCTGCCACCTTTAATGGCTTCATACCTGAGTTGAGGGACAAAGGTACTATGAGCAGGTCCCACAGCTAATTACAATACCAAGGAATCCTTACACTGTAATATCCTACCATATGAACAATGCTGCTAGTCAGGTGTTAATAGCTGCATATTTTAAAGATTTGAAAAAAAAAAACCAAAACCAAAAACGAGTGTGAGAACAGGAAAGACATACTTTCATTCTCATGTCTTTTTGCTGGAAGATTTTCTCCAATGCTATATTAGTATGAACAGCAGTTATATACCACACCCAAGGAAATGAGAAATTCTTCACCTCCTGAACAAGGACTGACATTCTAAAGAAAATAAAATCTGTCACGGTAGTAAGTTATTCCTCTAAACCAAATTATTCTCAAACAGATATTCTACAGTGGCTTTTCAGCTCACTTGCCAAGTTGTAAACACCTCTGCTTTTAAAAAAGATGTTCTGAACACCCAGCTTCTTAAAACAGTAGTCATAGGGGCATAAGGACCTTGCTAGTAACAGTGGGAATCATTCATGGCAAAGATATTGGTTTGCAGCAGTATTAGAGGGGTTTTTAAATACTTTTGTCAATTTTTTTTATTTCTGGCACTCTCAGAGAACATGGTAGCAGGTTTACTAGATGCCTGCTTTCTCATTCATCTAACTTGCAATTAAATGGAGTAGCACCTTAGTTACTCTACACATTTCCACTGCTGATCACAACAGCTCTAAGCATTCTCTGTATACCAGGGGTTTAATCAGAACTCCTAATTCTCAGCATTAGTACTGTGTTCTAAATTGCTTCATTAGAACAATGAGGAGTCTAAGTGTGAATAACCTGACATTTTCCCTAGGACGCTGGGCTGTCTCACAAATAACATAATGAGTATCTACTTGACCTCTGATTATATACCCTACTAAGCCTCTTTTGATCCTTCCTTTTACTGTATTCTCTAGTATCCAAAATACAAGCTGTGGTATATCAGAGCAAAATTAAATAGGCTCCTGTATTAACAGATCCTGCTACAAATCATTCTACCACACAAAATAGAGATGCTTCAATCTGCACTAAGAGAAACTGTGAAGATTAGTTGTCGTAATCTTTACTTTGATGAGCACTTACAAGACAACTGTATCTCAGCTGGGGAATTAGTTGCACTTTAAAAATCTAAGCTCTTGGAGGCAGAAGTAGCAATCTCAGCAACCCTTGATGACAACCTACAAATTCATAAAGCAGAAATACTGCATCATCGCTAGTGGAGTGTGAGCGCTTTCAATCTCAAACCACTCTAAAAGTTATACTGTGGAGACACTGGATAAGGAAAAAAAGCTATCTGGAGAGTTGGATGTGTGACATGGCAAGACGCAATCCCAAACTTGAGAAACATCCTCAAACTTGAGGTAAAGAGTATGAAGTACAGGCTTTTTTGTGAGACCACACACATTAGTCAGGCTTCTACTATGACAGTTCCAGGCTGTTTCCATTTATGCTGCCATTGCATGCAGTACAATACTGTAAATACTTAGAGTCAACCTGCATCACAGCAAAGCAGGTTATTTCAGATGCTTCCTACCTCCTCTACTACCAGTCTTCTAGTGTGACATTATCAGTCTCCAGATTTAAGAGCCACAAATTGTCCATGCACAGGTCTGCTCTGGAAATTTGGTTACACAAAACCAGAAAGTAGTGCAGCTTAGGAAAACCACAAAAATAATTTCCAAAGGAAACTGTGCTTTCTACCATTGACGATACAGGTCAACAGTCAATACAGAACCTCAGTCTCAGAATTTGTTCCACACAAATGGGTGGGGAACTATCTATATCTCATCCCAGCAGGTCTGAAGTAGTACTTAGCTTGCCAGCTCTGAATGAGTCTCTGCAGACAACTCCTATATTCCAGCAGCACGTGCTCTATGTTCAAGAGCCAAGGTCAGCAGGAAGCCTGCTTTTGTGTGTGCAGTGTCTGTGTACTTCCTCTTCCCTTCTGTGTTACTTTAATGCAGCACAGAGCAAGGAGAGAGGAGTTATTTTTCTAGTATGATTGCCAAAACTGACTTGTGAAGTTTTCATGTACAAGCTTCAGGTTGTACACTAACTAAGCCAAAACTTCAGGTTTTAGATTTCTAGACTAGACCGATGTTTACTTCTCTTTTGCTGAAACAGGTACACAAAGTGATTTTTGAGCCCTCTCTGAAGCAGTCTGTGCTCATACAAACCATTTACCAGCTACAGAGCAGACCTGGCGCTCTCCCTGCTATTGTCCTGCAAACTTCCTGCAAGACTGTTACTGGCAAAAGGTTAGAGGTAATTTTATCCCATGAGTGGGATATGGAGACCTTCAGCCTTTATTTGTATAAGCCAAGGTGAAATTCATCTGAAGGGAAAATCTCACTAGGCGAAAAGATAGGTGGAATGCAGGAAATGATACCACCAGCTGCTGGGAAGAAGTTGTATTCTTAGTTTTAGAGTTACCTATAATGAGAAGCTCATCTTATTTCACTTTGTTGGGGGTTTATTCTTCTTTTCCCTACTCTGCTGTAATGAAATGCAAAATTCAGATAACTCAAAGTAGTGCTATGATCCAGCACTCCTTTCTCCTGGTCTTTAGTACTGTCCAGTGAGTAGCTTCTCCACAAAACCCAGATCTGCTTGCTAGCTGTGAGAGCATGCTGCCTGGCTTGTCTGATTGCCTAGGCTTTGCAGAAAAGTGTTGCACTTGTTACCTAGCCTTCACATGTGAATAATTGGTTGCTACTGGTTAATTCTGGAACATTATGATCACATCATGACTTTCTATGTGTATTTTTGAAATACTTTACAATGTGGCATTTGTCTGTATAAACAGCACCATTGTGTGGAGCTGAAGGAGGAGATGTTATATTGTTAGCAGAAGCAAAGAAATCTGTGCAGAGTTCAACTACTGGGCAGGAAGAAACAGTTCAGAGTTCCAAGGTTGTATATTTGCCATCAGCCCTTTACTAGTCAATAGTAAACTGGAAAAAGTATACGATCTTTCTGCTCTCGGTTATTATTTGATATTAAAAAAAAGTGTGACTTGTTGCTAAAGTGCATGCTACACATGACAGCTCCTTTAGGTCTTCATTTATTGAAGCCTGCTGATACCCACTGATGATGTGGCTGCCTGACGAGCTGTATTAATGTGTTTGTACTGTATTAATGAGTATTTGCTTCACAGACTGGTCATAGAGATTCTGGCAAATTTGCAGGCTGTTTTAGCCAGCTTGTCTTGTTGGCTGCAGTAGTGTTTACAAGTAAAAGTGTTTGGGTACATGAATTATTGCCTAATAGGAAAAAAAATAGAAGACTAATAAGAAGGCTAATAAAAGCCAAAGGTTTCTTTTGGTATAGAGAACAGCCAAAATTCAGAAGCCACATTGCAGAGCAAGGCACCTCAGCACAAGGACCTTACCTGCTCCACATTGTCCTTTTGCTTTCTTCTGAGTGACCCAGCCCACCAAGTTGATTTTGTGGAACGCTGATTTCTCCTCCTCAGGACAACGTTGTAAGCGCCAAATCCTCACGGTGTTGTCATCAGAGCATGTGGCAATCTACAATATAAATTACTTCGGTGGAGTAACCAGGGCACGTCTTATGGTTCACTGGCCAAGTGAACTAGAACAGCTACACGTGACACACTGTGCTAATGAGAACAAGGGTGAAGTCTCATTGAAGGTGTACAAGATTTGCCCATTAAGCAAACAAAACAACCCAACTCCGCTTCATTGCTGTACTAGAAAGCAGTATTTACTTTAAAGCAGACAGGGTTACTGCCTTCTTGTCTTTCTGTTAGAGAAATCTCGGTCACTAGGAACCATTTGCCTTGCATAGCTCTGTAACACTGTGACTCCCTGCTCAGGAAGGGCCAGCTCATATTTTCAGGTTTCAGTCACTTGGTAGGCAAAAGCACCCATGCTGCTTCTTGAACCTGCATCTAGGTCTGTCTGCTACTCAGTACCTGCTTGGGGATGAACATTTGCAACACAATGAGAAGGTGACATTGGAAGGCTGTTGCACTAGTCTTAAATGCTATCTCTAGAGTCAGATGTCAGCAGTATCTGGCAGAGAAACCAACTCTGCTAGAAATATTGGTCCAGATTCCTGCTGCAGCATCACGCCCTCCAAAAAGATCTGTGGAATCTTGTCAGAAGAAGCAGTAGAACCTACCCAGCTCACATTTAATGGCTCTCTTTGGACAGATTAGATGGTGTCTCACATAGGATTTAGCAGCAAGAAAAACTAAATGATGTAGCCAAGTTCTTAGAAATCCGGATGGAAAAGTGCTTCTGCTCTGATCACTGTAGAACCAGTATCATCCCCACAGAAATCAACTTTACCTCTCAAATAATTCCAAGCAGCTTCCTGACCTGTCTTAGCACCACATTTTTCACTTTTCTTCATGCTTCAGCTTTTAGACAATGGCTGACTATTTACCTGTGTCAGTAATGATTTAAAGGCTGTATAGCTCTGCATTTCCAACACATCATGATCAGGATGCCTGAAATCTGTGATCTAGATCATCTACATTCTCATATTTTTGTGCATCTTGGACACAGAACAATTCATCCTGTATCCTTGAAAGATTTCCACCCTCCTACACACCAGTGATTTTCTGAAGACCCAGTGCTATAGTGCAAGCTAGGGAAAGTGGCTGCCTTGACTAATACTGTGGGGTGAAAGAAACTCTGGCTATTACTCAGATACTGTCCAGAATTTTTCAAGATTACTTCTCATTTTGAGCTAGGCCCATTGTCTGAACCAGCCTCCAACAATTCTCTTCTTTTTAGTGATAGCTGGTGGATAATTACTGTCCCAATTTCACTGTTGTTCTTTGGGTGTGCACACATATATGTCATAAAAATATCTAAGAAATGAAAAGAATCCACAGTTTTAAAAGGCTGTACAGAACTACTGCCACAGACTAGCAGATGTGGTCATATAGATACAGAAGCTGTATGTATAGAACCATAAAACAAGCTTTTGGCTTATGAAAGACCTGATTAAATGGTTTCACAGTTTGGTCTCTTACAGGGAGTGTTACAAGCTTTGGTCATCAGAGGTCTTTGTTCATTTGTGATTTCCTAGGTCTTATCAAATAGCCTATAATAACTGAAAATAATGAGAAAGTTCCAATACAATTTATTCATGTGACAAACTTGGTTTACTCTTTCTCCCAACAAGGTTTGAAATAACTGACAAAAAATTTCCTCCCAAATAAACAAATGCTGCTGCAGGTTTGAAATACAGATGTTGCCACATCACATCTATTGTTTCATAGGAAAGACAATTTTCCAGAAAACAAACCTTAGTGAAGTCTGAAGGACACCAAGCAATGGAGGTAACTTCTTGAGAGTGACCAAGGAGTATCCATGGAGGAAGGCTGGGCTCAGACACCTTAAAAATTGCATAGAAAAATAAGTATACAGTCAGAATTCCTGCAGCCTAATATATATCACTACAAAAAGACTCCAGAGCCCACCTGTGAACCATGAGAATACTTTATTTCTTATATGAAATTCAGTATATCAAACACTCTCAGCCTGTTGTCATGAGGCAACAACTGAAGGAGCCCTAAGAAGCACTTCATGTTTCATTTCTCAAGGTGAAGCAGTTGGTCAGAACTGAAATGTACTGACTTGGCTAGAAATACTGGTGCCGCTCCTGCTACACACAGGATTTCAGGCTCCAGAGCTGTCAGCCCAAAACATGACACAAGCATTTTACTATTGTAAGTACCTCTACCTGTTCCAGGTAAGATGCTTAAAGGTTTAGGAAACTCATACTTTCAATATGAGGCAAATATACATTCTGCTGCCATTTGACAAATGTCCCAATCCCAAGACAGTGGCTTATTAGAAAAGTAAAACCTCCACTAACAAAATCCTAGAGATGAACCATCACTGGCTTCAGAACTGGCATTTGTGTGATGGCCAAGTGCCTCTACCTCCTCCAACCAACCAGCTGGACCAGAGACCCTCTTAAGAGTTCATGAAAAAGCTTCCTGATTCACTCATGCTCATTACGCTCTCTACAACTACCTGAAAGGAGGATGGAGCCAGGCGGGGGTTGGTCTCTTTTCCCAGGCAACTCTCAGCAAGACAAGAGGGCACGGTCTTAAATTGTGCCGGGGGAAGTTCAGATTGGATATTAGAAAGAATTTTTTCACGGAAAGGGTGATCAGATATTGGAACGGGCTGCCTGGGGAAGTGGTGGACTCGTCATCCCTGGAGACATTTAAAAAGCGACTCGATATGGCACTCAGTGCCATAGTCTAGTGACTGTGGCGGTAGTTGTTCAAGGGTTGGACTCGATGATCTCTGAGGTCCCTTCCAACCCAGCCTATTCTATGATTCTATGATTCTATGATTATACTTCATTTCTCTTACACCCTTCACAAAAAACTTTTTCCTGTTCTACAGTATTACTATTAATCTTTGATTACTGCTCCTGCAAGTGACAAACGCAGATGAAGCTCGCATTAAGTGGCCCATGGAAGAAAACACACACACACACACATCCAAGTTTTGTATGCTTTCAGCAGGCAATGCTTTCAGAAGCTATGAGTCACATTAATTATGAGACATTATAAGGGGGATTTTTCAAGGGGATTTGCATAAATGACTAAGTGAATGAACAGATCCTTTAGTGTGTGGGTAAAGGAGTAGACATTACGTACAGATTTCAAAAGAAGATGTAAGACAGAGAAGGCTCCTGATTTATCAACCTTTTTTCTTGTGGATCACCTCCTAAAACAATCCGCAAAATCACAATTTAACATCCAGATTCAAATCTTAAAAGTTGTTCTGATACAAACAGGTTCATCTTAAGAGGCTGGGTTTTCTCCTGGCATAGCAAAGGCAACCACTTTTTATCCACTATGGACTATTATCCACTAAATGCTTTGGTCAGAGTACTCCATTCTCTGCCAAAACATGCAATACCATGGAAACTAAATCCTTATTTAGGGAATAAACAAGAGAAGATCTTGGTGCAGAGAGCACCTTGGTTTACATTTAACAGTGGTCTTGCTATACACACATAACAGATACAATAGCAGTCTAGTAGCCACTGATTGCTGAAAGGAAAGCAGAGGCAGAGAATTATTCTTGCTGAGACACACCGGTTTTACACTATACTACTGTAAATTAAACCAGCTAATATTATTGTGAACTAAGGGAGAATGCATAGTTATAGCTGTGTACACTGTGTTTTGCAGAAGGCTGCTGGCCAGCCTGTGCCTGTTAAGTCAGGATTAGCCACAGCACATGTTGCTTTTTGCCTGATTTGACAGGATATTGGTGGGGAAGTTAGGGCTATTGTGGAAAGGTTAAAATGAGAAACCTAGGAAATGAGACACTATTAGTTACTCTACTCACTGCAGCAGCTGTTGTATCCATCATCAGGGTTCAGCATAAAATGGTTTATATATGTTCGTGCATAAGATTCAAGCACTAAAATTCAACTGCTATGACAGACAAATGGGTAACTTAATCTGGTCACCAGAGTGGTCTGTACAGAGGATTTAAAGGACAATAGAACTATGGAAGTATACGTCTACAATAGATACTTTTTTAATACCAGGAAGGTAACTCAGTTAGATACCATCTTTGTAGAGAGAAAATTATCTGCTTTCTGGATTTTATAATCTTAGGCCTAAACTAGTAATTAAAAAAAACAAACCTACAAACACAATGAAGTGAGTGTTCATTGCCTGGAAGTGATTTATATATGGAAACAGGCTGAAAGTGCAACTTCGTCAGCAACAACTTCCAGCCACAGTATCCTTGGGAACTGCTGATCCCAAACCAATTTAAAACTGCTGCAAAACTTTCTGAGAGAAATAATCTGGGTGCACAAGGTCTTCCTCTGCCCTTCACTACTTGAGATACGAAAAACTAGTGCTCTTCATTAAGTTCTTTCCAACATTACCTGTTAATTTCTCATGCAATATCTAACCATGGTTTTTTCACAGCATAGTTAATTCTCATCCCATGAAAAGATATATATGTTTCAGAGTCAATTAAATCTGTCAATGTTTAAAACAAATTAAGTAGCCTCTGGTTATCATACATCTTGAAAGAGACAGTTTAGCAGGAAGTGCCACTTTCTAACACGACCATAGGATTAAAATATAAGCAATCATATGATTATTTATTTAATAAATATGCCATATGATCTGTCACTCACATGTGAGACAAACAGAAACTTTTTGTACACTAATGCATTTTGAATGTGCTTAAATGCTCAAACTTTGAGATGTAATGACATCCTTGAATGCTCTCAGCCCAGCCCCAGCCTGCATTCCAAGAATGCATCAAGCCATGTGAACACAGGATGCGCAGCCCAGGTTTGCACAGGTATTTTTGCTGAGCTCGCACAGAACATGATGAAGGTTAAAATTACACCACTTGGCATGGGAATAGTCATGCTACTGCACTCCTGCTTCTTCTGAGTAAGCAACCTACTTCTTTGCAAGTGTTCTCCCAATCAAAGTGAATACATGCTCAAGCCACAGTCACAGCAGGCTGTATCTCTGCTCTCAAAGGATTGTATTCTACTTTCCAACTCATTGTGAAATGGGTAAACCAGTCAGCATTCCTTAAAAATTACCCCAAAGCTGAAATAAGCAGTCACCTGTGGTTTCTGTCTATTCTACTTTAGATAAGAAGTCCATATATCTGTTCTCATATGGCTGTCGAGTATGGAGAGCAGAACTTGAAACATGCATTATTTGCATGACATTTGCATTTCCTACATGTCAGCACAAGATGCCAAATGACGAAGCCTCTCAGCTGTCAGACGGTGCTTTGGAATTTTGCTGAAGGCTCTGGTTGAGCCCTTGCTGTAATACAAAGGCTTCAACTACTGTAAATTAGGTATGTCCGAATTACCTATGTCCGAAGCAAGAGTTGGAAAAAGGGGGAGTGGAGAGAGACGGTGTCCTAACAATTAAATTGTTAGTTTTCTATTTATGTGCTCCATTGCTAAATATGAAACAAGATCTGTCTACTTGTCATAGCTGGCTGAATCACCAGGATTGAAAGATGATTTAAATGCCCATTAAAATCAGATTAAGATCAGCAACTTGTAATAAGCAGCAGTGATGACTTATTGATGGCAGGAGGTTAGCTCTGTTTTACATTAAACAGTTACATCTAGCCTTGACAGCAACACACTCTGGGCAAAACATGCCAGGAGCTAACCTCAAGTTGCTCTGAGTAGGAGTGGGAAGGCAGGGAGTGTCCTACATGAAGATGAAAAGCAAATGAAATGGAAGACCAGAGCAGCTCTGGCTTGCACACTTGGGTCTGTCCCAGTTGCCTCACCTTCCAGATGTACGCATTGCAGTCACTTGACCCACTAACCAGGAACTGGTCATCTGGGCTGGTGCTGGATTTGATGTAAAAGGTTGAATTCTGATGCCCGCTGAAAACTGCCACTGTGAGAAGAAAAAATAAGAAAAAAAAGGCCCATTCGATCACAGCAGTTGAATGAGTTGCACAAGCAGGGCTGATCTTACAGGCTTTTCCTGCCTAGCCACATAACCTCTGGAGAAAGTGGTTGCACTGCTCCCTCACTCTGGGCCTCTGGGGCAGGAAGTCTTTATTCTTCAACTGAAGCCCTTCAGGCTTCCATAATGACTCAGGTTTACCTAAACAGCTCTCTCCACAGCATTAGGAAGCAGTAGCAGCTTCATTAAAGCTTTAGCTTTGCTCGTCATGAGCAGGCTGAGACATCACCTGGGCTGCCCCACTGCCCTGGTGAAAGTTCCTTGTTTCTTCCTGTCAGCCACCACCACCAGCATTGCTACATTAACAGGGGTAGTTGTGCTTAGAAAAAGCGTAGAATGAGCATTCTTCCATGGAGGTGGCAAAGAATTGTAGATTGGGTTGGAGGGACCATCTAGATCATCTAGTTCCAACACCCCTGCCTCCTACTAGACCAGGTTGCTCCAAGCCCCATCCAGCCTGGCCTTAAAACACTTCCAGGCACTTGCTTCTCCTTCTTCCCACTGCCAGCATCTTTATTTCATCAACAAAACTTGCATCATGTCAGCCATGTTTCCCACCTTCCTTATATTTAAAGCTTCAGCATTTGCTAAAACCCTGAAACCACGACCCCAAGTGGCTGCTGTTTCCCCTACTGCCAGGATCAGAGGAGCAGGCAGCCAGCACAGGAGCCAAATATGGATTTAGAGCACTTAGTCACACAATATCCCATCCTCTCCTTGGGGCAGAAAGGAGATGAGTTTCCTGATGCAGTGCCCAGCACTGCCTTGACCATCCCTATTTTAACAGTGTTTTTGGCTAAGGTGTTGACCCACAGACCAGAGGACCTTTAGCAGCCATTGAAAACCTCGGAGAACCCAAAAGTTCCCTTGATCCCTTCCTGCAGCTCTCTCAGGACTGTGGTTACAGAGCAGTGAGTCCTTTCCCAAGCCAGACACGCTGACAGGTCCTGTTACAGAGAGGATTTCCTCACGTCCCCCCACATCCTAAAGCTGCCCACGTGCCAGGCAAGCGCAGGCGCAGTGGGGAGGAAAGGCGGGGAGTGGGGAGAGAGGCACGGACTGACCGGCCGACCCACGGGCTGGGGCTGCCCTCTGTGGGAACAGCAGTAGCCCCTTCATCCAGCTGGGTGATCCACATCCCTCCTGGGCTTTATCAGCTGCTTAGGAAGCTGAGGGTGGGATGCCCTGTGCTTTACCAGGAGCCTATTCTGGCGGGAGGATGGGCCAATGAGCGTATTTCCACAGCTCATCCGGGGTTAACCTCAACAAGTGGGTTATTAATATTGGCTCCTTGCACTGCTTCTGTCTTTGGAACCAATCCCACCCGCCAGACAGCCTTCCTGGAGAGACAGAAGGACACATTGTGCATTTAATTTCAGTTAACTGAGAGACAAGACGCAATAGAAACTAAAGTCATGTGTCTGGCTGGAATGCTTCTAACAAGTTTTGCCACTTTCTGAGAAGCAACCACTGGCCTATGACAAAGCAACTTAGTATACTGAGATCTGTGGGCTGACTTTCCAACACAAGTCACAGGTGCAGAGCTGAAGGCATATAAAAAGCTGAAGCATCCACCAAATGCTGGGGATGCTTTCTCCCAGAAACTGTGGTAAAAGTTGAATTTAAAGGACTCCTTAAAATATCTGAATATGATCATTTTATATGGATTCATATATAAGAGCTTGGAAAAACCAGAGAGTGCCAATAAGCAGAATATTCAAACTTGCTTCGGGTGGGTAGCAGCTGGACACCAGCCATTCCTCATCAGATAACATGAAACTACCCTTCGTGTCAGTCTGGGTGAACCAGCATCTGCACTTATACGAGTTTTTGTGCTATTAATTTTATATGGCTTAACACAAAATAGTAACAGCCCTTGTAACAGGTGCCTTGTCTGCCAGGTAGCTTTAGCCATAAGAAGGTGGAATAGGTTTCCTAAGCATTCGACCTGGTCTTTTTAAGTCACAGGGAGAAACTTGCCTTTCTGTGCTCTGTAGCATATATTTTTTGCAGCTAGCTCCACACATAACTTGCTTACCTGGAGTGGTCCTTAAACTTGCCATATTGAACATGTAGATGATGTCATCAGTGCAGTTAGCAAACAGATTATTACCAGTGGAATCCAGAACCAGGCTGGAATATCCTGTGTCGACAAAGAGAAAAGTTCTTCATGAGAATAACTTCACACACACAAAAAAACCCATGAACATTTTGGAAAACAGGCATTTAGAAAGAATCTCTAGCAGGTATCAGGATGTCATTGGAAAGTTCATTTGTTTCACAGGGTGCCTGGTGGTGAAGGAAGGATTCTAGAATAGCATCTACATTTTCTTATGAACATTCGGGGTGATACTTACAGAGGAATCTCATCTTCAGAACAGTCAAGGAATTTGTTTTATAGTTTCAAGTGGATAACAGGAACAACCAGTTGGAGAAGAAGCGATTAAAAACAAACAGAAACCCTCATACTTTGGTAGAATAAGCCAACTTCTGATTTGCTAGTGATTTAAGTGCAAGAAAAATCTTTCCCTGCAAATGGATTATTTCACAACCAGCTCCTGGAGGACTTGCCTCACGTTTTTGGGACTGACACTGACCACCATCACCACATTAAGATAGCGGAATAGAGGAGTCATCAGGAATTACTGTGTTGGATCAGAGCAGTGCAAGGCATTAAGACACAAAGTAGCACAGAGCAACATAAACAAGACCACTACAGTTTTTGGTAAAAAACCAGCTTCCAGAGTTGCTAGAGTCTGGAAGGTTACCATGTAAAAACCCAGTCTGGTCTGTCAGCTTTGTAAGGTACAATGCAAAGTAAGAGTTAAATCCAATTTCTACTTATGCATCAAAAGTACTTGCTAAATTCAAGAGCTCCACTATCCTCTCCATTTCTGGAAATACACTGATTTGCATTGCACCTTATTGTTGGTGCAATGATACAAAAATGGGGTACTCTCACTCTTCAGTGTGAAAATTTGGCATTGGCAATACCAAATACCCTGCTGAGCTTGTCAGTCTGATCAATAATTGGCTAAAACGCGAAGAGGTGGCACTGCCAGTACTTGTTAAATTCACTTTGCAATTTATTGGAGGATTAATTTCAATTAAAGGAGGATTATTTAACAAATACATCCTCCAATAACTTACCAAGTTTGCGAGTACTGGTCCCAGGGTAACAAAAACACTTGAAAGGCACTGGGTCCTGACGGTAAGCAGCATAGTTTTTGCGCAAGTCCCATACTTTGATCACACTGAAACAGAAAACACGAGTCTTCAACTCTGAAAATTTCTTTTGCAACACTGACAGGGCTTTCTTAGAGCACAGGAAGACAGGTTGCTCACTACTGAGGAATGTCCAGTGCTAAGGAGCACAACTGAGCAGAAGCAGAGCAGAGAAATGCTGAAAGTAAAACAATTGCTCTGCTGGGTATAAATGAGGAAGCAGCACTGTCTTCTGTAACTAACACAAGACACAACAAAAGCCTGAAAGACAATGTTCTCCAGCTAGTAAAAGGAAGCACAAAGATGCCTTTACACTGTTTATACTGTTCCAAAAATAAAGACCTTGAAGCTTTTTCTTGCTTTCCAGGAGCAAGGCTCTCTCATGAGCAATAGGCAAGGGAATTGATGTTGTCTGCCTCAGAGAGGCTCTGACCACATGGAGACTCCTTAAGAATCAAGTCTTAAGAGGGTAATCTCCATACTAATCAATGAGACAGCTTGCTCTGGCTCCAAGATGCTGCAATGGATCTGGCACCTGAAAGAATGCATCTTTTGTAACTCAAGGCAACATTTTCTCAAGCACGCCTGCACATAGGCAGGCACCAACCACCCACTTACATCCCAAAACAGCTCACTGTCTAACAATAGCCTGTTTATGTGTAGTCCCATAGGTCCCTGATAACAGAAAGAGATGAGAAGAATTGCACTTCTACCCCATAGTTAAGACACTAAAATGAGCATTTACCACATATGCACAATTTAGTCCAGCACTGCAATCTTCAGTAAGGAAGAAAAGTAGTAGTTTTGCCAATACAAGCTGGCAGTGTAGGTGCTGATCCTGCCTAATAATAACAGTAGCCTTGTGGGCCCCTGAGTGATCTTAAAAAAAAAAAAAAAAAAAAAAAAAGGCTCCCAACTTTTCTGTGCCCCTAAGAACACAAAGAATAGACAGAAAAGCAGGCATCCTCCCTCTTTACCCATCAACAGCTCCTGCAGAGATAAGAGTATGCTCATCCTGAAGCAGCACCACGGTTACACTCTGCTGGAAATCCTTAAAAAGAAAGAAAAGAAAAAAAAAAAGAACATTATTTTCTTTCAAGGTCAGCAAGACTTTGCTGCTTAGTTCAAGGCCAAGCAAATACCGAGATAACCTCCTCGTAGCCAGGCAGGAGCATTTGGAAATACCAGATGCCATTTAGGGCACAACAATCCTTTAAACACCCCCACCAGTGAAATGGCTCCTGAGTGGTAAGTGTTTCTTCACATGGCATTTGCACAAAGATGGCTTTGACAGCATGTGTGTTGTTAGACAACAAAACAATGTCTAAAATTAGCCATTGCAGGTGACCATGAAACAAAAACCTACCTCTGCAAAGATAAATGGAAGTATTTACCACATTCGAGCCAAATATATATTACAATAATTATTTAGAAAGGCTTCTGTAAATCACACTGTCTTCAAAAGAGACCTATATTTAATTTGTTCCCCAGATACATACCACCAAGGGAGCAAGTCCTCTTAGGTTCTGCCTTTTCTTCTTTGGTTTGGAAGGAGTCTGCTTATCAACTACATTGTGTGCTCCACTGATTTGATTCACCTGCCTATAAAATCCATCTGAAAGAAATCAAAGACATCTCTATCAATAGTTTCTATGCAATTTTGCTATCACTTTATTAAAGCAGGCATTAGCTTGGAATAAGTCCTTAAAAGTGGCTGAGACTGACCTTTAAAATCATTAATATATTCTGAAAAAAAAACTGTTTGTTACATACAAAACCAATGAGAAAAGCAGAGCAGAAAACAGAAGCATATATTTCAAAAAATTGTCAGTGTAGCATGGACATAGAAACTCAGACTGATCTACAGACTGCCTTTGGAAATCATTACCTCTTGGTCTGGTCTTTGGCGTGTATCCTGGTCTGGAGTATTCAACTCATCTCATCTTGAGCAGAACTGCACTCAGGGGAAGGCTTCCAGTGCTTTTCCACTCCATTTTATAATTTTCTATTTAGCTTTGTCTGCTACTTTGCCCTTTTTGAATTTTACTGCTTGACTAGACTAAAGTGACTTTTCTACTTTTTTTCCTGTAGCTCCTACTCCTGTCATGTGGAGCCTCCCTTTTCCTTCCTTGCCAGTCTGGAGACAGGGAATCTGGGACAGATGAAAGTGAGACATCTTCTGGCAGCACAGGCCAGGGAACTAGGAAGAGGCATAAGGACATGACCTGTCCAGGGGAGGAATAGCTCCAGGAAACAGAAAGAGAGGAGCAAAATGGGCTCTCACTGCACTGCAGAGGTGTTCTCACAATATAATGGGTTGCTCCTAGCAGTCACAAGTTCCTTCAATTTCTGCCTTTCTTCTTACTCTGGCAGGAACCTTTCCATCTTTGCTTCACGCCTCTGGATGACTGACCTGAACAATCTCACCCAGCTTATCTATCTCTGTGCTGTCCCACACAGGGATGTATCCTATACCCCTTTATCTCCTTACCAATACACAGGGTATTATCATGCCAGCATGTTAAGCATGCTGCAAACTGGAGACTGTTACAAAGTGGAAAAATACGTAATACATACATTTTGCTCTATTAAAGCTGTATGCTGTTATCTGACAATCCTCTTACTAAAGTGTTACCTGTCTTCTAACCAAAAGCATTAGCCCAAGAAGTACATCTGAGTACTATTTTTACATGAGAAACTGAGCTTTTCTGATAGGTATCTGAAAGTTGTTACCTTTCTTGTTGCATCTGGTATCCCAAACCATAATGTTTCCATCTCTGCCTCCTGTACAGAAGACAGCTATGGGAGAGAAAAAGAGTGCTATTAGCTTCCAAGGTGCTAATTTAATTAACTGGATGCAGTACAATGCCCTCCATGTGCCTCTGGCTCTTCTGCCCCAACATTTTGGGTTCCAGTCTTAGAAATACAAAAATCAGGCCAATATTCCTCCATTCTCTTTGACTAGAATCCTTACTCTTCCTAGTCTTTTTTAACTACAACTCTACAGGAACTTGCTTATGAAAAGATTATTTACACACTTAGTAGGTGTCATATCCTAAACTTGCCCGAGGTCAGAAATGTATGGATGTTACCACTGGGTCACTGTGAGGTCCCAACAAGTTAGTTTTACTTCACTGTCTGGGTCACTGTTCAGCCAGCCTGTGGTATTTGATGCTGTCCATTTCCAAAGCCCCTTTTTAGCCCCCCGAAGTACCCGTGTGGTAGGGAGAAAGATGACAATAAAAACAGACAACAGGGAATATCAACATTTACCTTTCTCAAATCTAGAAAAAGCAACTGACTTGAGGCTACACTGGTGACCTTTGCATATGCCAAGAAGCTCGCCAGCTCTCACATCCCACACTTTGGCTGTCTGATCTCCTGAAGCAGTGACCTTCAGAGGAAAAAATAAAAAGCTTTAGTCATTTTGTGCACACAGTTGCTAAAGGATTGAAAAACAAAGTTAGATGGCAAAAGACTGCTTACAATCTTGTGTTCCCCTGGAACCCAGGCAAGGTCAAATACAGCATTTGAGTGAGCCTGCCATTCTAAAAACAAAACAAAAGACAAGATTAGTTCAGTGCACTGCAGCATGCTATTTTGCAGAAGACCAAAGAAATCAGAGAAACTGTCAACTGCTTGTCTTAGGCAACACATAACAATTCATCTGCTACTGCTGTTGTAAGAGCACACTCATGCTACTGCTTTGTCAAGAAGACTCAGCAGCATATACGAAAGGAAATAAGTATCACCCACATTTATGTTTAAACGACTTGCAAAAAGCTTTGATTCCAGTAAATCATGTATTTGACACATCAAATTATGATCATATTCTATATAATATTTACCTTTAAAGGTCAGTTTGCTGGTAGTTTGAGCTTCAGTATCATACAGCCTAACAAACCCTTCTTCATTTGCAACTGCAAGTACATGCTCCAAATTTGGGGCTGAAAAGAAATTCAAACATATTTTTGTGTTATGTGGCTGGTCCATGATCATGCCCTTGCTCTTTGTGAAGGGCCACAGACACTTTAAATATAATACACTGCAGATAGTTAGCTGTGAAAGAAACACTATTGACATAGCTATTTAAATGTTCAAAATGCAGGCATCTTGGAAAGTATTTCTTCTGGATATTCTATACAGCAACTGCTATACATGGAAAATCAAACTTCTCCAGGAGAAATTTTTGAGATAACAGCCTTTTTCACCAGTTATCATAGTTTTCTAGATACAGTTTTCTGTGTCTATACTACATATACTACTACAACCTCCAATAATTGCTATGGCTTGGAAAAGCAGGAAGCTGCCT
Source organism: Heliangelus exortis (assembly GCF_036169615.1). Taxonomy (NCBI): domain Eukaryota; kingdom Metazoa; phylum Chordata; class Aves; order Apodiformes; family Trochilidae; genus Heliangelus; species Heliangelus exortis. Next base: position 22,253,153 of record NC_092424.1, on the reverse strand, counting down.
TGGATAAAGGTATGAGCTCACAGCAAAAATACAGTGATACAAACGAAAGAGCTTTGTCCTTAAGAACCAGGAAATTCCATGCTTTCTCCACTCGTCACATATGTATAGTTGGGAAAGGCTACACATCTAAGTAACATGTGTACAACTCTGCCAATTCTTCATTCTATTTTTTCATCCTGCTGTATCTTTTACATATTTTTAACAAACCTCTGTTCTTCAACTATGTGGCCTCACGCTGTCACCCAGAGGACATACCGTGAAACACACAAAGCTGAAACAGAGACACAAAAGCTTTGCATTTGCTTCTTTAGGGGATACTTTCCTCCAACTCAACTGGAAGCACCGAGATACAATTTGTATCACATCTAGGTGCAAGTACAATATTGCCAGCTCTCCCTAAAACAAGAAACTCTGAATCTAAATGAGATATACGAGAAAATAAAATAAAACAAAACAAAAACAGGTGTCCACCCCCTGACCCCTGAAAGGACCTTTTGGAAGGTTACTTTACCTGAAGAAAAGGTACAGCCGAAAGGAGGGACCGGCATTCCCGTTTCCCCGTAAGAGAGGTGGTCATCTTCCCGGCTGCACTGGTAGCTATCCAAGAGATGCTGTAGGGGGAGCGGAGAGGTCCGACCTACAACGAGACAGAGAGACGGTGACGGCACTAGGCAGCACGGGATCGGATGCGGGGAACCCCCAGACCCCCATAGCGGCCGTGGCGGCGCCCAAACCGCCAACTTCGCCGCCAGGCGAGTCTAACTCGGGGGCACCGAGCCCACCGCTCTGATGGCGACCGGCCCGGACTCAAGCTGCGCCGGTCCGGCGCCCAAGAAATAGGCAGCGGCGGAGCGGGAGGGGTCGGGACAGATGAGGTATGGGTTAGGATCCGTCGGGTCGGGATACTCACAGGGGAGTGCGGCTGCGGATCGGCTGAGGAGAGCGCGGCAGAGCATGGCTGAAGGGACAGGCAGAGCGGGCAGACCCGGCTTCTGGCGCCTACTCCCGCCACCAACCGACCCGCCAAACGCGCCTCGGCCCCTGATTGGGCAACAGGCGCCGACTGCGCCGCGCCCTTTCCCCTCTGATTGGGTGGCACAGAGGAGGGGCGGGGCAGGGCCTCCAGGCCACACCCCCCCAGCGTCCGCTCTGCGGGTGTCGGCGGCGGGAACGCGCAGGCACCTCGGCGCTGCGCCTGCGCACAAAATGGCGGCGGGGGCGCTGAGCTGAGGAAGCGCCAGGGTGACTGCGCATGCGGGGCAGTGGGGCCGGAGCGGGGTGGGGGCGGTCGGCATGGCTGGCAGCATGAAGTCTTTCCTGGCTGATGCGGGCTATGGCGAGCAGGAGCTGGATGCTAACTCTGCCCTGATGGAGCTGGACAAAGGTGAGGGTAGGCGGGCTCGGGGTTGCGGCTGGCCTGGGGAGGGAGCGGTGCGGGGGCTTCTTGTCCCCTGAGTGGCTCCCGCTCCGTGTCCACCGCCGCGCTGTGAGGGCGGTCCCGTCCTGTCCCTCGGTTCCCATCGTCTGGGAGCTTTGTGTTGTTCCATTCTACCCTTGGCGGGGGAGGGGGGGAGTGACCTGATTTTGAAGGCGTATCGTTTTCCCCAGTAATTATTGCTCTTTGCCTTAGGCCTCAGGTCTGGCAAACTCGGGGAGCAGTGCGAAGCCGTCGTTCGTTTTCCCAGGCTTTTCCAGAAATATCCTTTCCCTATTCTCATTAATTCAGCTTTCCTGAAGCTGGCCGATGTTTTCAGAGTGGGGTAAGTGGCGTCAGTCAGTTGCTATCGATTCAAATCTCTGATCCGTAGTGCGGCGCATCTTGGAGTATTACTGCGTTGGAGCCTGGGCAGTCGTGGGGTTTTATTGTTTGCTGGAAATACCACGGTGGTACCCGCTCAATTGAGGCCAAGTTGCACTTCATACAGGATAGCTTTCCCTGTCAGTGATCAGTGACACAGTTCCTTTCTCTCTGTTCTGATTTGAGGATTCACTTGTTAGCTGACTGGTTTGCATTCACTGGTGTAAATTCTGCTGCATATACGTATTCAAATTAATAATAAGTAGATGAATTATTAAACATGCAAATGTTGTCTCTAAGGAATAATAGGAAAGCCCAAAATGCACTTTTTCCCGTGTCTGATGTCTAAATAATGCACATGATAGAATTGGAGCTTACAAAGTTGTGGAATCTTCACTGGGGGCTCTAGGAAGGAAATTAAATTCCCTCCACACTTGTCAGTGGCAATTAGACTTTTCTGTCTTAGCCCTGGATGTGCTTTTCTAGTAGAATTAGATCCCTAGATGTGCAGAACCATGGGCAAACATCTGCTTGCACTCATCCTCACTGGTATCAGCAGGTTCATTTCCTTGGACTTGGGCCTAAATTTGAGACTACTTTTACTTAAAACTAAAGTGTGCTAATAGTTTTTTTTTTTAAGTATGTCTGTCTGCTTAAATATACCCTTTCTAAAGCATAGATCTTTTCTTGTTTTAATTAACTCCTCAGAAGTGTGGGGTTTTTTTTAATAATTACGCTTAAAGTGTTTTAATTGTTATTGTAAAACATGCTGATACACAAGTATGTGTGTGTCTTCTAACAGAAACAACTTCCTGAGACTGTGTGTCCTGAAAGTTACTCAGCAGAGTGAGAAACACTTAGAGAAGATCCTAAACGTGGATGAGTTTGTGAAAAGAGTTTTCTCAGTAATTCATAGCAATGATCCAGTTGCTCGAGCCATTACCCTTCGGTATGTATTGCATAAATGTACACAACTTGCTTGAAATCTCTGGCTACTTTTTTGTGTGCTAGTCTGGAATATCAAAATCTTCAACTACCACAGAAGTGTGGAAAGGGTGTCTTCTGTGCTGATGACAGGGATAAAAGTAAAGACATTGTCTTAGGGATCTGTGCCTAGAAGAACAAAGTTATTAACCCTTTACGATGGTAAGAATTATGTGGAGCTGCAATACTGAAGTCTTGTGTTCTCAAGAAGAAAAAGAAAACTCTTGTATGCGTAACTTAGATGTGTGTAGCTATATGTAATGTATTGATATATTGCATAAGATATATTTAGACCCAGACCAAAAAGAAAATGCTTCTCTATGAGTCAAAATGACTTTTTGTAGCTTCTAAGTAAAACTAACTTATGTGAACCTTGTTGCCCCTTTTTTCTTCATTTATTGTGCTAGAATTACACAGCTTGTTTGTTTGTGATAACTTCCAAGGGAATACCCTTATAGTATGGATTGATTTGGCCTTCCTAGGAATCAAATGGAGGGTAAAAAATTAAGCTATCTTTAATATCACCGTTCTGCTCTTTTAGTGTCTGTATCTCTAACACTACCCAACGTGGCTATCTCAGCCAACTGCATCTTCTAACTTCTGTGCAAGTGAATTCAAAATGTGAAGAATAGTGCTCTTTTTTCCTTTTGTATTCTTTTCTGCCCCCCTAGAACTTTTCCTGATTTCACTGTTGAAAGATGAGAGGCATTAGCAGAGGTGTGAAGAGCTTGTGCATCTATTTCATTCTTAATTTGATTTTTTTTCTGATTTAAGATTATGCTTTGATGCTTTGGTGTCTCAGAAATGTGTGACCACTGTACATCTATTGTGTTTTCTTGGGAGTTCCACTTCAGTATTATAAGATTGCACTTGTTGATTAGTTTTGAGAGTGATTTCCTAGAAGTCCCAGGAACCTGCTTAGTATGCAAAAACGTTTAAATTACAAATCGATTCATAGGATGCATCAAGGGAAAAGTTTAAATGGCTGTTACTTCTGCAGTGTGAAAATCTTCATCTAAGTCGTTTTTGTCCTCCCTAAGTAGGGTAAGCAAGAAAAAAATATGTTGAAAGAAAGATCTGCTAAACCAAAACTTTCTGGACAGGAGTTTTATTGCCCTGTAGCTGTGTGTAAATATTTGCATAGAACTCTTGCTAAAATTACCATCAGTGCCAATCCTTCCTTCATTCTGCTTTTCGATGGTTTATGCTAAATAAGTCTGAAATCTGTCTTGGAAATATTAATGACAAAAGTATAAATACTTTTGATTTACTCCCTTTTTAGCAGTTTTTAGTCAATAAACTTTATCTCAGATCAGCAAATGATGTTGGAAGCCCAAGATGACAGATGTTTCCTTGCTTGCTTAGGGTTATACAGTTTCTAGAAACTTTTCTTTTCGAGCATGTGTTTAACATTATGACTTTTCAGACATTTACTGCTTACTTCTGCAGTCTTAATTTTGAAGAGCCTGGAAACTGTTCTCTAAATGTTTTTTTTAAATCCCCTAGACCACCATATTTCTCATTGTAAATCCTATCATGCATTTGTGCTTTTATGTGTGTCTGAAGACATCCATCAGTACAATTTAGCATTAGATCTGTTGTATAAGTATCTAAACTTGATCATTAAAGCGTCTTAAGACTACTCTCTGTTCCTAGGGCCATAGTGCATTCTTAATTTGTAAGAAATCATGGTAGCTTTCTCACTGTGCCAGTTTCAAGCTGAAAGATACAAAAATATTTTTTGTTAAACCATTAATATATAAGCCAGGTGGCAAAATGTAGCAGTCTTTTTGTTTATTTCTGTGATAGACATGGAAGAGCAAATACATGTGTGTGTGTATGTATAAAATTAGTCTTTTAACAGTCCTTTTACATTTGTGTTTGGTTTCATCTTAGATTTTTTTTTCATGGTAATTTTTTTCCTGATTTTCCTGTGATTTTTTTCTGTAGGATGTTGGGCAGCATGGCATCTATTATTCCAGAAAGAAAGAATGCACATCACAGTATTCGTCAGAGTTTGGATTCCCATGATAATGTGGAAGTTGAAGCTGCTATATTTGCTGCTGCCAACTTTTCTGCACAGTCGAAGTAAGATGTAATTTTTTCATATTACAGAGAATGAAATCTCCACTGACACTGGCATTCTCAAAACTTTCTTCTGTCATTTAAAGCAAAACCTTGAATTATGGCAGTATTGTAGCCTGATACAGATCCAACAGAATTTTTTCTTCCTTTTTATTCTGAAATACTAGTAGAAAGCTTACAAATGTGGGAATACAAATTGAATTTGCAGCCTTAATCAAGGATTATTTTACAGGCTGTGTATTAGGCAAAGAAACATAGCAGTACTTGTCACTTTGCCTTTTTGAGAGTTTCCATTTTATGTCATCACACCTATGTGCAATCATTCTATATAGACCTGGGTCTTGGCAAGCAGTCTAGTGGAAGTTTTTGTTGTCAAAACACAGTGTTTGGTAGTTCAGTTGATTTTCACTTTTAATTCTTTATTGAAAGAATTAATTCTAATTAAAAGAATTAATTTCATTTTACCTAGTCCTTTCTATTTTCTCTACAGGGATTTTGCTGCTGGAATATGTAACAAAATCAGTGAGATGATTCAAGGTACATGTTATATTGAATTATAAAAAGGGAAAGCTCTAATTTCTCTTAATTCTTTATTGTCCATATGTGTGTATCAGAATGCTGTTGCCTTAACCTCAGATGATTCCAGGTTTTAGATTACATTAGCTAACCAATAATGTAATGCTTGGCTCTTGTGTCTTCTGAGACATCTAAGTTCTTAGAACACCAGCGTGGTAAAGAATGAAAGGTCATCTATAGTGTGATGAATAAACTTTTGTAGACTATCCCAGGTTGCCCCAGGTGAGTTAGTGTGTGTGTTACCTGCAGTGAAGGAAAGGGGCTACCTTCTCAAAGAGCTGTGAAAGTGCTTGGTATCACTGTGGTTATGCTGCTAGCTAATAGCTGAGTTATTTGAAGCTCATGGAGGTGTCTGTGCTATCTGCATTCAACAGTGGTAGGAATGCAGACATATGGTGTGCCTGAAGGCTCCCAAAAGCCAGTACAAAGGACTAACACTGCCTGTGTTTCTCTTCCTTGTTCCAGGGCTGGCCACACCAGTGGACTTGAAATTGAAGTTGATCCCTATTTTACAGCACATGCATCATGATGCTAGCCTGGCCTCCAGCTCCCGGCAGCTGCTTCAGCAGCTGGTAACATCCTATCCCTCTACCAAGATGGTTATTGTTACTCTTCACACCTTTACTCTGCTTGCTGCTTCTTCTTTAGTTGACATTCCTAAACAGGTAATTGTTCCTATTCTATTCCTTCAGCTTAAAGTACAAAGTACATTTCTAAATACCTCAGATTCAAGCTGATATTACATAGACAAAAAAAAAACAAAAACCCAGAAACGTTCATAGATGCACTAGGATGGTTGCTTTTAGGTTGCTATAGAGAGAGAATACCCTGAAAGCTGCCGCTGCTCTCCTATTTTTTGTCCTCCATTTCCAGATAACTCCATCAGACGCAGGGTCCCTTCTTTACAGATCATAACCTGTCTTTTTTTTTAAATTGGCTGGGACTGAAATCGAGTAGGATCAATTGACAGCTTAGGAAAGCAAAGACCTTTTTTGAGAACATTTCATCTTGCCTTCTTATTGCTGTGTTATTCTCCAGGGTTGTGGCTGTGCCTTTTGCCTTCCTTGCATGAAAGCAAATGAATATTCAGTTGCATAGAATGCATTTTAAAATGTATTTATTGAAGGACTCTGAGGCATTTGAATCTGCTGCTAAGATTTAGGACTCTAAATCAAGTTCTGGGGCAGCAGTGATGGAAAAGTAGAGTGCTCTTATGTTCTGATAATGTGAAGGTGTTTTATGTAGCAGGTCTGAATACAGTGACATTTGAGATTCATCTGACTAATCCTTGTAAAGTAGTTGTGAAAATCTATTTGCTTTATTTCAGCCCTGTACAGCTATTAGAAGGCTAGTGTCTGTTTCTGTTAGACTAATAGTATTGATCTGTCTGAAACTTCTTGGTGTGGCTGATTCCTGTAGTTTAGAGCCCCCTGAAACGACATTAGAATGTTTATGCCCTTTTATCCCTCTCTCCTTTTCTCTGTCTCTCTCTCTCTCTCCTTTTCTCTGTCTCTCTTTGTCTCCTTTTCTCTCTCTCTCTCTCTCCTTTTCTCTCTCTCTCTCTCTCCTTTTCTCTCTCTCTCTCTCCTTTTCTCTCTCTCTCTCTCCTTTTCTCTCTCTCTCTCTCCTTTTCTCTCTCTCTCTCTCCTTTTCTCTCTCTCTCTCTCCTTTTCTCTCTCTCTCTCTCCTTTTCTCTCTCTCTCTCTCCTTTTCTCTCTCTCTCTCTCCTTTTCTCTCTCTCTCTCTCCTTTTCTCTCTCTCTCTCTCCTTTTCTCTCTCTCTCTCTCCTTTTCTCTCTCTCTCTCTCCTTTTCTCTCTCTCTCTCCTTTTCTCTCTCTCTCTCTCCTTTTCTCTCTCTCTCTCTCCTTTTCTCTCTCTCTCTCTCCTTTTCTCTCTCTCTCTCTCCTTTTCTCTCTCTCTCTCTCCTTTTCTCTCTCTCTCTCTCTCCTTTTCTCTCTCTCTCTCTCCTTTTCTCTCTCTCTCTCTCCTTTTCTCTCTCTCTCTCTCCTTTTCTCTCTCTCTCTCTCCTTTTCTCTCTCTCTCTCTCCTTTTCTCTCTCTCTCTCTCCTTTTCTCTCTCTCTCTCTCCTTTTCTCTCTCTCTCTCTCCTTTTCTCTCTCTCTCTCTCCTTTTCTCTCTCTCTCTCTCCTTTTCTCTCTCTCTCTCTCCTTTTCTCTCTCTCTCTCTCCTTTTCTCTCTCTCTCTCTCCTTTTCTCTCTCTCTCTCTCCTTTTCTCTCTCTCTCTCTCCTTTTCTCTCTCTCTCTCTCCTTTTCTCTCTCTCTCTCTCCTTTTCTCTCTCTCTCTCTCCTTTTCTCTCTCTCTCCTTTTCTCTCTCTTTCTCTCCTTCTCTCTCTCTCTCTCCTTCTCTCTCTCTCTCTCCTTCTCTCTCTCTCTCTCTCCTTCTCTCTCTCTCCCTCTCCTTCTCTCTCTCTCCCTCTCCTTCTCTCTCTCTCCCTCTCCTTCTCTCTCTCTCCCTCTCCTTCTCTCTCTCTCCCTCTCCTTCTCTCTCTCTCCCTCTCCTTCTCTCTCTCTCCCTCTCCTTCTCTCTCTCTCCCTCTCCTTCTCTCTCTCTCCCTCTCCTTCTCTCTCTCTCCCTCTCCTTCTCTCTCTCTCCCTCTCCTTCTCTCTCTCTCCCTCTCCTTCTCTCTCTCTCCCTCTCCTTCTCTCTCTCTCCCTCTCCTTCTCTCTCTCTCCCTCTCCTTCTCTCTCTCTCTCTCTCTCTCTCTCTCTCCTTTTCTCTCTCTCTCTCTCTCTCTCTCTCTCTCTCATTTTTTTCCTTTTTTTTCCTCCACTGAGACATGCAGAGTATGTCTGGGTTGCTATCAGTTTTCTGCAGGCACCCAAATTAGCATTAAATGTCCAGAATACTTGTTAGCATAACTGCAACAGAATTAAGCATTTACTGAGTTTCTCAGGGATGTTTTATAGTATTTTTGTGGGTTCTGAAGCAGGTCTTAAGGCTTCTTAGGTATACAGGTTGTATAGAAGAGTGCATGAACAAAGAGAACAAGATAGTAGAAACTGTCTGTCAGACTGTTTTAGCTTGCCAGGGCATCACAGCTGTCGTGTGCTGTGGTTTAATTGCACTGGCCCGGCAATTAAACCAAGTGACAGACGCTCTCTATTAATCTCTCTCTCTTCCCTGATAAAGAAAGGAGAGAGAATAAGGGAGAGAGACTTATGGGTTGGAAACTAAACTACACAACTTTAATGAAACAGTAATGATAAATAGGAAAAATTACTAAATATATACAAATATGCAAGAAAATGGATACCACGTTCCTCTGCCCCCAGTAACTCTCACGTCTCCACCGAGTCTGCAGGGCAGCCCTGGGAAAGTCCAGGCTGGACTCCTGGAGTCGGCAGCAGTCGGGAACTGGAGGCAGGAACACACAGATATGGGCTGGAACGGATCAGGACCACAGGCAGAGGAATGGATGGGATCCTTTCAGGATGCCGGGTGAAGGAAGGGAAGCAGGAAAGGCAGGAAGGGCAGGCAGCCGGAAGCTGGAAATCTGGCCTGGCCCTCGTGATCCCTCAAATTTATACTGAGGATGACGTATATGGGATGGAATACTCTGTTTGGTCAATTCTGGCATCTATCTTGTCTGTTCCTCCCCAAAGGAGGGATGCAGGTGGGACCTCTTTTTATCCGTTCTGGAAGGTAAAATGTTTTCCTCAGAGCTGAGCAGTGTCCTTGGCTCTGCACACCAGTCTCTAGCAGTAACTATAAACATCGAGTGGTATCAGTCCTAAAAGCAGACACTGTCTGAGAAACTTGCTGTTAATTTCAGCAAGTGCAACTACTTACAAGAGACTTAGCTAAAAGCAAAAGTACAAGACAGAAAATCACCTTTATCCTGGCCCAAACCAGGACATCAGCCTACATAGGAGTTTTTCATAGAATGGGTTGGGCTGGAAGGGACCTTTAGAGATCATCTGCTCCAACCTCCCTGTCATGGGTGGAAGTGCCTCTCATCTAGACAAGGTTGCTCAAAGCCTCATCCATCATTTTCCATGTGGCAAGTGATCAAACAGATATAGCAAGTTAGTTTTGGCTGAGTATACTTAAAATTCCTGCACAAGTACTTTTGAAAGACTTCCTTTTAGTTGCATATCTCTCTTTAAAGGGGACTTACCTTATTGCAGATCCAGCTTTTGCTGCAGTACTTGAAGAATGACCCCAGGAAGGCTGTGAAGAGGCTTGCAATCCAAGATTTAAAATTGTTGGCCAACAAGACACCACATACATGGAGCAGAGAAAATATTCAGGTTGGTATGTTTTTAAGCTGAAGTTTATTACAAAACTTTGCAATTAGCTGTAGAATTCTTCCAGAGGAGCAATTTGGGAGGTTAAAAAAAGGAAGAACCTGTATCTCCATATCCTTAAGCTAAGTTGCTCTGCCAAGTAGCCAGTATTAATGAACAGTTGAAATATTATAACTGAGGAAAGGCACATGTCATGCAGTAGACGTTTTTACAGTAAGGAAATAACTTTTCTAAAGACTCATTTAAGATAGTACATGAGCTGAATGCTTACATTAATCTTAGGATACTCAGCATGTGTTAATGCCCACAGTAATGTAACACAGTCTTTCTGGGATTTGTCAAAGCATGTCATCCAGCAAGTTATACTAAAAGGACAAATGTAATTTTGACTTCATTTTTTTAGGATTAATGGCTCATTTTCACTAGTATTCTTGAGACTGCTGTTATATGAATAGGACCCTTGGCAGTATTTATAGTGCATGTGTATATCTCCGTCCCTGGAGATATTTAAAAAGAGGCTGGATGTGGCACTCAGTGCCATGGTCTAGCAACCGCAGTGGTGGGTCAAGGGTTGGACTTGATGATCTCTGAGGTCCCTTCCAACCCAGCCAATTCTATGATTCTATGATTCTATGATTCTATGATTTGGGGAAGCAGGAATAATGTAGGTAATATTCTTGGTTTCTTCCTGTCACAGTTGTATAAAAATATTTTTTCTTCTAGTCTTTTCCTTTTTTGGGTAGAAATTACTATAGAAAATAACCAGATTACTATAGGATTCTAATGGGAGAGTAAGTATTTTAAGAACTTTATGGTTGTACTCTTCTGGGCCTTTTCTTTGTTACTACTTTTGGAAGCTACTGTTGCTATATGCTGTTGAAGCATAAGGCAGCTGGGTGGCAAAACTGGATTTTTGTTAATAGTAATGTGAAAAATAGTGTTTTGCTTCATATGTGGTTCTTAGATAAAATTATTTGGGGTGTGCGGACAGGCTTTTATGTTAGTGAACTGCTTTGTCCTTCATAACGGATCATAATGGATTAATACCAAAAATTTATTTCCTTTTCGGAGTTTTAAGGAATTTCTTTAATGGTTTATGGATTCTTTGCAGTCAAAATGCTAGTCTGAACCATAATATCTGGTGGGTACTTATCTCAGTGTTAGTGAGATCTGATGATAATGTGGCTTTCATCGTTATTTAGTGTCTTAAGTCTGATGGTTGAAATGCAAAGGGCAGAGTTCCAATGATTTCAGAACTTAACCAGTGACTGGGTTAGAACAAAATTAACTGCAGCTTGGTACTGCTTGCTGAATGGTATGCAGTAGTAATGGGAGGTTTTCTGTCTTCTAAAATGTTTAGTCAATACTTTGAGTAGGGCAGCTCTTTTCAATATCTCTAAACAACTTGGTAATGTTAACACAGCAGGGACTGGAACAGACCCTCTGTTTCTCATGGCAAAACTTGCTTCCTGTACCTTTTTACCAACAAGAGTTTAATCAGTCTTAACTTCCTCAGTATTTTGAGTCTCTCTGCATAGGGTGGATAGGAAGGTAGGTTTCTGAATTGTGAAGACTTCACTGACTTCCAGACATCAGCTTTAGAAGCTGTTGCTGTTGTTGCTTAGAGCAGTTTTCCTACTAACTGTGAAGATAATAAGTAGTTTGCAGTTCATCCCATTAATTGCTCTGTGCTCCTAGAATTCTTCATAGCTATTGTTCCAAATGTGTCCTGTGAGAAAAGAACATGAGTGTCTTGGGAGACATCAAGACTCATTTTCAAACCTAATCATTGTATCTTCATGTTGATGCCATGTAATTTTGTGAATTAGCAAAACGCTGTGTTGGTATGCATTACAAGTTGATTTAAAATTTAATCATTGTGCTGTATAAAAGCATACATGTGCCTGATAAGAGTACTATTTGAGTTTCTTTTGTTTGATATGTGGAACTAATTCTGTGTTGCTGTTTTTCTTTATTCAGTTACTGGATGTAATAATTCAGCTTCGGCACTTTCTGAGACAGAATATACTTCCATTTGTCTCTTGTGTTGCTTTTTCTCTCTTGACTCTTGACTAAAAAAGTCTCCAAAACCAGTCAATGATTTAAACTGTCGACTGTGTAGGCATAATAACCCCTAAAATTCACGTTGTTGTCTGATTTCTTCCAATCTAGAGGTGATAAAGCCAGAAAAGATGTAGCAAAAGGCACAAAAGTGTGACAGAAGCTCTACTGTAAATGAGTTCATAAAATATGTTTTAAGGTGCTTATCAAGAAACTTAAATGGTATTCTGTTTGATAACATGACTATTAAAAGAAATGGCACTTGAAACTTTGCTCTTCAGAGATGTACACTTACATAAAATCCTGCAGTTTGCTATAAGGCAAAATAATCACTACAGCTCTGAGACTGGAGAACTGTCTTAAAATCTTCAACAATATTTGATCCATCCTGATACTATTTTTGCCAGTGATCTTTAATTCATAAATAACTTGTAATTGGTGTTTCCTAGCATGAGACCTTCTGTCACCTTTCTGCAAGCTGTGTCAGTGGTCTACTAAAATATGCTTCAGGACATGACTTCCAGCTTTTGATTGCAGTGTAGTATTTTCTGTGGAAAAATCTTATTAGTCAGAACTTCACAGACAAGTGCAACTAAACATCTGATAGAGATAACTCATGGGACTTCCCTCCCTCTGTGTTTTTATTCCTGTTCATCTCTAGGCACTCTGTGAATCTGCTCTTCACACTCCTTATGACAGCTTGAAGCTGGGCATGCTGTCTGTTCTTTCTACATTATCAGGGACCATAGCCATTAAACAGTATTTCAGCAGTGCTCCAGGTAAGGAAGCTAGATTAGATTTTTATCTTTGGCATTTCTAACTGGTCGGGTGTTGATAAGCAGTTTCAACTAAACACTTTGTAGTATATTCTTAAACTGCTTTTCAACTTCAAACCACTAGCTGAGAGTCAGACTGTGTCATCTGTAAACTTAAAACAGGATACTGTATACCTATGAATAGTCATGGTCTAAGATTCTGGGGGTAGTATGCTGTATGTAAGGCTTTTTACTTTTGGATCTTCAGCTTTTCTTCATAAAATGAAGAAATCTAATGCCTCTCAGATGGCTGACCTGCACTCTGCTTAAGGTGCATTGAAACCACCATGGATTTGCATAGTTTTTGAGCAACATGGAGACTTAATGGTGTGGTAGCAGGCTGCTCTGTAACCCTGCTACAGTGAATGTATGCCACCCAAAAGGTACTTCAGTACTATATTCTGGAGAAACAGAATTAAAGTTACTCAAGGTATCTTGTTCTTAAAATGATGATCACACTCATTTCTTTTTTTTTACTTCTTGAAAGCCAGACTGCCCTAGTGAGTATTATGACCCCAACTACATGGGCTGCAAATGTGGAGAAAAATAGTACATCCTCTTCAGTCATTCTGGCATGCCTTAATAATTAATATGCTCACCAGCTTTCTTTAATCAGATATAATACCTCTTAAGGCAGTATTTCTCTGTGTCCCTGAAACATCAACCATTAAACCCAAATACTCCTCCTCATGCGTATCTAATGTGTATAATGTTCAGAGGGATGGGGGGAAGAGCCTCTGTTTGTGTCAGGGAGAGGAAGATATGTTCTGATCTTATCCATTAAACATATGGAAAAAAAAAAAGTCAGTATAGACTTTTTTTTTTTTTACACAAATATACTTGAAAAGACCTGTGGTGTAATTAGAGACTATGCTGTTTTATGTTCTGTTTGTCTTGTCTTTATTTAGGAACAGCAGCTACCACTGCGAGATCATTTGATTTAGTGAAACTAGCACAGGAGTGCTGTTACCATAATAACCGTGGCATTGCAGCTCATGGTGCCAGAATTCTGACTAATATATCAGCCTCTTGTCAGGAAAAAGGTAAATGAAAGCAAGGACAACAAAATGTGTCTGTTTACAGTCAGGCTTATGCAGTTAGCACGTATTAACTGGCCTGGTCTGTGAACCTGTCTGTAAATCTGCCTAATCCCTCATGCTGGTTAGGGAGAGTGGGGATTATAATGTACTAGACAATATTCTGTATGATTTTATGAATGGTTTGGGAAGATTCCATCTTTATCTAATATAGAGAGAATTACTGGATACAGTAGAACTTGTGCTAAATGCTTCTCTTACTGTAAGACTAGTGAATCAGCCTTTGAGAACTCCTTGCATGAAGTCTGTTGCAAAAGAATAAACAGGGCATTTAGAAGTCTTATTCCAGAGATCTGTGCATGCTCCATAAATGTCACAGTTGTTGTGACAGCTGGAGAGTTACAAGACATGGAATGGCAGAATTGTTTCTAATCAAAATAAGGTAGAAGTAGAAGGAAGATACTTACCTGCAACATCAGTCCAAGCATTGCACCAGTTATGGTCAGAAAATGTAGGGAACTAACTTAACTAACTTACTTTTTTTTTTTTTTTACTTAGATCTTCTGCCTTTGGAGCAAGATGCAGTTTTTGGCTTAGAAGCTCTTCTTGTTCTTTGTAGTCAAGATGACAGTGTGGGAGCACAGGCAACCTTAAAGGTGACATTACTATTGTCTTCCTGTCTTCCCCTAACACAGCTAGAAGTTGTACTAATAACTAGTGTAACAACAAGGCAAGTGTGAACCAGATCCTTTCTGGTGAAAGCACAACATACTGGAAAGAAATTAAGATTTCAATTTTTTTTTTTTTTTTTCTATGTTTTGCCCATAATCAGAGTCAGAATGGTAGAGAACCTGAGCAAAACTGTAATGCAGCTCCTGGCTCTAGACTAAAGTGATTGTTGTAGGGAGCTTAAAAAAGGCATTCCTCTCAGAGAAACAGGTGTAATAAACTACGAACATTAACTGAGGTGTCTCAGGAAGATGAAGAGAATCTTGGAAGAACCTGCTTTTTGGACATGAGGATGCAATGTACATGGTTACAACACTTAATAAAGTTTTGTTTTTATTTTTCCACTTCATGAAATGCTACAAGTAATGTATCTAGTTATTTAAATGTAAAGACTGGTGTTATGAAAAAAAAACCAAAACGCTTTCTTGAATTTATTTGTACTTTGTTAAGCCCAGGGCAGAGGGCTCTTAAAAAAAAAAAATCTCATTTTTTTATAGAGTATGTGGTTCTGAAAATACCGGATCTTCTGTATTCTGTAATCATGCTTGCAGAGAAGTATGTCTGACTTTTTTATTTATGAGTAGGCTTTGTATTTATTGTACCTGTTGTTTATGTGAATTGCAGATCACATTAACCTGTATGGTGAAGCTGGTCAAGTGCCGTCCGCACCTGAGCCAGTCGGTAGTTGAGTCCCTGCTGACTCAGTTGCAGAGTGCCCAGGATGCTGCCAGGATACTCATGTGCCACTGCTTAGCTGCTATTGCCATGCAGCTGCCTGTCCTAGCAGATGGGATGCTAGGAGACCTAATGGACCTCTATAAATTAATTGGACGATCTGCCACCGATAAAAAACAAGAGCTCTTGGTAAGATACCCTTCTGGTGAATGGCCCTTGATAGGTGAATTCCACATAAACTGCTGTGGTTGGATTTTCTTTCAGAAGGCAAACTAAGTAACTTATGTTCATTTTGGTGTGCCAGTACAGAGCCCCTGTTTTCAGTTTTGCTTTAATTTTTGACGATCTGTGTCAGTGTTCAGTGTCAAAATATCTCGTAGATGGAGCTGAGCTATGCAGTGTATTACAGCACATTTGCCAGCAGATGGCACTGCTTAGATAAACCTAGCTTTTGGCATTATTGGGGTCTATGTAAAATAAAGGTTCTAGAAAAACAAAATGGCAGGTAGATCAATTTATGCATAGTGCTGTGATGCACATAAATTTTAATATACAGTAAGAGATAAAAATGTTTTTCGCATCTATTTGGAAATGAATTGGAATTTTAAGAAAGAAGTTATGAACTTCCTGTTCATTCATTTGGAGCATTCAAAATATCTCAGTTAAAAGCTGCAGTGAAGATTCTTTAAATGAAACTGACTTTCTAATCTTCGAGGAATTCTTGGGTTGCCATAAATACTTAAGAGCTGTATGACTGAGAAAACTTTCTTAGTTAAAATATATATATATGTAAACTTCTATGTAGTTTTGAGTCCAAAATCAAGTAGATAATTTCTGGTAATTCAAGAAACAGAGTTGGAGCTTTAAAATTTTTTTTATTTATTTTGTTTTCTTGTTCCTGAAATATAACCTCCCTTCTCACCTTTCCATTCTTCTTTAGGTTTCTCTTGCCACAGTGATATTTGTTTCCAGTCAGAAAGCTTTATCTTCAGAAATCAAAACAGTTATCAAACAGCAGCTTGAGAATGCCTCCAATGGATGGACAGCCTATAGGATAGCCAGGCAGGCTTCCAGAATGGTAAGTGAAAATCTCTGGAGGAAAGTGGTTTGCTTGTGGTTGGAAGAGTGCTAATGATTTCCTTGAACTTGAAAAATAAAGTAAGGAAAATGGTAACATTTGGGAGGAAGGAATGAGCAGGGGGCATTCCCTCTCAATTTTCTGGAATTCTTATTTAGATATAGGTCATTTGGGGCAGTCATGGGGCACCAGGATGATTTATACTTGTCTTTTTGAAATATTTGAGAGGGAAGTAAGTAATGACTCTCAAGAATGCTTTCTTGAGAATATACCTGATCTGCATTGTCCAGCACTTTTTTAGAAGGAGATATAGGCCATCCTGATGTGTGCTTCTCTTTCTTCAGTGTGAGGAAAGAAAAAGATACTGTTGCCATTTTCCCTTCAATGAAGTCACAGATAGGGTTAGAATTATGTAGAAATTCTAGTATGGGATGCTAGGGTAAAAGTAAATTTCAGTATGTTTCTCATCCTGTTCAATTACCTTATGTAAATAAGTATTATGCTTTGTACAGGCTGATACTGCCATAAAATAAGCGTTTGTGCTTTTACTTAGTGTTAGGATTGTCATGATCAAATTATTGGAAGAAGCTTTCAGTATTTCTATTATTAAAGTAAGACCAGTTCTGGAGGTGTTACTGTTCTCTTACTTGTATTTGTCTCACAGAATCCCACAGCCTTTCTTTATCCCCTCTTAGAAACATTCTTTCCATTACAGGGTAACCATGACATGGCCAGAGAACTCTATCAGAGCCTGCTGACCCAAGTGGCTTCAGAACACTTCTACTTCTGGCTGAACAGCTTGAAGGAGTTCTCCCATGCAGAACAATGTCTGACGGGTTTGCAGGAAGACAACTACAGCTCAGCACTTTCTTGCATTGCTGAAGCTTTAAAATCCTATCACAAAGGAATCGCGTCGCTGACGGTTAGCACTGATCTTCTGCTCTAGTCATGAGGTTTCTGTGTACTGCAGCAGGTCTGCTTGGTTTCTGCTGTTAAACATCTGAAAAAAATGTAAAGATACTGATGTCTGCCAGACTCTCATTTTGAGAGGCCTGTGGGGAAGAGCCAGTGGTAACACACTGCATCTTCAGAGAGAAGTTCCTGTATCTCAGCTAAGTGTGATGAGCTAGATTTCTTTCTTTTTTTTTCACTTCCTCACTTTGTTCCTTGATCAAATAATGATGAGACAGACCTTTTTAAAGTGACAATACTGAAAATTTTCCACTCTGGCTTTTCCACTTGGCTGAATAAATGCTATACTCAGGCTTGGGAATTTTTATAAATTGGCTGCCATCTTCTCAAGATATGGAGAAGGATTTAATTGTCCTCCTCCTCCTCCTGCTGCTGAGTTAATGTTGCCTCATATTTGACAGTGGGATTCTATGGAACCTTAACAACGAGCAACACCAATGTAGTAAGGGAGTAGAACAATTCAGTCTCATAAAATTAAAAGAAGTCAAATGGTGCCTGTCCTTATGCAAATACTTTTGGCTTCTCTGAAGTGATGAAAATAGCAATAAGCTAGGTACCCTCAGTTCTTACTGTCAAGTTGCTTCTTAACACAGGATGATCCAGCTTCACACAGTACTTTTGTCAATATTTTAGTTTCCATGGAGCAGTCTTTACATGCAGTTTCCTGTATATCTTTTGAAGCTACTTTTTTTTTTCTCAGGTACTAGAACTGACTGTGATGACCACTAGTGTTTATAAAGTTAATATAATACTGTTTATTAATAATCTGTCCTTAAATAAGCAGGAAGGATGTATATTTTGCATCTTTTTTGCTCTGAGAGAATACTTCCTAATTCCTGAAGTATTTGTCTTCAACTTGTTAGACAAGTGAATAAGGCTTTCAATTCAACATTGCAATATTTCTCTAATGTCTAGAAGACACTGTGGAGGGGGGACCTCATCTAGTTAGATGATAATATTTAATACAAGCAGGAAAATAACTTGCATAAGTAGGTCAATCTGTAGTTATTTAATTAGCCCTTTTCAAGAGGTTGTTTTTTCCTCTTGAAGGATTATTGCCCTCATCTCTTCTTTGTGTGTGTTGTACATAGTGCTTTTCTCAGTGCAGTACCTTTATTGAGAGTTGTTGTGGTCCAGAGTAGTAAGTACAGGTTTTAGAGGTCTTGAGAAAAGGAAATTGGGGGTTTTTTTGCTAAATGCTGATTTCATGCTTTGCTCTGAGCTAAGTCCTAACTGGTTTTGAGTATATCAGCTGTAAAAGGAACCCTTTACTGCTTGCATCTGCAGAACACAGCATTTGAAAGGGGAGCAAAGTACAGTAAAGTGTATGTGATAGTCTTACTGATGAAGATTTTTTTCTGTCTCTTGTCTCTTTTACTGTTTCTCCTGTTTCAGTGAAGAACAGGACTCAGTGCACTTGGTTCCATAGACCATTATCTCATTATCTCACAGGAGATCCTTGTGTGGATCTCCAGATATGTAGCTGGAAGATACTTTGTCAGTAAATTTGTTACAAATGTTTAGTCAGCTCAGTTAGCAATGGTGAAATATTCTCAGTGTCTGATCTTGTCAGAAAATTTCTCAATTCCTTCTTGATATACATGCAACTGTCTGGCACTGCTGTATGCAAAATATTCCTTTGTGTGAGCAAGTCCACATGAGGAAAAAAAAGTCCCATTACTTCATGGATGGGGGGGCAGAGGGGGTAGGGGCTTGTCATAGAGAGTGTTGGCTCCAATTCTCATCTGTCTTGCTGTGTACTTGCTTGTATAGGTTACCTTAGCAAAGGTTTTAAATAGGAGCTGCTCTTTTTGGCACAGAACATGCACCTCATTGGAAGCATTGTGCTTTTTTTTCTCTGCTGGTAATCTAGAGGATATACAGAACTTGAACAAAGCACTACTTATAGCTACTGGTTAAGTAGCACTAACCCCAAATTTGCTGATAACAAGAGGTGGTGGTTGAAGAATTTGGCTGAACCAAAGAACTCTTTCTGTCACTTTCAAAAAAGAACTGTAATCTGTGGCCCATGGCTACATGGGTGGCAGATGAGATAAATTGCAATATTAATGAGAGAGGCTTGTGTTCCCATTTACAAGAACCAAGTCCAGTTTGTGCTACTAAAATGTTTGGATTTCCTGATGTAAGTACAGGTACTTTACTCTTTATAAAAGCAAGGAAACATCAGTCAACTGCAGCCATTTCTATTGAGTTAGATTTCAACTCTTTCATCACTTGAACCATTCAGCTTCTCTTACCTACTGCTTTGCTTCTATAGCATGGTTACAGTTGGCTGATGTTTCCGTGCTGTAGTCAGTCATGGGCCAGTTCTCAGATGACATTGTTTTGTGAGAGACTAGTCTGCTGCTTTCCTGCTGGCAAAGAAATTATTTCCAGTAAGGTTTGGGAAGGTGTTGTAACTTCTTGCTTCCAGAAGTGACCTTTTCTGTTGATGAATTAGAAACACAGGGGAAGACATGCATGAGTTTAACATATTTCTATTCCTGAGTAAGAAAAGGTCCCAGGTGCTTTGTTTTGCAAAAAGTTTACTTTTCAAAAGTCTAAGAGTCTGAGAAAAATAAGTTGTAACTTTCTGGCTTAACTGGGATCAAATCTTCCTGACAGTTTATCCCTGCCTGCGTGTCCTAAGTTGTCATAGATGCTTCTACAAGTCAGAAAAACTCTTAGGGAGCAAAGAATCATACTCTTGAAATAATAAAAGTGTGTCTGCTTTCCTGGAGTTCTGGTTTTTACTGCTCTTCATTGTCACAGAACTGTGTCTCTGCCTTCAGAAAATGTATTGTTCAATGCCTTTAGATGTTCCTGTCCATTTCATATCATAGGTTATCACCCCTTACTGAAAGTAACTTTAGACAATTTCTTTTCTGGCTGACATAGAGAATCACTTTTCCAGTCCTTGGCGTTTGTTTTACTCCCATTTCAGTGGGCTCTCTCATTTTAAGGACTGCCTGAATCAGTGTCATCAGAAGCCTAATGGCTGGGCACTGGAAAACAAGGAAATAATTGTCCTAATAACATTTGCAACAGCAGTTACAAGGGTTAGACACTTGAAATACAGTTTTGTAATTACCTAACTTCTCTGTAGTTTATATTCAGTGTGGTTCAAATTGAGTAAGTCTGTTAAATGTAATTTTTAAAAAAAACAAACAGCAGCTTTTGAACTGGAGAGTTTGGTTGTCTGATGAGACAGTTCAGTGACATTGCAAAGTTATTTTGTCATGTTTGCTTTTGACCTAGATTGCCAACATTCCTCTTTATTGTGTTTCAGGCTGCTAGTACGCCGCTTAATCCTCTGAGTTTTCAGTGTGGATTTGTGAAACTCAGGATTGACCTTCTGCAAGCTTTTTCTCAACTTATTTGTACCTGCAACAGCCTAAAAACAAGTCCACCACCAGCTATTGCCACAACGATTGCTATGACCTCAGGAAATGATCTCCAAAGGTGTGGACGCATCTCTAACCAGGCACGTGTTCTTGTTCTGCTCTTGTGAAGTTCTCTTTATGGCTCTGGTATAAATTTTGGTTCTCAGTAAACATATCTGATGGAAGGAATGAAAAGTTATAGTGAAGAGTTCTGCTAAATAGTGAGTCTTGGTCTTCACCTGTATCTACAAAAATACCTGCCTGTAAGAGGCTGTATATTGAAGTTGAGCATGTTCTGTCATACATTCACATGCTTGGCTTCCAAGGGTATCTGTGCAGCAGGCCACTTGGTACACTCAAACCTTTCATACCTTGTTTTGAAATACCTCAGATGCTGTGATTACACTGTACTTAGGATCATACTGCAGCTCCTTCTGGTGAGTGTTGGCAACTCACTTGATAGCATATAGAGCACCAGAACAGTCTACTTCCAAAATGTGTGAAATGTGCAAGAAAGAATTTAAAGACAGAGCAGTTTGATTTAACAGTATGGGATGGTGAGGTGGCTAGTGTTTTTGTTTTGCTTTGGTTTTAACTCAAGGAAAGTATGCTGGTGCTGTGTTGCAGGAAGAATGTTTGATTCATTATTAAAAGTCTGGCATTTTGGTCATTTTCATCTTTGTGAAAAAGCAAGATCTTTATTATCTTGTTAGAGTTTGTCATCTTAATCCTTCAGTGTTGTATGCTATAGAGTAGTGGTTTTCTGTGTGCCTGGGTATATTTTTGGGGTTTTTTATTTGTTTTGCCTTGATTGTATGTTTTTTGACCAGTAACATTGTTTCTCTAGATGAAGCACTCTATGGAGGAATTCCGAAATCTGGCTACTCGATATGGAGATCTGTATCAGTCATCTTTTGATGCAGACTCAGCAACTCTAAGGAATGTAGAACTGTATCCTTTTTAAATCTTACTTTTCCACTTTCCTGTCCTGTGAACAGCATGCAGTGTAACTGTTCTTGTTTGGGCCAGGATAGAACTAACTTTTTCTGTCTTGTAAATTTACTTTCAGCTAAGTCTCTAAGTAGCTGCACTTGCTGAAATTAACAGCGAGTTTCTCAGTGACTGCTGCTAGAGCTGATAACACTCCATGTTTATAGTTACAGCTAGAGACTGGTGTGCAGAACCAAGACCACTGCTGGGTTCTGAGGAACCTCTTATGCTTCAGAAAGAGAAAGGGAGTTAAGGTGTCACACCTGTAACCCTCCTTTAGGGAGCAGCAGGCAAGACAAATGACCAAAATTGACCAAACAGAATATTCCATCCCAAACATGTCATACTCGGGATCACAGGGGTCAACTCCTGCCTTCTTCTGGTCCTTTGTCAATGGCCAGCATTCTGGGAGGATTCTGTCTGTCTGTCTGTCTGCCTGTGGTCCCAATCCCTGCCATCCCAAATCTGTGTTCCTGCTTTCAGCTCCCTGCTGCCACTGACTCCAGCAGCCCAACCTGGGACTTGTCCAGGACCTGCCCTGTAGCCTTGGTGGTGATGTGGGTGATATTAGGGGAAAAAGGGGAGTAACATGGTATTGGTTTTGTGTATACTTGTTTATATTTAATTTTTGTTTTATCAGGGATGGGGATTAAGAGAGAGCACTTGTCATTGAGAATTGCCAGCCCAGTGTTAAACTGTGACAGTAACAATCCTCTTTCCTGTGAAGACTGGCACAAAGAAATTTCAAAGCAGTTAGTAACATGAAAATTAGGTAACAGTTGTTTAAAACCTGAGAAGTAAATATTGCTGTACTATTGTTTGGATTACTTTATGAACAAGTTATGACACAAAAATTGCGTTAGCATAAAAGGGGGATTTTTGTAGTTCTTGCTTCTGTGTTTACTAAAGGAGTAATGACAGTAGGATTGCTTCATACGAGCTAGAGAAATCGGGAAAAGTGCCAGTAAATATTCTGCATTTCTTGTTTTAAGTGCTATCTTTGTAAGTCTTAACTCCTTAGTATTAATACCAGACAACAGCAGAGCTGCCTGTTGATTTCACATGCAATAGAAGCTCTGATTTTGGATCCAGAATCTGTAAGGTAGGTGTGATAGTTAACTTTCTGCTTCTTTGCTATTTATTAAGAAATTCTTGGGGCTTTAAGCCTAGGAATTCAAAGAATGTTCAGAAAGTTTCTCAGTAGACCCTCCTAATTCTGCCCTGGGCAGGCTTGAGTACCTGTTGCTACTGTGCTGTATTTGGCAGGCTTGTGTTTCAGGTTCTGTGTTTTATACTGATTTTACTCTTGGAACACTATATGGGACTTGTCTTAAATACAGACTTACATTAAAATAAAAGAAATTTCTCCTTTTTAAATTTTAAATTGCCAATTTTAACTTGTATCATTCTGTGTTAGCTCCCATAACTACTGTTTGCGTGATAGTTTGCTTCAGAGTCCTGAAAATATATGCAGTAAATTAATTTCAACTTTTAATGTAAATCAGTCATCTCTGGCTCTTTTTTACCAGTGAACTTATGCCCACTAGGAAATCACCTTGAAGTACCTATTAAATCACCCTTTTAAGCTCCCAGGCTGAGATTGAATGGAAGATAATAGGGATAAACATGTTTTTAAAGGCATGATTTTTTTTTGTTGTGTTTTTTTTTAACTAGAAATAAAAGTGAGCATTTTAAGTGATTCTCCTGTTTATTATGAATTGCTTAGAAAATGTATTAATCATAGTTGTGAAAAGTATGAACTTTTGAACTTCAAAAGATTAGGTGTCTAGGAGTATAATTGCATTCAAAGCATGAGATTATGGAGTTGCAGATTTAGTCTTGAGTTATGAGACATTTAAAAATATTAAAAACACTGCAGACTTAAGTTAAAGGGGAATTAAACACTGCAGGTGCATTAAACACAGTGAGTCTGCTAGACCTGTAACAGCTTGAAGTGAGGGAGAGGGGACAAAATGGTGAATAAGTTGTGGCTAAGAAAGTGTTTAGCTGGAAAGAGCAAGTAGTCTTAGAGTGGAAAAAAACCAAAGAAACAAACTAAATAGCTTGAAAGACATTATTTCTTAATTTCAAGTTGTAACATGGGATAATTGCATTTAGCCTGTTTGGGACTGAGCCTCCTAGATTATGATGGGGAAAGTATGTTAGACACAATAAAGAGTTGTATTTCTTAGTTTCCAGGAATATAGCTCAAATGGAACAGCACATGTTGAGAGTGAATATGAAAGAAGAATGATGTCTGTGTTTAATCATGTACTGGAAGAAGTGGAATCCCTCAACAGGAAGTATGCGCCTGTGTCTTACTTGGCAAGTAACAGTTTAAGTGTAGACAAAGGTTCCCAAAAGTCAGTTATTCCATGTATCTGTGCTTGTCAAGAAGCTGAAGAGCACACTTGGTTAATTAACATAACCTCTTACTCACACGTATGATCTCTATGGAGACTCAGTACTTGAAAATACTTTTTAAAAAAAAGAGAAAAAAAAAACAAAAAATTTTTGGCAAGACAACCATAACCTTACTGGTCTGATGAAAGATAATGTTTAAAAAACTCTGTTACTCGGGGTGTAGCAGATGTTGATAAGATACCTGAAAGTTGTGCCAAGTCTCTGTCAGATCTTGTTACACTTGAATTCCAATACTGAAGCACATTCTCTTTGTTCCTGCTGTTGTCATGCTGGAATTCTTCCCCTGCTGTGCACAGTGCTGAAGGTCCAGCACCAGCCCAGCTTTGGTCACTGAGCTGGTGGCAGCTAATCCCCTGCTCTGTGGGCATTGTGTTTCTCTTATCGAGACAGGTCATCAGAGAACACAGTGTAAAGTGTGCTGAAGGCAGCCAGTGAGCTGATAATGTGCTCCTGGTACATTATCCCAGGTACATACAGAGCTGGTATGGTTTGTCTTTTGCTCTTGGTGAACATCATAAAGCTGAAGTGCATGTTGATGGGAACAAGATAGCTCCTTTATCACCATGGGCATCTGTTTGTCTTGTCTCTAAATTCAATAGTCCTTTCTTCTATCCTATTGGGAATCAGAATGAGTTGTGTAAAATATAGCAAAAGTAAACCTTGTAAACTTGTCACTGGCTCCATACCAATGCACCCTGGTGACATAGGCTGTGCTGCCTTGGCTCACCTGGGCCAGAAGGATGGTATAATCCAGTGGGGAAAGGAAGAGCAGACAAAAGGCTTAAAACCAACTTATTGCACAACACAAAACTTGTAGTAGTTGTCAGTCTTGTTTGCTTGGAGGGGAACTGTTGTTTATCTGAGAGTTTGTGCATGACTAAGTATTTAAAGCAGATCCTGCTCTGATGATTGTAACACAACAACTGAAATTACTTGGATTTTTCTTGGCCTCCTTGTCGTTTCCAGAGCAGAAGGTCTTCTTCATAACAAGCATAAACAAAGAAGCTGAATGTATTAACTGTCCTCAGTAGTTGTTAATATCATTGACTATATAAATATATTTCTGGGCTTCTAGTGGAAATTACTGGAGTTTCAGTACCTCAAGTGCATCTCTTTTTCCTGTATTATGAATGAATTTTTTTTCTAAATTGTTTTGGATCTGTTTCTTGCAGCATACAGCTTGTCTGTGCAATGCTGTCATTGCATTGTTGAAGGTACCCCTTTCATTTCAAAGGTACTTTTTCCAAAAGCTTCAGTCTACAAGTATTAAGGTAGGTACTGCTCAAATGCGGCCTAAAAATTCTATTTATAATCCTTTATTCATGGGAAAAGATGCACTGAAGACAAAACTTCAGCATTTTAGTGGACATACTGTAAATAGCATCTGGGTTTATCTGTTAGGAATAACTTAAAGTATGCACCAGGCTGTCACTTACCAGGCAGGATTCAGTTGGTTGATTGCAAAACTGCAAGGATAAGATTTAGCTGGAATTTTTGTTGATTCTGAGTCTACAAAGCTAAATGGTGTTCTAATCTTGAGAAGGCAACTTTTATAAACTTGTATTGATTTTCTTTTTCCTTTAAAGAGTGACATTTTTTCATTTGTTATCGTGGAATAAAATTGTAATATTTATCTAAGAATAGCTATATGTGACTGGCAGGTGCCTTTTTTGTGGTTCTGAGTTTTGGTTTTTATTTGTTGTTTTTTGTTTTGTTTTCTCCATACTCAGGCATTCCTTTTTCTGGGAAAAGTGGAAGCCTTAGGATTTTTAACACTTACTCTTTGCATTTTTCCCCTTCTTTTGAAGAAGTTCAATTAATGCAGCTGGTATGAAGCTCACATCTAGGATTGTAGATAGTGCTTATTAATTATCATAGTGATGAGTCTCAGATATAAGTTCTGTGTTTCCATTTGCAGGTTTCCCTGCCAAAGCCCTCATTAGATATTCTTCTATAAGAAGGTGTTCTGTTTCATCTGTTTGAATTGTATTTGCTTTTCTGGAGGCATAGATTTATATTTTCCCTTGTTCTCTCATGTTTCAGCTTGCCCTATCCCCATCTCCAAGGAACCCAGCAGAACCTATTGCAGTGCAGAACAATCAGCAATTGGCCCTAAAAGTGGAAGGGGTGGTTCAGCATGGATCAAAACCAGGCCTTTTCCGTAAAATCCAATCCGTGTGTCTGAATGTCTCGTCAGTTCTGCAGAGCAAATCTGGACAAGAATATAAGGTACAGATAGAACAGAGCCAGGAGGAGTTTTGAGCATATGCAGAGGCACAATGCATGGGAATTTTAAGTCTGCTGTATGCTGATACCTTTTTAGCAGCAGCTTTTCCCTCAAACAAAAGAGGCTTTGTGGTAATCAGAATAAGTCATTAGGAATATGTTTGATATCAGGAAAATTCAGCCTAGGTATATATCAAGAAATTCCACAGGAAAAAGGCAGGAGGAGATTATTCTCTACCACATAGTTTCTGGAAATTTATCCTCATTTTAAGGATGTTTATTTTTTGTTTATAGAAATTGGGAGGACTGTCCAAATCAAATAGCACCTGAGCAGACATATTGAATTAGAGTCAACAGTTCTGTAGTTCTATTGAAGATTGCATGTCTGAAGTTTGGTTTCTGCTGACATGTGACTTTTAGTGAAAGGTCTGGTTTTGTGGGGTTTGGGTTGGTTATGGTTTTTTTTGGTTTGGTTTGGTTTTTTTCCTTGGCTTTTTCCAGAGGGAAAAGAAAAAAAAGTTGCTTCTAAAACAACAGGACTAGGAAGTGTGTAACGTTTGTCTGATTTGTATTACTCTGAAAAATTAGAACCTCAGGGAGAAAAAGAGTTGTTAGCTACCTTGCTTCTGTGAATAGATAGAAAAGTAACTCACTATTAAATGAAAACACGTCAAGCTGTCTTAAACATGCACATGCATTGGTTTAGGAAAATTGAAGACAATGATTTTTGTCCACTTGAAGGAGAGAGAATTTATTTTACCAGGTTTACATAAAATGGCATTTTAACTTTTCATGTGTTCGCAGATCCCTATTGACAACATGACCAATGAAATGGAGCAGAGGGTGGAACCACACAATGACTACTTCAGCACTCAGTTTCTGTTGAACTTTGTGATACTTGGCACCCATAACATCACAGTAGAGTCCTCTGTAATAGATTCAAATGGTATTGTCTGGAAAACTGGGCCTAAAACAACTATTTTTGTTAAATCTCTTGAGGATCCATATTCTCAGCAGGTTCGTCTTCAGCAACAGCAAGGACAGCCACCATCTCAGCAGCAACAGCAAAGAACAGCATACTCAAGGTTTTAATTCCCAGAAACAACACTATTCTGGTCAATGGTATTGCAGTCTTTATTGTAACTTTTTTTGGACAGTTTTAGCCTCCTAGAAAGTATCGGATACCAGCTTGTTGCTTTTTAAATTACCTGGGGTAAATTGGAATTGATTCAGCAGAGGCAACTGTTCAAATTTGGATTTGTGCTTTTAATATAGGAGATTCTGTTTTCTGTATTTGACTTCTGTTTAAAAACCTGTTGCAGCAGGCCCCACAAACATTGATAGTGGGGACACTAAGAGTTCTTTGACTCATACTTCTTGTACTTTCTTTATTGGAAGCACATAGTTTCTAATGTTAGGCTCACAGAACATCATTAAAGACCTTGGCTGGTGAATACAGAACTGATTGTAATAAAAAGTCCATCTTCTAATGGGAAGGAATTTGCAAGAATATCCAGAGGGTTTGTTTTGGTTTTTTTTCACCTGACATTTGTAGTAGCAACTTCCAGAATTTTTCTGGTGTTTGTGTATTGTTCCTATTTTTCAGCATTATTTAATGCATGCATATGAAAGAAAAAAGTTGTGGCTCACTTCTTATAGCCAGTTATTGTAGAGGCAGGAGACTGCTTGGGAGGTTGATAATCAGGGAATCTTACAAGAGACAGAATTTTACATGTGGGAACAATAACTGTTTCTCAAATGATATAGAAAAAAAATACAGTGTTTTTAAGTAGTCATGTGCCTCTTTCAGAAGGCTTTTGTTTTGTTTGGGTTTTTTTTGCTTGCTCTTTTAGGAGGGAAATTAACTTGCAAGTTGTCACGTATTTTACCTGCTTTGTTTTTTAAAAAGGAATTTTAAATACCAGAGCTTTGTAGTCTTGTGTACTCTTTAACCAATGTAGTAATCTCAATTGTTACTTTTATGGGATAACTTGAAGGAGAATTTTGCCAATACTAGAAATCAGTTCGGAGTAATTTTGGAAATATGCTGCTTCATACATAATTTTCATGCTTCCTTTGACATGTATAAGGCTGAACTCTGCCTGTGTCTGGACTCTGAGGCAGTAGATCACAAAACATGTCCTTTTCACCTGATTCTCATAAACAATCTTTGTTGAACACTCTGCAGGAAAGTAGGGTCTACTTGAATGGGGAGGCTGAAAGACTTCATTTTGTAAGTGGTTTAATCCCTCCCACTGGAACAGAGATTTTCATTATTTTCTCAGTAAATTCCTAAAATACTGTTATTTCTTCAAGTTTTATTTCACTGTAGAAGCTGACCAGAGCTTGCAGGTCCTGCTTACTTTATGTGCAGAAAATATAATTGTTATAACCCCGGGGATTTTTTTTTTTTTTTTTTTGCATAGCTGTACTGAAGAATTGTTTTCACTGTGTTTTCCCATCATAGTTACTTAAGAAATCAACTTTTGTCATCTTGGCTTGAGACTAACCAGAAAAAAAAAAAAAGTGTTCATGGTAGATTTCATAACATCTTGGTCAGGCTATAATCATAAGCAGAAAGGATAATTCAGATGCAAAATAGAAGAATCACAAAATTAGTGAAAAAATTCAACAGCATCCTGAAATCTGATTTTTATTTTCTGCAGGAGATACTACCACTGCCCATCAATGTGGCTGAGTGAAGTGCTGGTTTCTGTCCCCACTTTTGTGATTAAATACATAGAGTTTTGTGTGTGGGTAAACATACAGCTATGTATGCCCACATGTGTACATAATAACTGTATAGATACACGGTCCAGAAAGAGATGATTCACATTTTGTTGTGCCTGCAGTCTGTCAGATTGAAGATCTGTTTGTGGTTGGTAGGATTTTTCTGTTAAAAGTCATAGATCAGTGTCTTAACTACAAAACACTCCTTTTTGTAACACAAACAAACAAACCCCAAACTGCAGAAAACAACCAAAAAACAACCAAAAAAAAGACAAAAACAAAACACAAAAAAAAACCCACCTACCAACAAACAAAAAACCTGAGAGGTCAAACAGAGGTTTTTTATCCTGCATACTGAATGTGTGTGTCTTGTTCTGCTATTGACCAATATGTTGCTGGACACCTGTGATGGCAGCATTCCAAAACAATTCAAGTTAAATGAAGTTTCCCCAGGGGAGCAGACTTTTTTCATAAGGCATAGTTAAACCTATGAGAAAGCTACTAGAAAAAAAACTTATCCAGGGGAAGCCTTGACCTGGCCTGAGGCTTAATTGTCTGCAAGCCAGTAAGATTAAACACACTGCAGCTGAAAAAATTGTTTCTTCTCCAGACAAGTTTGTTCATGTGATCTTGGTGTTAGAGAGGCCTTTCAGAACTTGTACAAATATTGGGACTAGGTAAATAATAACAGAAGTCTGAAAATATGGGTGCTATGTATGAGAGATTGTAGAGTGAAGTTAAAGGTCTTCTAGAACATGGCAAGTAGTATTTATTGGACATTAGCTTGTACAGGAAGGTGGATTGTTGTTTGAGTATCTGAATTTCTAACAAATTCTGAAGTCTTTCTCATGCTAGCTTATTTGCACATTAGTTCTATGTGCATGCTAATCAAGAAAAACCCTGGACCTGTTACCAAGTTCTCCTTTAACATAAGCACTGTTTTACATTATGTGGGGTTTGTAGTGAGGTTATTTTTAGGGTGTTTGTTTTTCAAACATTGTTGGATTTTTTTTTCTGATACACTGCAAAATGCACTTTGGAATCAGGAACCAAAATTTTCATAAAAATCAGTGACTCCAAGCACCCAAAGAGAAGTGAGGAAAGGTGGTCCAGCTACAGCAATGCACTGAAAGCTGCTGCTGGAGCTGTCAGCAGTGAATGGGATCCTTTACTTTTAATAGATTCAGGGAGGTTATCTTGCTTGAATCCTGCATTGTTTCTGGTGTCCATACTTGGAAGATGTGCTACAAAGGATCTAGAAAGTCTTTCTGTAATGTGGACCTAAGTTAAATCTCTTCAGTGTTTCTCAATAAACAAATCAGTAACTTGATCACTATGCTTAGCTGCACACTGGTAATGGAAGACAGTTCAGATCTTTTTCATTTGCTGGCAAAAGAAAGGCTGCTGCTAAGAATAAAACCAAAAAGGCTTATGCAATCAGCTATATCATTAACTAGTCTTAATGATTAAGATATGCCTTCATCTAGCTTTGATAAATTCTTGGGCTGGGTAAGGGTGTAGAGGATAAAATTAAGATGACTGGATGTATTCATATTATGTGCACTTCTGCATTAAGCCAATAGTAACTGGTGCTTAGGCTCTAGAATTTAACCTGACTTCTCCGTGGATGATACAGCCAATTACTCTTGGAAGTACTTCTCACATTCTGGTGAAACTGTGCTCCCCCATACCAGAAAGTGTCATTTCTAGATTCCTGGCTGATCTCTTGCTCAAGGCAATGGGGAACCTCGACAAGGGGTAGGGAAGGAATTTCCCCCTTCAGATTCTGAGTTCATTTGGAGTTTATAGTGTGACCTCCTGCGGAGGCAGCCAGAGTGTGGTTCACAAGTGATTGCCTGAAGTTGCCCTCATTGTGGGTAGTCGTGGCATCTTAGACCTCCCTTCCCATCAGTGTCTCCTTAAATATGCACTCATTTTAATGTGAGGACCAAAATGCCTTAATTTAGGTATTTTATATTTGTGGATATATATGTAATCTTGGGCTTAAATGCTGTGAAACTACCTAAGCTGGACTGGCACATGGATGAACTTTTAATATTATTTCCTTCAGTGATGTCAGAAGTTTGGTTAACAAAACAAGCAATGGCTTCTATCAAAGGAAGTGATAAGATTTAAATGAATTACAATGCATTCTTAAAATGTCTTTTGCATAATGTTCAACACGTGCTTGCATATGTATAGCAAAAGATTGACCTCATAAAACAAAGTATGGAAGCTTTTTGCCTTCAAAGTAGCTATATTTCTTTTTTACCTGTCTTCTTTCTGCTGACTTACTGTGCTTTTCTAGCTCCTTGGTCAGCATATTTACACACATGCCCTTTTAATTTTTAGTACCATTTTCGTAAAACAATTTGTTCCTTTTGTGACAGTGCAGGTGTTGTCAGGTGTCTGCATTGTCCAAAGCAAGAGGGAGCAAAAATAAGGGAGGGTAGAGGGGGTGCTTTGGAGCACTGCCAGCTCACAAAGCAATTCTGAGTTGATTAGGGCCCAAGAACTGGTAGTTCTCTGCTGTAGCTCAGCATTCAGCACTATTGGAGCTTCTCTTGCTACACCCATGTAGATGCCTCCAAGGACACAACTTTGGACGCTAAGCAAAATGAGACTTAGCCAGAATCTTGCCCCATTATCCTCCAAAGCAGAGAGAGTGGTAAAGATAAAAGCCCTTCTTCAAATACAAGTGTTATATTGACTTTTTTTTCTTACAAGATACATGATGCAGTGTTGCAGTTACTTCTTCCCCAGGTTAATTTTTAAGCCAGGTGCTGTTTTGTGTTGCTGGGAAACAAGTCTTCTGTGGTGACCCTAGCTAGTTCTGGGTTTCTTTGTACTCCAAGGGACATCAGTCTGACCGACTGGTTTCAGAAGCTCTCTACTGAAATCACAGATTCAGTGAGTGCTCATCCCAGTTGTCAGTCTGCACACTTCAGAAAGTTGTTCTGTTCTGTGGACTCTCATCACAGTGCTGAGAAATAGGAAGTATCATCCTGGTGTTCGCATTTACTTTATCTTAAAAGTCTTTATCTGCCCCTTGCTTGCCCAGCTCAAAGCAGTGCTCTCAGAGTGAAGGACAGCTTGGCTACAAAGCTTCAACCAAGATAAAGACTTAGGGTGGGTTGGCTGATTTTAAATATCTTTGCTCAACAGTTTTCAGTATATAACTTGCTGGTAGTCCATCTTACAGGGAAGACCCCTTCCCTACTTCGTACAAAAAATGAATTTAGGAGCGCAGTTAATTTGAAACTAAAGCTGTACATGCTTAATACACAACCTCAACTACAGGGCAAAGCCAATCAGGAGCAATTGAACTAGAAAGGACAGTCTGATAAATATAAACTAAGTGGTATGTAGCAGTTATAATGAATTGTTGGAGTGAGTAACTATGTAACTGTGGTATATTTCTGTATTTAGCACAGGACTGGAGAGAGCAATCTGTTCCCATATACCTGAACTGTGGCATTTCTGCATGGCCAGTTTTAGAGAGCAAAGATCATGGCAGGAGTTCCCAGCCAGCTGCCCGGCCTTCCCAGCTCCTGTGCATCACCACCCCCCAGGGAGGCAGCAGAATGGAAGAAATGTCCTTGTGGAGCAGTGGATGAGGCCAAGCCTGCAGTGAGTTGTCTGTCCTTGCTCTGGAGTGGGAGAGGTGTGCTTGAGTTTGCCCTCATTTGCCAGGAATACATATGGGCAGTTGCAGTTGTGAGCAATGCCAGCTGTCTGACTTGCCTTGTTTCACAAAATCCTAAAGGGTGCAGATGTCAAGGTTCTGATTTCACATTGTTAATTTTTACTGGTGCCATTCCTACATGAACACTTTGAAATTTTTGCTAAAGCCAGGCTTTTATCATTTAATCTTAAATCCACTGGCCCTAGTTTCATGGGTACCTATTTGCAGAAACTGGTCTGTGCAAGTGACAGTGTTCAAACCAGACTGTTGTCCACTGAGTAAAATGGAAAAGCAATGTGGATGGAGTCCTCTCACTTCAGGCAGGTAGGAAATTCCACCAGTTGTAATAATTCACAAAAAATGTTGTGAGACCTCGTCAGAAGGTCTCTTTCCCTCGTTTCATGAGGGAGGGATAAAAGCCATTGTAATTAATTATGCTAATTGTTGTAACTAATTTAGTGAAGCAGTCACTCTGACTCATTTTTTCCTAAGCATCATGAAACTGATCCTGTCTGCAATATACAAGCTCTGATAGTTTATTTTCTTTGGGTCTCTCTACATGTAAATACTCCTATGTGCATTTTCAGCCTTGCAGAGGAAAAGATTTTTCCTGGGAGTCTTCTGTGTCCTGTGGGAGAGAAGCAGAAGCTTCCCCTGTTCCACTTGTTGAAAGGGTTTGTGTGTTAGTGTGGACTAAGTCTGTGTGAATTGGGTGGGAATTTCTGAGAGGATTAATTCTGAGTGCAGCTGGGTAGTACAACCCAGCTGATGGATCTCCTGTAGAGATTGGTATTTCTGGTAGCATGTGTACACTAGTTTAAGAACAAAAAAAAAAACTTATTTTATTTGGGAGGGGAGTGGGGCAGTACAGGTGAAACATAAGGATAGTTTGAAGGCTGTTGTTAGTTAGTTGTCTTCCTGGTGCTTTGGCCTGACCCTAAGAAAAACACCTCGTTATTGTGGATTGGTTTTCCCATTTAAACAAAATACAAACCAAAAACCCTAATTCCTTATGCTTTGCTGTTCAAATTTTCAGAAATTCGGTGGTCCTATGGAAGGAGTAAACACTGCTGTTGTTTTGTGGAGGAATAGCTTTTTTCTTTTTTAATAGGAAAAAAGGAGGTCCCAACCTCTGTCTAAGTGTGCTGTAATGGCTACACTAGCTCATCTTGGCAAGATAACAAAACCAGTGCAGAACTTGCATGGCAATAATGTTTTTAAGAAAACTTTTTTTTTAAGTGCCAAGCTAATGAATCGATGTCTTTCTCTCCCCATTTTTAATGAAACTTTTTTTTTAATGACAACAAAAGTTTTCTCAACAAGAAACAGTGGTGTAGACCAGGTACTCATGTCCAGGTCTGCCCTTTAATGATATGAGTGTACTAAATGGCAGATGGCAATGTTGATGAGTCACTTAATATATTTATGTATATATGTAAACAGCACCTGACTAGGAAAGAGCTTACCAAGAGGGATATGGTAACTTAAAATTTGTTTCAGTGAAGCCCCATCCTGTAGTATAAATACAGTGAGCTCTTGCTGTGAGAAAACAGATGGAAGAGCCTTCTGCAATGCCTGCCTAAGCACCTGAAATCTGCCTTTCTGTTTCTCTTGGGCTTTGTGCTTTCTGGGCACTGCCCTGACCATCATGGCTAATAACAGCATTTACAGGCTAATAATCTGCTGTCAAAACAGCCACTGTTTACCTGTGATGTAATGTAGTTTTTCTGATTCATAAGCTCTTACCTCTGTCTGACCACTTACCTTCTACTGGCAGAGATGAAAATATTCTTTGATATTAAAAGCTGCTTGGTGTTTCTTCCTGCTGTAAAGACCACTTTCAGCTACTCTGAGGCAGTCCAGGGAGAAGCTGGCATTGGCCACCTCAAATACTCTACTATGCAATCTGAATGAATTTTAAATATGGAACTTTTAATCTCTTGAGCTTTTACTTTCATGATAGCCATAAATCAGTGTGGCTCTAAAAGAAACAAACGAAGAAAATGCACACACAACAAAAAATCAAGCCACAAGAACCAAATGTTTATTAACATAACTAGGCAATTCACTTAGCTTGGATTTGGCCTTCAAATGCACAGTCTTACTGGGCTGTGCCTGACTTACTTGGCTGTTCAAGGAGTAATGGAGCTAAAGAATAGGAAATCAACAGAAGTTTTGCAAACCAAGTGTCTTCCTCTCAATCAAGCCCATAGAAAAGGAAATGCCTATTTGTGCAGTGACATTTGCAAGCTGACAGAAGTTGTTTGTAAGTCAGCAATTTTAAAATCTGTCACTGTAATTATTACCTGTTTTCTTTCCTCATCTTCACCTTTTGGAAGAGAAAAAACTCAATACTGTCTGTGCTTGTTGAAATTGTTACAACTAATATTCAGTAAATTAGAGTTCTGACATACTGAGATCACTGGGAATGAAAACACAGCTCATTTTGTCCTTTACCTTCAAGGAGAGGCACTGACCAGTTTTCTACAGAAGCTATGGAGCCTGGGTTAGTCATAGAAATTTAGCTGTTTGAGCACTGATTCATTTGTACCAGCTCTTGCTGCTATTTGTAGAGTTGGTAATGAAAAACTGTAATGAAATTACAGCAGTAGATCTGTGCTGCCTGAGACATAACTTGTTCACCAGTGATTTGGTTACTTGACAGTCTAGATGGATTCACAAGACATTCAAAGGAATCAAATTTCTAAAAAGAATGTAGACAGAACTTTCCTTCAACTTAGGACAAATCCTGTTAATACTATAGTAGGGTTGACACAGGGCATAGGATCTCTGCTACAGCTCTGTATTCAACTTCTGTTAAAATGAGATACATAATTAATGCTCCGCAGAGGCAGCTGAGACCATGACTCATTTGTGCCACTCTAAAATATTAAAACTTCCATGCCACTTCAATTACAAACCTGGCAGGAGATACAGCCTCATATGGTGAAATACTTACCTGTGTTATCCAGCAATGGCAAAGATTACAGTCACTGCAAAGAATGACACTTGTGATTAATGATGTCATTATTTAAATTGTTTCTTTAATTATTTTGACTGTCTAGGAGTAGAAGAAGCTACAGTTGAGTGGGCATTCCACTTACTGATTTATGCTGAAGATGCAGGAAAGCTTTGTACCTTTTCTTCAAGAATTTAAGTCTTTAACATACTTGTGTGTATTAAGCAACTGCTGCTCTGGGGTATGGAAGATAAGAGAAACTAGTCAAATTTATATTTCTGTAATAGATTAAAGATGAATTCTGAAAGATAATTTGAAAAGGATCTTCAGGTAGTTGAGTTTCTGGGGGAGGTGTTAACAGCACATTTAATAAGTAACATGCTATTTGAGTGTAAGTAACGAAACTGTACTGATTAAAAACTAATTGAAGTGTAGTTGATGATCAAGTCTAGTATAGCAGAATTAGTACTTCTGAATTGCTAAAACTAGAGTCTTGCTCATAAGCATCCTTTTTAACCTAGCTCTTAGCAGTAGCTGGAATTTACATGCTTCTGTGCTTGTTTGTGTTTTGTTTGGAGTTTTTTTGGCCAATCCCATGGCATTGTATCACAAAATCAGAATTTTATTTGTTTGCATTTATGCAGGTAGCTCTGTTGAACTCTGTTTGCAGATAGCAGATATATGCAGGAGTGGACTTAACCTGGAACTGGATGCATGTGAATGGCTCCATAGAGCCATTAGGAGCCTGCAGGTGAAACTGTAGACTGGACTGAAAAATCTGAGTATTTCAGCTTGTCTTTCTCTGCATAGTGAAGTCACTGATTAGTACAGTCAGATTAAAGAAAAGTCCTCTTTCATGTATTTATAATACCTAGATTCTCATGAATTGTTTTTAATCAGTAATTCATATTGTTTGTCTTGCATGATGAAAGTATAGAAATAAATGTACATTTCTGTACATTGTGGTGACCTTTGTAGAAGCCCTGCAGGATTTATGTAACAGTTCAACTGAAATTCAGTTGTTAGAGGCTTGGTGTTATCCCAGCAGCATAGCTCATAGGATGAAGAGCTCTGTGAGCAAGGGCACAGAGACCTAGAAAGAAACAATTAAGTAGAGATTCTACTGAAAAGCAGTGGTAATATTTGAAAAATAGAGGCTTTCAACTAATACAGCAAATATATATAGTTTTTTCTGTGGTACTCAGCACTTTCCTATTGGAACAGAGTATTAATCCATTGCATTTTGTAAGGATATTTCACTTGTCATCTGTTTTTAAAGACAGTGACCAAAGACTGAGGTTTTGGCAGCTGCTGATCTCTGCACTACCATGTTGCAAGACTCAAATTGCAAGTCAGTGTTTTTATCTTTTGTTTTGATCATGGAGTCAAATGATGGTGTTTTCTAAGGCCTCTGGTAAAGAATCACTGCTCCTGGGTGCATTGGTTGGATTATGGATTTCTGAATCTTCAGAGAATCACAAAGTCATTGGAGTTGGAAGGAACCTCTGGAGATTATTTAGTTCATTTAGC
Organism: Heliangelus exortis; assembly: GCF_036169615.1. NCBI lineage: Eukaryota > Metazoa > Chordata > Aves > Apodiformes > Trochilidae > Heliangelus > Heliangelus exortis. Next base: position 22,216,147 of record NC_092424.1, on the reverse strand, counting down.
AGGGTCACTGAGAGCACATTACACAGGACTGCATCCAGCTGGGTTTTGAATGTCTCCAGAGAAGGAGACTCCACAGCCTCTCTGGGCTGACTCTTCCATAGCTTTGTCACCCTCAAAGTAAAGAAGTTTTTTCTCATGTTCAAACTGAACTTCCTGTGTTCCAGTTTGTGCCCACACTGCCCTTTGTCCTGTTGCTAGGCATCTTCCTGACTTCCTGCAATGGTTTAGGCTTCTCCAGTGCGTATTATATAGTATATTTGAGCAGTATTTTATAAACACTTGATGAACTTCTTTCCCTACATTTCATTGCCTTCATTCTTCAAACTCACAAGTGGGTTTCTATTCATTTGTGTCTTTATCCAGCTGCTGCCTTGTACCTTTTCGTCTTTCTCCTCAAGACATAATCCCTAGCTTCTAAGAGGTCATCTTGTACAAAAGTGTTTGCACCCAGTTCTTCCAAATATATCTTGTGATTATTTCTGTCACTCCCATGCAAAAGTTGTGATAATTAGGAATTCATAATGTGCAAATATGTGGTGGGGTCACCCTTGCTGCTTTACAGCAAGCAGCAGCCTCTGCCTGAGCCAGCTGCATTAGGGCTTTTCTCTTCCATATTCACACTACAGTAGGAAAATCTAATGGCCAGGAGCAAGTGTTAAGTTGGCTGGCAGTATAACAAATAGCAGAGATCTAAGTTCATTTCCTCACCTGGAATGTGACCCTTTCTCCTACACACCCTATGCTTGCCTGCAGTCCTAGCTTCACCCTGTGCTATCAGAGTAGAGCCCAGGGAATGTTTTTGTGGCCTCATCTAATGATTACTGTTCTTCTGGGTTGGTTTGTTTTTGTTTGGTTTTATTTTGTTGTGTTTTAATATGTACCCCATCCTTATGGGAGAGATGACCAATCTCCAAGGCATGTAACAACTCCTATGCTGCCTCCACTTGGAGACAGAAGTTACCACAATAAGAGTGTGTGTGGTAGGGAGTGGAGTGTGCAATACTATGTGCAATACTTCACTGTCCTCCACCAGAGGCTGAAACAGCAGGACTAAAAGGTGTCAAGCCTCTGTGTCTACTCCCTGCCTTCAGGAAAAGCAGTTTATAGCTGGGCATGGCAGATTCTCCTGCAGATTTCTGTGTCCAGGACATTGCTCTAGCCAGCCAGGGCTGCTCCCTGCTAGGCTGTCACCTGATGATCTCAGGCACCAAGATAGTCTGGAATAGAAGTACCACCCCATCATATAGCCTGTTTCTCACCACTCAAGCTTGAGAATCTTTAAGTTTTTACAAGCTGTTAAAAATCCAATACAATTTGTTCTTCAACTGCCACATTTTATTTTTTGTGTTTATCTCTAGTAGCTTTGCTTTAAAAAGGATCCAACTCCAGTCATCATTGAATATTAACAACAGAAAAGAGGATGCTAAGCTGGCTTTTAGAAGATTTTTTTTTTATCTAGCTATTCCTCCAGCATATAACTGGTTTGATCTTCACAGCTTGCTAATCAAGAGACATTTAATGACACTAACTTTTTACTTATTTTGTCCATATTCTTGCTCAAACCGTAACTTTCTGATTTGCTGTACATTTTTGGCATACAGGTTTGAATTAATGTCTCCTTTTTAGACAGATGCTGCCATTTTAAAATGTTATCTAAAAGACATGCAATTCAATCTTGACCTCAATTAAATCAGTTCAAAGTTCTCACAGCTCAATGTGATAAGCAGTTATGGTTCTATGATACTGACTTTGCTGTGATGTATCATTTTACTGTTCAGCATTAACACAGGGTCTGTCTTGTTTGATAATTTTTCAGAACTTCAACACATTAGCTTGTTTCCTCTTCTCTCCCCACCCCCCATTAATTATAATGGCTTTCCCTGCTGTCTGACAGTCTTCAAAATTATTAGTGAAAGGCAGTGGGAAGACCCAAGTTACAGCAATGACAGACTTCATTTATCATTCTTGCACCTTGGTTTAACTACCATTTTTTAACCCTTAAAGCTGGGGATACATCTGAATGCCGTGGTGAGTGTCCTGGGGTAAGGATGCTGCAGATCCTGCTCAAAGATGCTGTCAGACAAGGTCGTGCTCCTCTGACACCTCCTGCAGTGGGCCCAGCTTCCACTCAGACCCTACGGGCTATACCAGTGCTAAGAGGTGAAAGCTGCAACCTTGATGAAACTGCAGCATTTGAGATAGTGGCATGAGGCAGTTGGCATCAGCACTGAAAGGTTGGATCAGCCACAGCCTGGGATCAACAAGGGTGTGTATGTGTCCAAAGGATCTCAGTGAAACTGAGACTACCGAAGGCAGAGTATTTGTATAAGGGAAAAAAAAGGGATAAGAGTTTAGCAGATGTTTAACAGGATTTTTCTTTTCCCCTTGCATCACTTCTGTGCAGTGAAGGGAGCCTTTTTCTATTGTGCTTTTATGTTCTTTAATAATTTTATTCCTAAAGACATAAATTAATAAGCAAAAGCAGCATTACAGTTATGTCTTCATAATTCTGAAAATTTAGTTTTGTTTCTCTCTGCCTTTTTGTTTAGAGACTTAGGATGAGCAAATCAAGCTATGCAATCCCTCGTGGTCTGTCTGGATTCATCCACGCTGTTAGGATTGCTTTTCTTAGCCACAGTTAACAATGGTATAATGGCTTTTATAACATTTTATTAAGTTGAAATGCATCAATAGCACTAAAGATAAACGCTTGTGGTATTTTAGGAAGAACAATTTCCAGCGCTTAATGGGCATGCCAGCCTGCAGAGCTTTTGAGCAGCACTTGACTCCATGGCTTGAAAATATGGAGTATTTGTTCCTTACAAACATGTTTGTGCTGTGGCACAGGCTTGAGGAAACTGGCCTTGGATGTCTGTAGTATGAAATTTATAGAAGCGTTACTTTAACCTGTCTAGATAAAAATTCCTCTTCAGATGATGATGACTGTTCCTCAAGTCTTTGCTGCTAGCTAGTATAAGCTGGGATAAAGTGTAGCACTAGCTTGGATTTGCTGTGTGGAGGGTAGGAAGGGGCCTTCCCCTTGATGCCAGTCATATGACATGGCAGATGTAATGTAGCCTCCTCCCTGCCTCTCCCTCTGATGCATATTGGGACTGTCCCTGGTTTAGGATGATAAACATAATGTGAAACTACAACTAAGATGTACAAGGAATGCATCCTCCTACCTCTTTAACTCTGGAGAAAAGGAAAATAAAAAAAAAAGCAGACTACCTTTTAATGCCTAACATAGTGTTATCTAACCTAATTATGATTACTGAGTAACTAATGCCACTAGTAACTTTAACTGAACTTTTCCCAAGGCAATTATTAAATTGCTGTTAACAATGGACAACAATATTGTTTTTCAGCCATGAAGCAAGCAGGTAGTGAGACTGCAGAGGATGTGGGTGAGCACAGCTTAAATGCAAATTATGATCTGACTTCTCCTTTTGGGTTTTCCAGTGTTGCGCTGTTTCTTTAGTCAGCTTCAGCTTGTTGTGCAAAAACTGCATAACTGGCTTGCAGCATGGATTTATTCATCATTACCTTCTGTTGGTCACCAAGTTAATCATAGTCTTGAAGATGTGAAGCAAAAGAGTTGTGAAGCTCTGTATGGTATTCTAAGATAAGGGGTTTGTGTGATGCACTACGTGGTGCTAAAAAGGGCAGGGAAAATGAAGCGTTTTAAGAGACCTCGGTCCAATCAAATTTCAGTGATAGTATTTATTTTACACTACCTATTTCCCAGAAATGCTCTGTGGACCTTGGATCAGACCTGATTAGTTTGTCCCAAGTTTTTCAGTTAGCTCAAATGAGATGGATCTTTGCACTTTGCACAGTGCTTTTTGAAGTTGCTGGAATTCAGCACATGGACAAATAGACTCCCCCACAAAGGCAGCTGTCATTGTTATGCTGGACTTATTCAACTAGAGAAAACACCACTTTTCTGAAACACCAATATTAGTTTTAGCTTGTAATGATATAGAATCCAACAAATACAAGCAGTGTAAAGTAGTCTGGATACCTCTTTAATATCACAAGAAGCTGTTCACTAGGGATTTAAGTGTGAGAATCATCTTAATAATAGTGATAAGTATTTATTTAGTTTTCTTGTATTTGCAGTTTGATCTACAAACATTGATTGGATGTTGATAAGAGTTTACCAAAAGCCAAGTCAGCCAGTCTGGTAAATGTGGGCTTGACGTGAACTTGAATGAGTTTGAAGAAAATAGGATTGTCATCTGATGATGTCATCTGACCTCACAGTGTGTGATCTTTATGATCAGGACAGTGATATGATGCAGGATAGTGTTTAATTTGCCAGTGCAGATGAAGATAATTATTAGAGTAATTCCTGGCAGTCAATTCCCTATTTTTACTACATAGTTTTTTTCAAAACAGCCAATTGCAGAATAGTGTGATAGCTAAAAATATTAGGAGTCCCATCTGCCAAAAGACGTTGCCCTAATCTCTGTGCTTGTACCATGCTTCTTTGTGCAAATTTTATGGGCTTATAAAAAAGTTGCAGAGTGCAAGCTTATATATCATCTTTGCCTGAAGTAACTTGATTCTATGGGTATGACTGAACTAAAGGAATTTGTCATGGATAAAAGATTTCATAGCCAAGCTAACACAGAGGTCTAAGATTCAATAAGTGGTTTGAGTAACTCTAGAGCTCTTTCAAAAATACCCTAAACAAGCCCCAGACAAACCCTAAGCTCAAACTTACCTTGGTGACAGTAGTGTCAGTGGGTGAAAAACACTTGTGTAACTGAGAACCCAGATATGTTGTGCTCTACTTGAGCTTCCCATTGATTGACACTCACAGTATGGCAGAAACAGATTATGTGCAGGAACAAATGAAAGTTTTGCTAGCTGACCATCTGGGTGCATTGCAGTGTATCTGTTATCCATCTTTAATAAGTAGCCTCCGTCAAAGTCTTTGGTTTAGTTTCAATGAGAAATTAAACACCTCAAAACTTTTTAATTATTCAGGTCACGAGCTTTGGTATGAGAAAATCTAGTATGGTATGAAATGGCATTGTAATAGCAGAACAACAGGGTTTTTCATGAGATGTACATATTAGGTTACTGCAATGCTGAGAGTCGCATTAAAATGTGTACTTTGTTGGAACAAAGTCAAATCTGAGACTCAAAGCATTGTCATTCTATGGCTAATACTAAGTTCCTGCTTACCTTATACCCTTATGAAACCTGTAGTCAGAAACAGGAACATCAAGCTAACTTCTACATTTTTAAGGAGAAGGATGTAACTTCTACATCTTTCAGGGGTTTTTACTGTTTAAAACCTACCAGGTTTTTTTTGAGAACTGACATCTCTGGTTTTGAAGATGATATTGATTTGGACATTACAAGTAATCATACTGGATCTGTATATGAGTTAAAGAACATGTAGTGGCAACAGGAGGGCTTACATTCCTGATATGCTAGACCAAAGGCACCCCAAAAAAAGTTATAAAGATGATGTATACAATTTATGTAAAACAGATTGAGATGCAGTATCCAAGAGTGGCATTGTTGTAAAGGCTAACAAGCTCTGTTATTATGCTCATGAAATCTGAAAGCAGCTTGTAGGAGAAAGGGAGAGATGGTTACATCTGCCTCACCTTCTAGTCTTGACTAACCGGCAAATTGTTCAGTTGTGATCTGGTTTTGGGTTTTTTTGCCTGAATTAAAAATGGCAAAGGTCGTGAACAAAATTAGTGTGTGCTGTTATTATCCAGCTCCAGACTTCCTTGGTTTGGTCTTGTTATGCTGTAGAAAGTCTAAGTACATTCAGGCATAAATCTACTCAAATTCTTTTGAGAGATCAGTATAGCCTTGACTGCAGCATTATATTGGTTCCCCTCTGTAGCTTATACTTCCTTTCCTCTGATTCTTTGTAGAGAAAGTAGTACAGATACTGGTTATCACATTCCTTTTATGAGACAGGAAATGTGTAAAAAAAAAAAAATTAAAAAAACCCCTTGGCAAATCATAAATGAGTACTTCCAAATTTCAGAACGTGATCTCCACCTGAAAAAACTTTATTAACTATCATGTGTTCATACACAACAAGTCTATTTTTGCCTTGGCCTCAGGCAACAACTGGAAAGCACACATTAAATAAAAATTAGCTATTAAGTAGCACAGAAATACATTCCCTTAGAGAGCACCCAACTATGTTGGCCAAATAAACTGAGCAGCAGTAACTCAACAGATGAGTACAATCTGAAGTGAAGAGCAGGGAGAGTGCAGTTCACACATCCTTGAGCTTTCTCACAGCACAATGATCCATTTTGCTCCAGGACTTACTAGAAGCAATAATGGGACCATAGCCAGACCCAGACTCAGACGTGAGTGCTCTCTTCCCCAGTAGTGCACTTGATATTGGGTCCTTGTACTGATTTAGTGTAGTTGACTTTTCCATGTCATGGCCTCCTGGGCTATGGCTTGGCTTGCCCTCCTGTCTGGATTTAGTGCAGTGGTGTTTTGGAGGCAGGGGAGGCTCCTGTGAGAAGCTGCTGGAAGCTTCCCCAGTCCCAAGCCCTGCCCTGCCTCTGTTCCAGGCCAAGCAGATATGGGGAGCTGGATGAGCCACTGTGAGTAACATAAGAAAGGGAAAAGAAAACTGAAAAAAAAGAAAAGAAAAAAAAAAAAAAAAAAAAAAAAAGAAAAAAAAAAAAAAAGCTGGAGAGGAGAGGAGGAGGTGAGAGAGTAATGCCAGAGAAAAGAAGAAAAGACACCAAGGTCAGTGAAGAAGGAGGGGGAGCAGTGCCGAGGCAGAGATTTCCCCACAGCCCCTGGTGAAATGGCAGCTGTGCCCCTGCAGCCCATGGAGGAGCGTGGCAGAGCAGTCCCTGAAGGACCACGGTGGGGTAAACGTGGATTTGTAGCCCCTGAAGTGACACAGGTTGGCAGACACGAAGAAGCAGCCTGCTGCACCTGTGGGAGGGACTCGTGTCGGAGGGGTTCCTGAAGGACTCTCTCCTGTGTGAGGGACCCCACATTGGAGCAGGGGAAGGCTGTGAGGAGTCCTCCCCCTGAGGAGGAAGGAGCAGCAGAAACAGCGTGTGGGGAACTGACCCTGAATCCCTCTGCCCCTGCCCTGTGTCCTGAGAGGAGGAGGCAGCAGGGAAGCGATGTGGGCCAGGGAAGAAGGGAGTGGGGGTAGGGGGAAGGGATTAAGATCTGGCCATGCTTTCTTTTTCTCTTTTTAGATTAAATTAGTGTTTTTTCTTCCCAAGTTGAACCTGTCTGGTTTTTGCCTGTTACTGTAGTTGGAGAATGCAAACCTCCCTGTCCTTGTCTCGATGAATGAACCTTTAGGTGGGTTTTCTCCTCCCTGTCCCACAGTGGGGGTGGGGGCTGAGTGAGTGGAGACCTGGCTGGTACCAGCTGGGCCTAAACTGTGTCACCTCCTCAACAGCTGTGTGTCAACATTTAATTTTTTACTTTTGGTTGGACAGTACTTCTAGCATTGCACTTGAATGGGATGTGAGGTAATGTTTCCTCAATGGAGACAGTTTGTTCTTTAGTCCACATCTGATGATATAAAGTTCCCTATGCAGTTAATACCTGTCTGAGAATGTTCACTTGGACTCATTTAGGCATACAAAAATTTTGGAGTGAGATATTAACTCAAAGAACTAGGTAACAATACAACTTGCATAATACCTAGTGATTCCTGATATAAAGAACAAGCAGTTTGGGATTGAACAACATAACACTGCTACTTCAATGCTATTTTTAATTACTCAGAATAAATACCTTCTGTTGTTTAGTTTCTTACCCTAGCAATAACTTCTCTGCTTCTTTCGTTTATTTGCTTGTGTGTTTATATGGATTGTTTAAAATCAGGGGATCTTTGCCATTTTCTCCTATGAAAAAATGTCCCTGAAACAACTCAAGGCCATAACTTGATACCCTGCAGTCAACACTGTCTGAGGTCTGCTGTCAGCTCAAGCTAGAGGGGGATGAAGTGTGCACTTATCATGAACCTGAAATTTTGGGTCACACAACGTATTTTTTCTGAGGCCTATCATTTTTTTAATGTGAAAAAAAAAACCTAGGCATTCATCCAAGAGCTTAAAATACTAGAGAAAAAGAGTAAAAATTACAATTCTGTGTGCTAGAGCCATAGGAACTGGCAAGGCTGACTTGTCTACAGATGGCTGATCTGGGTAAGGGTTATGCATGTGGGATCTGGAGGAGAGGACAAGGGGAAGAAGCTTGGTAATGGTGTAGAGTTCTGTGTCAGGTCAGTTGAAGCCCTTTTACATATATATAGGAATGTGACAAGTGTTAAAAGTGCCACAATCTTCTTCCATTTTAAAGCTGCTTCATGTTACTGTGAAGTGTCCTTATAAGAATTAAGATAAAAGCATCGTTGGCTGAAAGGTCAAATAGTCTAGAGAAAAATCAGAAAAGAAAAACTGCCTGGATTATGCATTTTGTGTGCAATAAATGGATGTGAGTCTTCAAATGGAACTCATGTATATAAAAGATTACTGGAAGTAGAGTTTTTTAAAAGTGTGGTCTGCTGTCAGAGGATGTGAGAGAAAGGATGTTAAAACAGCTCATAACTGAAGGTCAAGGAACTTTAACAAGCACGGTGCCTCCATTCCATTTTGTTTTCTGTTTGTTGAAGGATCAGACACCCAGGAGCTGTGGGTGGTGTCTGTAATTTGGGAATGGTTTCTTGAAATGCTCTTAAAGATCTTAAACCTTGAAAGCACAGGTTTTAAACTTGACTATTTGATTTCCACTACATCTGCTACATTTGCACCTACATTGCTTGGGTCTCCCAGCCACACAGCTATCAGCTGCCAGGTTGTGTTCCACATCTGTCAAATCCATCAGACTATCCTGTCTCCTGGTTTATTCCGTACAGCTGGTGGAGATGGAGTGTCCAGTACTGTCCTTTAAGAATTTACTTGGAGAATGGAGGTGATTTTGACTCTCATACAGAGGACATAATGGAAGCTACTGTTACAGAATATTTTTGGAGGTTTCACTGTTATGTAAATGAACTAAACATTTCATGTTTGGCAGAAAGCAATTCAGAAACCCTTCACACCAGGGTATCTGACACTCTGGAAAGCATCTCAGAATTGAAGCTTAACATTTAATTATATCTTTTAATTTTTAATTTTTCTAAAAGGCCCCACAAGTTGGTTTTTTTTTTTTTTTTTTTTTTTTGTAACAGTTATTTTACTTTCTTTCTTTATTGCAGCCTATTGAAAGCATAGTTATGTTCTTCTTGATGCTTCTTTGAACTTATTTTTCCAAATCCAATGCTAACTGCTTAATTCACTTGGAGGTGCTTTCTGGATTTATGCTCTCTTGAGTATATGCCCTATGTAACATTATCTTCTAGCAGTTTCTGCTCTGCACACGCTCTGCACGTTTGTAGTTCCTTATTGCAGTTTTGTTTACTTTAATCTCTTCTGTGATACCGGTGTGGGTTTTTTAAATATTTTTTTATACATTTTCACAAGTAGGAAGCTGCTATTTCTGAGAGGTTTGAAACAGTAATTGTTCTCCGCTCTGTAGAATATCTGAGATTTTCCAGACTCTTTTCTTGCCTTTACTGCAGGCCTTTATGGATTTTCAAGGGCAGTTTTGGTTGTAGTGTCATCAGCACATGATGCATCTTCCTAACCCTCTTTTCTCTTCTCCAACCATATGTCATCTGTGACTTCAGTTTGCTGCAAGGAAAGCAAACAAGGAGAACTGATTGAATCTGGTCAGGACAAACAAGCAGCTTTTTATCTCCCAGTCTCTGACCCAGACAGAGGTTCAAAAGCATTCCAAAACTTGCAGTTTCTGAACTCCAGAAACAAGTCTTTTAGTCGGTTTGGTGTTTACAGGTTTGAACCTGGATTTCATTATGATTCCCCGTGCCTCTGTGAATTGTTGACTACTTGAGTGTCTGCAAGGCATTCCCTCCTTGCAGCTACCCTTGCAGGCAGCTCTGATGCTGCAGAAAAGTTAGAATGCAAATACCTGCCATAGAACATTTGAGAATGACAGTGGCAAATCACTTCTTGAAGTGTACCCAGAGACAGAAAATATTACCTTCTTCAAAAGTATCTTGGGGAGTTTGAGTAACACCTGACTTGGATCTTGAAGCCAGATACTTTCCTCAACTCCAGCCTGTGTGAATTAAGAATCTCACAGGCTGTGCAGCTCCTTTGCAGTAGCACATAGGCCTTTTAGGTTAACTTTTAAAAAGAACGGAATGTAATGGATGGGTTTGTTTATTGCTGTGAAGCATTCCCACCTCAGTAATCACATGTTTTTTGTTCTTACAGGCAGGAATAAGTCTAACCTTCTTCTTCTGTGTTTTTGGTTCATAGACTTTCATAGATGTGAGTGGGAGACAACTCCAGTATTTAATTATCTGCTCCAGCAATCCTTGACATCAGTTAATTGCCTAACATTAGCAATGGAAGGATCGGTGTCTACCAGTTAATAAGCACATTAAAAATGTATTTTTACAATGATCACTAGTGACAATCCTGTCCCTATTTCCCACAAGGACAAAAAGACAGGTACAGGGGGGTATTCAGACAACAAATATGTAAAATTTCGATAAATGGTTAAAAAGACCACAAATTGAGAGCTGCTTATATTAATATTTTCATTTTATGATAAATGAAAAAAAAATTACAAACAATGAATAATTAAAGCTCCATGAAGCTCAGAGGTTATGAGGAACTGCTTTCAGAAATAAGAACTTAAAAACAAATCATACAATAAAAAAACAGTTATGGAACTTCAGAGCTTCAACACAGCAGTTACTGACCAAATGAAAAAAAAAAATCTACATCTTAGTTGTTTCCTTCTTTTTGTTTGCAGTCATGGCACATGTATACACTCTACATGTTAATTTACACCAGAAAGGATTCCTCAGGTTAGATGACAGCAGGTTCTCACAATCCCTGAGGGTATTTCATTGTGCACACTTCCTAGGACTTGGGTTGTCCATGTGAAGGCCAGGAAATGAGGAGTAGGGCTGGGTCTTTGCTATGAGCTCATTCAGCAAAATGCTAAACCACAGCTTCCTAAGCTCTAAGGCAGTCACTCTGACAAAGAATGCTCTGCACACCTGCTTCCACATCTGCAATTCATTTCTGCAATACAAATTGCCTGATTCATTAGTTGTCTAACATAATTTCTGAAGTCCCTCATTTGATACATCCAATGTAAGAATATTGTTCCAAAGTGTGCAGTGTAAAGAAAATGAGTAAGATATACAAAATTTTATAAAATTTAATTATAATTAATGTTTTTTATTTTGGAATAACATATAAGCAAGGCTTTGTTTTTCTGTAGGGATGCAAAATATTAAAATGTAACTTTAAATATGGCCTAAACATTGCCCTTTTCTATCTGAGGATCTTCAAGCAGAATTTTGCTGAGAATAAGCTCATATGTATGCCCAGAGTTGTTTGCATGGATTACAAAAGAAAAAAGAAACCAAAAATAAACCCAAGTCCTACAGAAGGTGGTAACGCTTCAGATGACATCAAACTGACTCCATAATGATTGCTGACAAATCTAACCTAGTAATAAAAATAACATGGAAAACCACCCAGATTTGGAAACACTTATGCAAGATGCATCCTTTTTGTCAAGAAGGTCAGCTGTTTTGTTTTGCTCAAACAGAACATGATAGTGCTATTTGGTTGTTTGTTTTTAAATTCCCAAATGAAATTCATCTGCAATAACAACTTTGTTTTCTTCCTGGAATGGAGGTTGGGATTTAATTTTGTTGATGGTACAGTCATCTCTGAAGTCCACTGTTTCCTAGACAATAAATCTAGCTTTGCACATAGCATGGTTTCGATGTTAAAGTGATATGTTATCCAATGTGTGTATTACATTTTGAAAATTTCCTTTTTTTTTTTTTTTTCCCTCAGAACAAAGGACGTTTTAATGTGTATCTTTTACAGTGTAGCTGTTTATCCATCTGCTTCTGTTCCTTAAGAACTGAAACTGCGTTAAAAAATCACTTGCAGGAGCCATTCTGTTCACTGTAGGTATTGTACTAGTTAACTGAGCTGTGGAAACCGGGCCCGGTCAGTCAGGAGAGGGCTCAAAAAGACCGGATGAGAAGCAACATGCCTGTATTGCCACAAGAGATGATGCAGTTAGACATAATGCAAAAATTCCTCGCCCTGAAGCGATCTGGTGGGGCGCGGCCTGTCGGGAGGGGGCTGTGAAGTCTTGGCCCCTCGGCTGCTTCTGGGCCTGCCCTGCTGGGGGGCAGAGTTTGGGCCAAGTGTTGCTGCAGCACTACCGCAGATCTCTGTTGAGATTTCCTGGAGGAAGAAGAGTGTTCGCAGCAACAGGGGAGGGATAAGAGAGAGAATTAAGTTGATATATATATAAAGCACGTGAAAAATTTATGATCAGAGGGACAAAACTTGTTCCTATCCTGGGCAGGAGCGTGGTGATGCCAAGGGGACCTCTGACAGCGTCCCCTCTCCCACTTACACCTTTCACCCAACTCGAACTGTAAGACTGCGAAGAATTAAACAAGCCCCGAGGCCGAGGGATCCGGCGGGGTGCATGGGGCCGGGCCGTGCTGCTCCCCAGCCTCACCCCGCCGGGCTGCGGGAGGGGAGCAGAAGCCCCGGGCTCCTCCGCGGGGCAGCCCCTGCTTCAGCCCCTTCCACGGAGCAGGGATAGCCGGCGAGCTGGTTCGGAAGGCGCTCCCGGGGGCGGGAGGATCAGGCAGCCGGACTACGGGACCCGCTCTGCTCCCTGCCTTCGGGCGTGTTTGAGTGCGGGGGCGGGGGGCGCAGCCGCCCGCTCTCCCTGGCAGGGGGCGGTGCTCGCCGCAGCGCCAGCCCCGCTTCTCGGCAGCGGGCGGGCGGTCACGGCGGACACGCAGCCGGCGAGGGTGGGGAGCGCGGCCCCAGCGGCCGGCATGAACCCCGGGCGGCCCTCGCTGCCCGCGGCGGTGCCGAGGTACGGACCTTCCGCGGACCGGGCCGGGCCGGGCCCCCGCCCCCAACAGGTGCAGGGTCCTCCCCCCGCCCGCGGCACCCGCCTGCCCTTGCGGGGCCGGAGCTCGGCTCTTCACGGGCGGGATCGTGCCGAGCCAAGCAGACGGGGAGGGGACGGGTAAGGGAAGGGAGGAGAAGGGGTGCCAGGCCCGGCCCGGCCGCCGGCGCGGGAGAACCGAGGTGAACCCGCGGTCTGCGCCTGCCCGCCCGGCCCGGCGCTCCCGCCTCCCCGCCCGCCGGCCCCCGCGCTCACGCCGCCCGCCCTCCTCTCTCCGCAGGGAGCCGCAGGGCGAGTAGCGCTGCTACGGCCGGACCAGCCACCTCCGGGTCCATGAGCCGCCGCCAGCCGGGACTGCCGCCGCCACCGCTGGGCCCAGCTCCCCCAGCCCCACCGCTTCCGCCGCCGCTCCGCCGCCCTGCCGGAGGTGAGTCCCGCCGCCGGGCCCGGCGCCGCCCGCTCCCCTCAGCGCCGCCCGCGGGCCCCGGCTCCTGTCAGCCGCTCCGGGGCGGGGGGAGAGGCCGCCGGCAGCCGCGTTAGTACCCGCGACCTTTTCTTGTGGGGGGGGAAGATGGAGGCCGGCTGGGACCGCGCGTGTGCACCCCTCAAGGGGAGCTGCGGGCTGGGGTCCCCTGGAGCCCCCTGAGAAGAAGAGCTGAGGGGAGGTGGCTCCCCCCGCGGCGCCGGCTGGAGGTCGTGCCCCTTCCTTCGTGGCCCCCGGCAGCGGGAGTAGGTATCTTCCTTCCCCGGTGCCTGGCGGCGGAGGCGGGAGCGGGCTGGGTCTGGGCCGGCGGGCAGGCAGCCTGGGCTGGCCCCGCTGGGAGAGCGCTACCTCTGCCTTGTGTTTCCTCTGCCCGCAGGACGGTCCCGCGTCCTCCGCTGTGAAGAGAATGGCCGTGACTCTAGAGCAGGCCCAGCGGGTGGGCTATACCTGCCTAAAAGCACTCCTCAGGTTCGCTTTTATGGTCGCCAATAACCTGGTTGCTATTCCGTCCTACGTCTTGTATTTAATTATGCTGCAGCCTCTCCGAATGTTGGATAGTAAAAGCTTCTGGTATATCGAAGGAGTATTATTTAAGTGGCTTTTAGCTATGGTGGCTTCCTGGGGCTGGTGGGCAGGATATACAGGTAAGAATGTTTTATTAATATGAATGTACAAGTGTAAAGATGTAAATAAGTGTTCTAGTATGGTGATGTGTAGGGTGATATATAAATATAGTGGATATGTGAGATGTTTTTCTTTCAGTTTTCATAAATTGATGCTTTTTGTTTCTGGATTGGGATGCTGAGGTTACCGAAACATTTTTTTTTTAAATCACAGGGACAAACTTACTACATGTTAAGAAAGAGTTTATCAGTATTTTGTCTTACTGTAATCAGAAATATGATTTGTCCTAAGTATCACGATCACTTTGTGTTAGATGGAAAAAGTATACCTGCTCAAACAAGAGTTGATTTGTACTATGCATGTAGCTGATAGAGCCAAACTTTTCTTTATTAAGTCTATGCATCTCTCCACCTAAATCATCTCCACTTAAGAAACTGTCAGGATATAAGGCTAAGAAGTTGGACATAAAGCCTATGTCAGAAGAGTAGGTCTTCTATTCCTGTCAACAGCACCTGTCTTTTCTGAAGCTTCAGAATGGAGGGGAACAGAGGAAACCTCTTTCATACAAATAGTGATATGCAATGTTTCTCGACTGTATGGCTCTTCCTTTACTGTTAGCAGAGCTAATTACAGAATCTGTAGGGTTTTCTCCTTCTGCATGCTTGCTTTGCAGTTATTATTGAACTTATTTTTTGCTTGACTAGTATGTATAGGGTCATCTAGGTGAGGGACTGAACTGAGATATTAAGGAAGGCTCTAGTCTTGTCCTTGAATGCACTGTTTTTCATCCTTGCTACTGCACTTCTTGCAGGAAAACAGCCATCAATTCTTTGTATGTGCTTAGACCTTGGAAAGAGGAAGAAGTTAATCTACTGAGTACAAAATATGAACAGCCCTCCTAAAATTCTTTCCCTCTCTTCTGCCCAGGCTGCACCCGCAGGTCTTATCCCTGTAAACAAGAAAAAAAAGGAATGGCAGCACACAGCTCTGGAGTCTGGTTAGACTCCTGATTAGTCAGAAAGTCAGTGTTGACGCAGATGGAGCGCTTTTTTTGTTAGGTTACGAGAGCTGAAGCCTCTGTGATAATGTGCCTTTTGGTACCCTGTCGTGTGCCTTTCCAAGATGCTCGAAGTTTCTGTGGATACTCTAGGTGAGCTTCCAGTACTTCCCTAAGGAGATGGTGGCAGCAGCAGCAGCAGCAGCAAGCTAGATTCTGGTCTTTCTGGCTAGAACTGTTGTAACGTTGCACTGCTTCAAAATTGCCTTGCCTGGTACAGCTCAAGCTTTTCCAGATATGCTGTTTAAAAAACCTTTTATGTATTTTTTATTTGCTCATTAAAAGAAGTCCACATAGTACTTGCAGTGGCAGGTGTGTTTTTCAAAGTCTGGTTTATACCTTAAAGCACAAAGACCTTCCAGAAGGAAGGAATGACTTTCAAGGTGTCATGTGTATTGTTAATTGGAAATGGGAAAGTTTATGGGTATAATGTTAATGATAAAGTAATACAGTATATGACCCCGGGGATTTGATATGTATATTGAATGTGCTAGTTAAAACTCAAGCCACTGTCCCATGGTTGTCAATTTTTGAATGCAGTTTTCTTGGGATAGTTTTACTGCTGACTGCAGAACTGTGTGGTTTCTTTTGCCTGTTGCTTGGAAAGTGATCTTAGCATGATCTGCATATCCTAGAGTCTTCCCGAAGCATCTGCTGATTGGTGTTGTTGATGTATCTTGACAATTTGAAATCCTTTGTTTTACAGTCTTGAAATGTCTTAGTATGTTTGTTTGAACTGTCATTTGCAAACAGCTACACAGAAGTATTTTCGGGGATGGTGTATGGGTAAGGAGGCCCTTCTTTTCATTTACCACTATAAAGCATGGCTCTGGGGGAGGATTTTAAGCAAATTTATGTACAAAGTCTCAGTTTAAATATATTTGATTTGATACGAAGATATTAACATGTTTTATACTGAAATCTACAAAATAGGAAGAATAGGTTATTTCTTTGTCCGTTCTTTCTTTACCACATGCAGAACAAATCTGGAAAGTGTTGTCTTTCTGGCTTCAACATAATAAACAGTGTAGTTTATGTGTCTATTTCCAAAATGATAGATTTATAGATGATTCTCACTACGTTCCCTCTTTTTATAGCATACAACGTAACTAATTCAGAACTGAAAAGCTGCTTTATTAGATTTGGTGACTAAGACTTGCAATGCTGCATTTGAAAGAGACATTGCTCCAGAATTACTCTGTTTTCAATTCCAAAAGATAGGTCAAAGATAGGCTTCAATATGTTCCATCTTTGCAAAAGTAAATACAGAATAGTAGGGATGTATGGGTTCATTGAGAAATAAAAGAATTTTTCTTTCCTTCCAGATAGCAGAGCTGTAGGTGAGGGGTTTTTTTGTATGTTTGTCTTGTTTTGTTTATTTGTCTTGATTGAGACAACCAGCTAAATAAATTTACTTATCTCTTAGTGGGAGGTGGTGTTCTGCTTCAGTTGTGTTGAAGGTATGTTTCAGTTTTTTAATTTATTTACTTTTTCCAATTCCTTGCTTGGGTCATCTGTTGGGTGACAAGTGGCATAAAACATTTGTAGTTAGAAACTTAAACTCAGCCTGCAAAGTAGGTGGACTTTTTTTCCCCCTGTCAGTATCTCTAATGTGTAGGAAAAACCTCAACACCAAATGAAGAAAATATGGTGAGTGCTAGGTTTTCCTTCTGGGCTTTGCCACTGTTGCGTAATTGTTAAATTTTATTGAAAAGAAAACTGGAAGAGCTGAGGCGAACTCAGGAACTAGGTCTGCCCATCAGCTCCCCACTTCCACATAAACCTGTGGTTTCGTGCTAGGATCCTAGAGGATTTGTCACAGAAATTACGTGATCTGTGTCTATATCATCAGCCCTAATCTGGGTTTTTTGCTAAATGCAGGTGTTTCTGTTTGCAGATGCACTTGGTATTATGTAAAGAGACAGTGTGTAACTGGACAGGCAAAATAAAGAAAAGAATGGGAAGAGAAATTGTAAAGGTCACTCTCCTTTCCCTAATTTTTTCCTTCTTAAGATGCAAGAATGAGAGAGAGAGCTTGGGTATAATTGGTTGCCTTTGATTTTTAAAGGGCAGACTGTGATAAATATCTGTGTTGTTCTCTTGAACTTGATAGTGTTTCTTATGAAAAGGAGAATTGAGTGTCTTTTTATGAAGAGCTTTCTGATAGCCTAACAATGTTATTTTACTTTGTGCTTTCAGAAAGACCTTCTAACTCTTCTAAGCCTTCTTTTTTTAGAGCCTTTTTGTATAAATGTATTGCTGTCGTCATAGGAGCTGTTCAGTTAAGACACTCGGAATCTGCGTATTAGTGTGATTTGAAAGGCACCTTTGAGTAACACTTGTCAATATTTTTTTGCATTTGTTGGAAGATGCATTCTAAAAAAAGCAAACTTGAGAGTGCTTGATCCTGTGTTTGAAAGTACCTTTCTTCCCATATACTGTAATCTGTCATGTAATATACAAGTAAACCAGAAGCCACTAAATAGTGCAGTAGGTGTAATGGGAGGGAGATGAAGCATATCTGTCTATGTGATGAATTTCTGATGACCTCCTGCTCACCTACAAAACTACTTTTGAAGCAACCATCTTCTAGATTTGGACTTCTTTGGGCAAGCAACTATTGCAAAATGAAGTTTAATATCCCTGTATCTAATGAAATTTCTAAAAATAGGGCTGCTATAGAGACAAGCTTTGCTTAAGTGTGCTTAGACAAAGCGTTGTGTTGTCTTCCTCTGCTGTCTAAATGCAGAAGTTAGCAGTAGCCTGTGGTAGTGTGGTTGCAGTATTGCCATCAGAAGTCTCTACAGCAGCAGAGTAATTGGTTAGCAATGCAGTCCTGATACTCATGATGCTAATCCTGTGCTTTGCTCTGCTCTGCCAAGCTCAGTCCTACTGTAAGGAGCCTTCGTCAGTGTCCTCTGTCCACAGCAACCGGCAGCGTTTCTCTGCCTGTCAGAGCACCAGGGTAGAGAAGTGTTGTGTGTGGTCAGCAGTGTTGTGTATGAGCATCTTGGGAGGGGGTTTCCTTGTGAGTATTTTGAGCTCCATCAGTACAGAGGACAACTTGATAAAACCTTCTGTTTCAGCCTCTTGCCAGAACACACAGTCCTGCAAAAACCTTGGGCAGGCAGGTGGGCTGTGCACTAATGCAAGGAAGAGCAATACACCTATGCTACCACACACTAAATAGTCAGAGTGGTGTGAGTATGCTTACTGGTGTAATGATGCAGTGCTTAATAGAAAGTGAACTCATTTCATCGTACTGCCTGCTGCTGTTCTGTGTCATCTGGGAAGGTGACATTTAAATAGTGTCTGTAAGAATATTCTGGTTGTGCAAAGTGAGCAATTTCCCTTTCTTTATTCTTTGTTATTCAACTGAGTGAAATTGAGATTTGGATTTTTAGGTGTGATTTTCCCCCCTTCTCTTCCCCGAAATGATTTAAAATTTATTGGCTGATTTGTATGTATGATGAAGTAGTGACCGCTCTATAATTTTTTCAGCAGTCATATTGCTGTTTTTTTTTTTTTTACCTAATTCAAAATCATCTTTGTTTCCATTTAATCAGCCAACAGCCTCAACTCCTCTTATCTTCTAAGAATGCAAATATTCTTGTCTTCCAGAACTGTAAAAGATACAGGTGGAGTTGCTGTGACAACACTTCCTTGGTGCAGGCAGCATGTGCTGTCTGTGCTGCTTCTCATGACAAGTCAGTCCCTCTCCTAGGGCAGGAAGTACAGCAGAAGCTGGAGAACAGCAGATAAGCTGATGCGAATTGTTTGCCCCACATAAGACAGGAGGTTTTTTTTCAGGAGGCTTATCTATGCTACTAACCCTGCCACTGTTTTCTACGCCCCTCTGTTCCTGGGGTGTGATTTCTGACTGGCAAGGTTTTGTTTTTAGGGCTGGTAACTACTGTGAGGACTGGGCAGGGAGGGGCATGGCGCAACAACTCGTGGTTTTGAGGTCAGGCACTGTGTTATATGGAGAAACAAAATTGTTCTTGTTTTGTGTTTTCCTGGAATGTGCAAAAATACCTGATGTGACTCATTAGATTTGGTTAGCAACGTACCACACAGACATTTATTTTATGCCATGACTGTGTGTTATGTTTCTAGATAATCCATGGCTTGAATATGTTTCTCTGATGTATATGCCTTATGGGTAGGGTAGCCTGAGATCCAGCAGGGATCTCTGAATCTATTTTGCTTTTTGTAAGAGGAAGTCCGTGTGTAATTTTTTAATTGTCTTGATAAGAAAAGGTCAGAGTTGAGTAAGTTTGGAACATTGGAGCTGTTGCTACTGTGGCCCCAGAGCAAAGGCTCATTGTAGCTTTGTGCAAGAGGAGATAGGCAGTACAGTGAACAAAGGAGTTGACAGTATCAGTAAAGAGTGCTATATGGTGACTCTTGTTCTATTTTAATACTGTGTAAGTCATTGGAACGTGAGTTACAGGCTTTTCCATATTTCTTTGTAGTTCATCTGGTGTCAGCAACATGTCAAAAGCAGTAACACTTGTCTTTCATTTTCCAATTGTATCATTTAACTATAAAGGACCATTTCAAAAGATGAAGTATTGAAATGCTCTATGAATTTTATTTTTTAGAAAGCTACTCCCTTCTGTCACAAAACTTGAAGTGCAAGCTCACATTGCTTGGTTTTTTTGCTGGTGGTATGTTTGATATTTTTATTGTTTGTTGCTATTTACATGCTGTTTCTTTTTTAGAGTGGGTTAGTCTCTGCTCCTGTTTCACCTAATCTGGATAATACAAAAACTATTGCAAGTACACCAAATCTGTCACATCTCCTTAAGAGTAGTAAAGATTAAATTATTGAGGAATACTTACACAAAAAGCTGTGATCATTTACTTTCAAGTCCAGGAATGCTTTGGAATTAGCTAACAGTTGAAGTTTGGGGAATTCTGGGTTCTATTCCTGCATATGGACAAGTTTGCTGTTTTTAGGATGTGTTTTCATCCCTCTTGGTTGTTCTGGATCTTTATTTTTAGTGTATCCATTCGTCTTGGTCATCCTACTCCTCCCTTCATTGCTGGTTCAGTGCCTGAAAGGATATGACTAAGAATACCTGAGTGATGTGTGTCTGTTTTCTGTACTTCTGCTTCTTCTTGATGGTAGGCTTTTAGGAACCATGTGAAATAATTACAGGAAAGCTTTTGTCCAGCTCTGATTTGGAGAAGAAAAATCTTTGCCCACAAATTCCTTGCAAAGTTTATGAAAGAGGAATTTTTTTCCACCTCAACAGCATGACCATGTCTGTATTGGAACATGTCAGACATCATGGCTTCAGGTCAGAAATGCAATTTCTCATTATAATTTAATGTAACTGTTATAAAGCATAGAAATTTTAAAGCTTTTAAGGAAAACTGGACTAAAAAAATTGGATGTTTAATGTGGATAAAACCTATTTGCTTTGTAGTTTTGTTCTGGGAAATTGCTTTTTTCAATGAAACTCAAGCAGATGAACAGAGTAAGTCACTTTCCCTTTCTCTGTTGGGTGTGTCCGTGAGGGATAGAGAAGTCTTGCCAAAAGTTACTTTGGCAAGGCTTTATCTGCTGAAAACTGGATCTTTAAAAATGGAAGAGTTGTGCAACCTTGGTTAGGCAGGGTACTTTATAAATCCTTTATGGAATATAAGCTTAGCGGTGTAACTTTCCAGCCAAAATACTGCTTCAAGATATGTAATCTGCTTGCGTTTATTACAGTGGAATATAAACTGTAATGCTTAAGATGACATGTCACACGTGGGATTGCGTGGGCACGTAATTGCACTGCTGTTGCAGTCACCACTGCTGAGATAATAGTCCAGCCATTTGTATATGCAGTTACTGAAATAAGTAAGGCTAATATGTTTGCATTCCATGACACCAGTGAGGGATTCTGCATATGAGCCTGCATATTTATTTTATTTTTTTTTTTAAGTGAAGCTCCCAAATGTTTCAAGCAGAGAGTGCCACTGAAGAAAGCCAGTCCCGGCCTTTCAGACTAATCCTACCACTGCTGCTTTGGTTTTACTGGCCAAATATTTTGTGTGGTGATCTGGATCACAGCCCTGATCCACCCTAAAAGTATTTTTTCACTGGGTGACTTAAAAGACACAGTCCCTAACCCAGTTTATTTTAAGGGTGTGGTGAAAGAATAAGGTGGGTACCAATAGCAAATGGAAGAGGAAGGAATTGCATAATTTGGTGACCATACCAGCTTTAATGTATTTGTTGAATTACTGCTAATGGTCCCAATTCAAGAGAGCAGTCATGTGCAGGATAGGGCTCTAGTATGTGAATGTTACTGAAGTAGACTTCTTCACCTTTTCTTACTGTTTTGTTAACTGGTTAGTATTGTTTAGACTGGAAAGGTGCCTTCTGCAAAGTTCCTTTAGAGAAGAAAACTAAGCATAAGATGAGAACAAAGGGTTATCATATAAATGGAGAGCTGGTTGAAAAAGAATAAAAAGACCAGTGTTCATCTTGATGAAAGCTTAGCTGTGGGGTTCCTCTGAAGGTTTGTATGCCTGTTTGAGTTTGTCAGCTACAGAGACAGTTGTAAAGAACCTGAAAAGTCCTTAAGCTGTATGAATAGCCAGCAAAGTGCAGAAGCTCTTCAGAGTTGAACAGTCCAAAGTGATAAAAGTTTAGGAAAAGCAGCAGTTTAG
This sequence comes from Heliangelus exortis, assembly GCF_036169615.1. Taxonomy (NCBI): domain Eukaryota; kingdom Metazoa; phylum Chordata; class Aves; order Apodiformes; family Trochilidae; genus Heliangelus; species Heliangelus exortis. The sequence goes on along the minus strand of NC_092424.1, from coordinate 22,194,296 downwards.
GAAAGAGATTAGTAATATGGTAGAGAGCTTAGGGATAGTTTTGGCTCAGTGCACAATTATATATCCAGTCGTAAAATTTGTAAAGACTTAGGATGGAGAATAGTATTAAAAATATCAGTGGTTCAACTTCACACTTTGCTGGTTTTGTCTCAGTTATTTTAAAGCTATTGAAGGTTAAGAAGAGGCTCAGAGGGTCAACATCTTGATTAGTGCTAGCTGAAATCAAATTAGAACAATTTCATTCACAGATGAACTTTCATGGGAACTGAATTCTTGGTGATTCTGTTTCCTGAGTAAAAAAGATGCAACCTCTCTGCCTCTGTGTAAAGAAGTGACAGTTTTAGTGTCATTGAAAGGTAGAAAAATAAACTATAAAATTTAGTTAGCAGTGCCCCAAGTAGTGCCTGGGGTTTTTGTTGTTGGTTGGTTTTTTTGTTGTTTTGTTGGGGTTTTTTTTGTTTTTGTTTTTCTTTTGTTGTTGTTTTTTTTTGGGTTTTTTTGGGTTTTTTTTGTTTGTTTGTTTGTTTGTTTTTTGTTTGGTTGGTTTTTTTTGTTTTTCCTTTCATACTTTTATTATGTCTTTTCACAAATACTGGCTTTGCAGGGTAGTGTCAATGGTATTACTTCTTCTAAATAATACAATATAATCTTAAAACTTCTTGTTTAAATATTATAGTTCTAAAAGGTAACAAACTGTCCCTATTTAAAGAGTCTAATAGTTGAAACTAGCGTAGAGACTCACCTCAGTTTTGTAATTTAAATAAAGGGGGAGAGGATTAATAGCTTTATTACTGCTTCTCACTTATGTAGAGATAAAAATAGAAACAGTGCTTTAAGAGCAATGGCCAGAATTACTGCTGGTTTGGAGGACATGGTTCTGGTCATTGGGATACTTAGGACAATGATATGAGTGCTTCCAAGTGTGGTTTTTGTTTTTTGTTCTGTTTTTTTTTTTTTTTTTTTTTTTTTTTGATGGTAAAGAGGAGGATTTTGTGTGAGGTATTTTAGTTTCATTTGTTTTCTAGCATCCCAGTGTTACAACATGTGCAGTTTCTGCGGAAGTCTGTAGTGTCTGTGCTTGTTTGCCAGAACTGGGGGTAGAAAGCCCATTAATATTATGTGGCTTTGGTTAATTTAACCATCAGTTAGGTTTGAGTGTTGTGTTTAGGGTGGGCCACTTAACACCATTTTAATGTAATTTGGTGACTTGAATATTTTATTATCTATGTCAATAAATGCGACTGTTTTAAGCATAGTTTCCTGATGGGATCAAGATACTTGTTTAACAGCTCACCCCTCCCACACTTCTGATTTGCCTCCTTGCAAATCTGTCTGCAATTGACCAGATGGTTCAGATTGCAGTCACAGTGGTGTTCTCATGAATTTTGAGAAAATTGGCAACTGAGAAGAGGAGAGAGACACAAGTTAGTGCCTCAGCTGAGGGAGCTCAAGCACCTTTGGCCCTTGCATGTCTTGTTTGACATCTGCTGCACATCCAACCCCTGCATCAGTGGTTTTGGCTTTGCCACAGTGCCAGCATATCTTGTCCAGCCTGCTGAGGAGAAGGAGGCTGGACAACAGGTTTCTGAGAAACCAGGCTTGGGTACTTCTGCTGCTTTTGGAGCAACGTGTTAAATCTGCCAGTGGCAGACAGTGTATGAGGAAGCATCCTTTTCTTCAGATGATGTTTAGTCCATCTTGCTTATCACAGTCTTTTAGATCCAAAGGGCGTATGCAGATAACTGTTTAGTCTTAGGGAAAAGGATAAACTGGTAAAATATCTTAAAGTATCGTGTGTGAACTTTGTTTGTGGAACAGGAATTATTGTAGCCTCTTAATAGGAGAACTAGGAGGGCATCAGCCTGACAAACTCTCAAGAAAAAGCAGTGATGCTTTGGCAGAGCCAAAGAAAATGTCAGTTATGAATCTGACCCAGGGACATGTAGAAACATGAGACTTGAGGTGTATTTGAGTACCTTTGGGGAGACCTGGGAGAGGGTAATGGTGTGGGTGGCAAGCAGCATGTGTCTTTTAGGCAGGGATCTCTGACACCCTGTAGCATGTGTAAAGGCATTACGTTAGAAATCTGGCCTCTTGAGTTTTGTACCTGAACCTGTTCTATTTTGATATGCATAAATATATATAGGTGGCCTGGCCCGACAAGAGGATTATTTGTTTTGTAATAGTAGCAGATGCCAGAGAGCTCTACTTTTTTTAAAATTGGAAATAGTAATCTTCCTGCTGCTGCTTTGAGGTACATGAGCTAGAATAATCTGATGAGAGAGGTTGTTTCTTTCTGCTAATTACTTAATTTGTGACAGTCTGAGGGTGTCATTAAAGGCGTCACTTCTGATTTTATGATAGTGACTTCAGCTTACTGACAACTTGAAATGTGGCCACACACTTAATTCTTAGAGTTGCTGAACTGGTATAGGATAACCTGGGGTAGATTTAAATGTGGTAAGATTCTTTGTTGCCTCAAATAATTTGCTGCATAGTCCTAGCAAAAGTACTAGCTTAAGTTCCTGGCTATAATTATCATACACCTTCCAGCATGCTTTTCAAACTTACTGTGGCCTCTTTTTTTAATAATGGGACTTGCATAAACAGAAGCATAAAACTGAATATAAGAATTTACTGTTATGCTAATCTGTATAGCTTCTTACTATTTTGTGATTAAATTATTTCAATTAAATCTGTGGTAACTCAAGATAGTTTCCCCCTGGCCTTTATAAAGGGCCATGTTTGAAAAATGTGAACATTGTATCTAAGAAGTCAAAGGGAAAAATGTTTTTACAGCTCTTTTTCGTGTTACAGCTTCTGTGTCAGAAAGACGTTTGGATGAGAAGTTTAATGAAGTCTTTGAAACCTAATGGTGCAGACACATAAGGCTTCTTTTAAAAGGTTTTATCCTTCTGCCTCTTTGCATCTGTATCCAGTTATTTTTTGATTCTTTGCATGCCTTTGATTATTAGGTTTTCCCCTCCATGCTGCAACTGAAACCACCCAATGACTTGGTTCTGTTTGGTTGTATATGGCAACAGCAGCCCACTGGAACTGGAGGATGGTACAGAGGTGTATGGAGGGAGGAGAGAATAATGGTGCAGATGTTTGAGTAGCAGCCAGTTTTATTGCTTGTGGATATTGATTTTTACTTGATGCTACTACTGCAATCTCAAAATACACTGAATATGTATTTCTGTGCTTATGATCATTCAGGTTCTCAGTAGCTTTGTTTTTCTGTCCAGAGTTGACAAATTTGAAGATATTTAAATGGTCAGCATCCTTCAAGTTCTCAGTTCTGAGGTTACTGTGGGGACAGTAAATAAGTGCATACACTATACAAATACAAATGCAAATATATCTGGTGCTACTTTTATGTAAACACATATGTTTACATAAGCTATGTATACATAAGCTTTATGTAAGCACTCTAAAAAGTTTATGATGAAAAACATCAGCTATATAATGAGGCAGCATCAATAACATTTTATAGTAACTTGGGCAAGATCTGAAGAATATGAAGAGGTAACTGTGGCATAACTGAACTTAATTTATCTAATCCAGAATGACCAGATGGGGATGTAGTAGTGGTCTTACCATATTCAGAATCTTGATTTCCAGTAATAGTACTGTTGCCTTCCTTGACTTGAATGTTTAGCCAGTGATTGAAGTCATGCATTCAAGCATTTTTTCTTGATTGATTGATGAAGGTCTGGTATTTTTTTTTAATCAATATGACTTATTTAAAGTGTATATGAAGAATCGTGGTTGGTTTTTTTTTTAACCCCAGCTGTATTTGAATGCTGGGAAAACTCCTTGCTCAGCAGTATAATTAGGATTTTTTTTTTTTTTTTTTTTTTACCAAGACCACCTTTTGAAAAGCACAGGCTTCGGTTTTTTCTGCAGTCACTCTGGCAGCTTTTCTTGATATTTACCCTTTTGGGTGCAGCACTTGAAGATGCTCCGTCCTGGTGGAACCTGATGGTTCTAGCTAGCAGCTGAATGCTCTGGGGCTTGATCAAGCCTTTTCACAGTGCTGTTTCATTGGGCTTGGTATGTAGGGAGAGATGAATGCAAATTCTTGCTTGGAGTCTTATGCAAGTTCCACATCTTGTTTAAAGAAAAAAAATCAATGTTTGCTCAATTCTGGCTCTACTAGAGTTTTCTGCATTTAATGAACCTCAGGGCACTTCAGAGAATTTGATGGGTACTGAAACCCCTTGATTAGTTACCTCCCTAGCTATGATATGTGCATATATATATACACATACACACACTTTGTCTGCTTCCTGTGAGGAATTGCTCTCCCTCACTCTCCTTCTTTGTCCAATCCAGTTTTGTTAATTCTGCATGTTTTTTACCTGGAAGAACCTTTTTTTTGTAAAGCACTCTAAAAAGTTTATGATCCCAAGATACACAGTAACTTAAAACTTCCTGTTAAAAGTGGAAGTGAGAATAAAAACTCATGTCTTTTTGTTGCTAGCTAACCTCTCCAGTCCCTTGTGCAGTAGCTAATAACTAAATTCTGTTGAGTTCTTCTGCTGTCCCCAGAAAGACGTGGTGTTACATGGCCTTGGGATATTTGTTGTAAGATTGCTGAATATGTAATGTTATTTCTGCAGCTTTTTTTTTTTTTTTTTTTCTGAAAACATCAGAAAAACTTCTAGATGCTCTGATTTCCTTGAAATGATACAGGAAGCTTGTAATCTACAAAACTTAAAAGGAGAGGAAATGGCCCTCTCTTCCAGAGCACCTTCATTGCTATATTCCACAAGTTACTTGCTCTTTAAACCTTATTTTCAACTGGCCATAATTGGAAATCTAGAATAAGTAGGAGCAGAATCTTTCATGTATCTGTAGCAGTGGCTTTCCAAATACTTTTTTTTAAGAGCTATACAGCAATTTTTGCAGAACGTTGTTGCAGGAGAGTTTGCTCACTCTTAAATAAGTGAAAATATTGTGCAGTCTTTACCAGGAGTTCATTTTGGGTAGTTATCACAAAGGATCCTTAAACTTCTTGTAACAGGTTCCTTATATATTGCTGTCCAGAAGCAGTAAGGACTTGAAACTGTTCACTTTGAAAGCAAAAGCAAAAAATCCATTTTGGGTTACACCTACCTATTAATCTAATTTATCTATTTATGACAATAGGCTGTTCTTCTTATTTATATATTTAGCAGCAGTCAGACTCTTCTCATGTCTTTTTCTCCTGGAAACAGATTTGCAGTCTTATTGAAGGTTTACTTCTGCCTTGTGGGTGTATTTCTCTCCAGTGGAGTCCCGTTCCTCCAGTGTTCATATTTATCTGGATGATATGGTACAGATTCTGTTATATAGAGAAGAAAGTTTGATTCCCAGTAGGAAGTTCTGTGATGCTGCAGTGCACACCTCTGTGTAAACAACCAAAGAGTTGAATGGAAACTGGGGGACTGCTGTGGCCCTCCACAATAGCTTGGTGATTATTAGTTTTTAGCCAGCTTGCACTAGACCAACCAGTTTGTGTCTCATGTTTCTTCATTTCTCTTTTGACCAAGATCTTGGAGTTAACAGCTGAGGCTGCAAAGCAGGTTGTAACCATTCTGTGTGCTTTGAAAGAGGTTTCCTCTCTGGAGGAAACAGGACTGCTCTTTCACAAGTCATTTGCTTTCCATAGGCAATTACCCTGATAGGATTTTTCACACTGTTGGTTTGGACATAGTGTTTTTTGGTGTTGATAGCACAATCTGACAAGTATCCCTTTACTTAGGGTCACAACCTTGGGTGTATTTTCTGGGCATTGCCTCCTTTGAAACCTGATTGGGGAGATCTGCTTTTGTCCAATATCTGGTAGCTTTCTAAGGCTGTATGATATGTTAGCTGTACTTTTTGAGCCACCTTTACTGTTGAGGGAAGTGAAATACCTTATGAATGGCTCTTCGGCATCACAGGGAATTTCACATCTGGAAAGATAAGCATAAGGATCAAACTGGTAATGCATACCAGTGCCAGTGACTCAAAAGCAAACTAGTGCTAGTGTAGTAGCTTGTGATACTGCCCCTGGGGTAGGCTGTGCTGCTGGGCAGTTGACTCTTTAAAGACAGCTCAGGTTATTTTTACAGTGCAGTAATTTAATTGTGACAGGGGGTGTGCTTTCTTAGTGCTCTCTTAAGGAGAAAATATTATTAGGGAGAAAATATTTAATGTGCATTCCCAAAGCAAGTCCAAAACTCATGAAAAATCGAAGAGCTGACACCCTGTCCTTGTCTAAATAGCAGTTGTGTAGTGTCTGTGGCAGGTGGCTACAAAGATTTTATCATGAGGATGTTTATGTTTGTCTCTTGCACTTAAGCAAGCTTATGGGGGGTAGAAGAGTGGGAGGTTGCATGTTTTTGACATGTTCTAACATTGGTTCAAAGAACAAAAAAATCTAGATTTGCCATGGTCTGAAGCCCACAAACTGTGTAAGAAGTTTGTTTATTTTAAAAAACCAAAATCGTAGCAATTTAGAAGGCAATGTAGGTGTTAGTGCTGGTTATACTCTGCATGCTGGGCCCACGGTGAGTTGCCTGAAAGCTCTTCCAACATAGCAGACTGCAGTTCCATAAAGATTTGTTCTGGTTAAACTGGTACTTGCTTGCCATTCATCCATCCTTCTAATAGTTCTCATTGTGCTCTCTTGCATCTTCTTCTAAATTTTTTTAACTTAGTTTTTTGGGGTTTTTTTGTTGGTATTTTTTTACCAGTACAGATGTTGCAGTCATGCTCTTTTGCTTCTCAAGTATTAGAGCAACTTGCCCAAAATAGGAAAAATAAGAAATATCTTAGCAGGGAAAATAACCGAGGCCTTCCCACTTTACATGCTTTTTTTTTTTTTCATTCTGTTTACTTGTTACTATTATAGTCTTTAAAGTTTTGTATTTGAGTAGGTGTTGTCAGTAGCTGTATCTGAGTGTTTAATAATTTGAGTCTTGGTGTTTTAATAAGTAAAAGTAGCTCAATTTGAAAGTAGCTGCTTGCATACTTCCTGTTCAACATGCAGACAAAGCAGCCTCAATAGAACAGTTTCATTTGCCATAATATTTTGTAACATAGATAAAAATATAGAGGAAAATCTGAAGATCTCTATGTTTGGATGAAGATCTCAAGACTTTATATCAGTGACCTCAGTGCTTTATTCTGGCTAAAAGTATGTTTGCCTCAAGTTTGGGGTAATGTTTACTGGTTTGACCCAATCTTCAAATTTGTCTTTGCTGCAGTTCTGCAGTAGTAAGATAGAAAAACCTTGTGAGTTTGTATTTGCAATATGTGCTTTGTGACTGTGAAGGCTGCTCCTTTTCATTCCACACGATGAAATTGCAGGTTTTGTTGTAGTTGAAGGAAGAGTTTTGTTAACACTGGTTTTGCTCTTGGTCTCAGGCTGTAGCTCTCAGAATCACAGAATTGTTTAGGTTGAAAAGAACCTCTGAGAATAAACTAGTTGAAGCCTCTGCCCAAAGCAGGGATTGCTAGAGTAAGCTTGGCAAGCTCCATGTCCAGTCAGGTTTTGGGTAGGTCCAAAGATGGACACTCCTCAATCTTGTTGTGCAACCTTGTGCCAGTTTGACCACTCCTATGGCAAAAAAGGTAGGGTTTTTTGTTTTATTTCTTTTTCATTGTGTTGAAGTGGGATTTCCTGTATTCAAATTTGTTCCTGTTGCCTCTTGTCTGGTCTGTGGATATCATAAGAAAGAGACAAAAATTCAGATTGAGTTTTATTGACTCTTCTCCCCACAGCCCCATCTTACCCTATGGGTAAGATTCCTTCTCCAGAGCCTGTTTTTCTCCAGACTCAACCATCCCAGCTCCCTCAGCCACTGCTCATATGAAAGATGCTCCAGTCCCTTAACCATCCTAGCAATTGGACTCAGTCCTGTTCATCTGTGTCTTCCATTGTATTGGGGAGCCCAGAACTGGACTCAGTGCTCCAGCTGTGGCCTCCCCAGTCCTGAGCAGAGGGAAGGACTACCTGCTGTCAGTGGTTTTTCTGATGCAGCCCAGGATACTGTTTGCCCTGCCATGTGGATGCATTTCTGGCTAGTGGTCAGCTTGTCCACAGAGCCACTCTCTGGGGTGGAGATGTCTCACTTCCCCTGGCTGAACTTCATGAGGTTCTTGTTGGCCTGTTTCTCCAGCCTGTCTTGAATCCCTCTGAGTAGCAGTACAACCATCTGCTGGACCAGCCTCTCCTCCTGGTTTTGCAATGCCTGCAGAATTGCTGCAATCTTGGAATCTTATCTTGTAAATTTTGAAGGTGGGGAGGGAAGCCATGGTGCTTTCATTGGGTTGTTTTGTCTGTCAGTGTTTGATGTGTCAGACCCTGTTTGTGAGTGCTGTTCCTGCTTGGTTAGTTGCTCAGAGAAGTGATAGGACAGGTGAGTGTGGATTAAGTACCATAGGAACCTGCTGAGTTCAAGTTATTAAAAATACAGAGCTGCGTCCAACTGTTTTTTTGGTTTTGTTTCTTTTTGCTTGAAAGGGTGATAAGGGTAACAATAATAGCAAGCTCTGTGTTCCCAGTAATTTTTTAGCTACCCAGCTGCACTGGTATCTGTCTCAATGGGAGAAAAGAAATACTGTTTCTGCTTCTCACTGCTCCTTTGTGGTACTTAGCCTTTTACAAAGAGAAGTGGTTGAGTTACTGTAGTGGACTTGTATTGTGAAATTCTTCTGGTTTTGAAGTAATTTTTTTAATTCTAGAAAACCCAATCTGTTTTTAATAAAACCATCTTACAGATATAACTTTCTCTGAACTGAAGATATATTTTGCATTGTAGCCATATTTAAAATATTGTAGTTGCAATGTACAGTACACTAAGTAGGGTTTTTTAAGACTGTGGCATCTTATGCATACAAAGTCATATGCTTGACTGATGAGAATCCTTACTCACTTGTAAAAATCATCCTTGTAGAGAGAGAGAGAGAGACTGAAATGTAGGACCCACAGCCTTGTCTGACAGAAAGTCTAATTATGTGAGTGCTGGACCTTTTTCCATTGACTGTGATGCTTCCATCATTGTCACTGACCTGAGGTTGAATGACAGTAAGTGCAGTCTAGTAGAAAAACTTGTGTCTTGGTTCTTCTTAAATTTTTCAAATCAATAGTATTTATCTAGGAAGTAATAAAATGTGTGCAGCTAAATGTCTCAGGACATTTTGTCATGTAAGGGAACTTGTGGCCCTGTGATTGTTGAAGCAGGTTTCCCACCACATAAAATTGTGTAGTCTGAGTAAGCTGCAACTCTTGCCTTTGCTCTGTATAACAGCTTGGCTGAGATCCTTTTCGTCAGAGTCTCTGACTTCTCTGATCACATTTTATGGAAACAGATTTCTTGGCTGCTCTCAGCTATAGTGCTATAACTTTTTGATCATCCTCAGCGTGGTTAGAAGCTTTTTACCAGCAAAATGCAAAAGTTAATCTTTAATTTATATGCTTCTTTTTGGTTTATGGTAATTTTAAACTGTCCTGTAAACTTTGATTATATTGGAAATACACATTTCTGAACCTAGATTGACAGTGTGTGTTTCCATAATGTAGCTAGGAATGGTCCAAATGGTAGTGAGTGAATATGAACTGCTGTGGTAGCAATTAACCTGAAGTGTATTTACTGTTGGTTCAGATTCCTCTGTCATTTTAGGATTATGGTGACTATGTGCTTCTAACTAGGCAAATTTTTTTCCATACTGTGAAAGAGTTTGTGTTTTTTTTTTTTACTATCAAGTCTGACTTGTTGGTCTCCAGTATCCCTTAATAACCTTTACTTGTGGTTCTGATGTTACGTTTCCTAAGTGTGTTAAAAACGTTAAAAAGTAATCTGTCATGGTGGGAAAAAGTGGCAAGACTGCGCTATTGTTTTGCTTCTTCCAGGCTTCAGACTGTTCTTTTTCGTGGCCCTTGTGACATCTGCAGTATGTATGGTATTGGAGCTTTATGATATTAGTTCATGAATGTGCTGGTGTTCCTCTGGGTAGTTAATACTTAATGTATTTTATCAGTCACCAGGGAGCAATGTGTTGTACCGCTTGCTCCTTATGTGAGTGGTCTGACTCATGAGCTCGAGGTACTTCAGAAGGATTTCAGCACTCCATCCCATTCTTCAGTCTTGCAGTTGCTTTTCTAATAATAGCAGCAGCAAAACAGACAGTCGAGTTGGTTTATGGCTGCTGCAGTTTACTACCAGTATAGTCATGAAGACTGACATCAGTTGCAATCTCTGCGTTTCAGAGTCCACATTTGCCAGTTTGGCTGCTAACTCTGAGTCTCTTGTACTGCTCCTTGGAAGCAGTAACCATCATATATACAACTGGGGTTCCAGTTTGGCTGATCAGAATGTTGAGGTAGGAGAATTTGATGCCTCTACAATTCAAGCAGTGTTGTGGGAGAAGCATAAAACAGCTGTTGGAGACCTCCAGCAAAAGGTGGAGGGTATGTCCAGTGAAAGATGTGTTCCTGTAAGACTTAAGATATATTGGAACTATTCCTTAAATATCTGTAGAGGGCATAGCTTGCTTATCCTGACAGATTTTGTTAACTTTAAAACTTTTCTTATCATATAAGCTGCTTGCCTAGCATAACTGCAAAGAGATGAAACTCTTGAAATGATATTGCCTATATTGAAGTCAGTGGAAGAAGTTCTCCTTACTGAAGGTGAGCTAAGGTTTTGCTTTTATTGATTCTCAGTCACATATGGGTAAAAGGAGCCCTCTCTTCAGCCGCAAGCATCATCTCTGTTGCCAGTTAATTACAGAACTCAAGCAAACTGCACCCATGAGGTCTTGAACATGCTCTCCAGGAAAATTATATTGGTCTTCAAAAGCCTGGGGCCTCTTTCCAAAAGGAACTGCTGTCCTGTAGGAAAAGTATGGTTCTTGAGTTTGCTGGAAAGGTGAAAGAGCCAGGGTATCTCTGTTGTAATTGTCTCCTGTCAGTTAATTGAAGTAAGAGTGGGTTGACTTAGGGCATAAATATTGTGATATCTGAAGTCCTCTTTTCCACAAAGCAGATCTGTGAACTTCAGAAAGAGAGGGTGGAAGCTAAGAAGACAAACTGAAAGCAAAAAGAAATGTGTGTTGTTTCATACAATGAAGTGTAAAGGTGTGCAAAATGAATTGTCACAGAAAAAATGAAGATAGTGACTGTGTCATCTTAAACTTAGCATTGCTTTATTAACATGTACTGCAGGAACAGCCTCCCTTTGTTGGCAGGCTTCTATTCCCCAGCTGCTGCTGCTGCTTCTCTGACTTTTATATGGTAAGCATTTTTACTGATGGAAAAAAAGGAAATATTTATCAGTGCAAGTCAATTATATTTTTACAACCTGTATATCTTTTAATAGCACTGAAATTGACAATACTTTTGTTAGTAAAATTACATTCTTCATTAGGTAAAGAAAGGTAACAAATTAAGCGAATACTTGTTTAATAAGGTATAATGCTGTATGTATGTTCTCTCCATCCTCTTCTGGATTGTACTTTTATTGCTCACCTGTATGTTTTGTGTGTGTTTGGAGATAATACATGAAGGTTTCCTTGGCAGTATGAATTTTGGAAGGAATGGATGGGACAGGAAGAGCTGTGTTTTGCTTTTCAATAGTATGTGTCTGATTTTACATGGCTGTGTTTAAATGCCTTCTAACTCTAAAATACATGCTTCAAGTAAACAACTAACTTAATGCTGATTTGCTAAGTCCATTGGCTTCCTTTTGCTCACTGTAGGCTACCAATTCCTTTAAGCTTTTTATTAAGGGGAAAAAAAACCACCTTTAGCATGTCTTTATTAGTTTTAGGGTTTTAGGTTTTAGGGGGGTTAGTTTTTTGGGGGGGTTTGTTTGTTTGTTTTGGGGGTTTTCTTGATGTGATCTAGGCATGCTAAGTAATATTTCATCTCTTCTAAATAATATTTAATCTCTGGCATCACTTCTGGGACTTCTTAATGCCAACTACCAAAGAATCGCATCTATAAAGGAGAGACAAATGAGTTTAACAACTGTTCATAGCTACTCAAGCTGAAATATGCTTTGATGAGTCATTTGTGAATACAACTTGCCAAACACAAATGCTTGAGTATCAGGAGGAACGATTAAAACATAGAAACCTGGTTGTCATGAGTAACAGTCGCTATTGATCACCTAATAATAACATTCCTGACTTTGGTGACTTTTGAGGAAGCAGAGGAGACTGTCCATTAATATTGCTGTTTATTTGTTACTCAGTTTCCAAGCAGTTGACAAAAGGTGGTAGTGTTCTGTTCTAAGTGTTACCAACCTTTTTGGAACAAGTCTTCTTGAAGTCTTACCTCAGGGATGCAAGTGATGGCAAGTGATCAGAAGAAAAATAAACTAAGAGGTGGAAGGATCTGTAGTAAAACATCTTAGCTTCATCAGTTTTTACAGTTGTTAATACTGTGTGTAAACTATCTAAAGGGTGATTGATCTAGCTATTTTATGGATTTGAGGTTTTTAATAATTTTCATTAGAACACGGGAAGCATTTTCCTGACCTTGCCATAAAACATCAGTCTTGTCATGGTTTTTTTTTTTTCATTTGTGGGACTAATACGGCAGCCTTTAGATTTGGAAAGAATATTTTCAGTTGGAAAGGACATACAGTGATCATCTAGTCCAACTGCCTGGCCAATTCAGGGCTGACACAAAGTTAAAGCATGCTATTAGGAGCATTGTCCAAATGCCTTTTAAACATTGACAGGCTTCAACCATCAACCACCTCTCCAGGAAACTGTTCCAGTGTTTGTCTGCCCTCTCCATAAATAAATGCTTCCTAATGTTCAGTCTAAATCTTCTCTGGCACAGCTTTGTACCATTCCCACACATCCTATCACTGGATCTGCAGAAGAGCTCAGCACCTCTCTGGCCATGTCTCCTCCTCAGGAAGCTGTGGAGAGCAATGAGGTTTCCCCTCAGCTTCCTGTTGTCCAAGCCCAAAGTCCTTAGATGTTCCTAATGGGACATTCCTTCCAGCCCTTGCACCAGTTTTGTTGCCCTCCTCTGGACACATTCAAGTGCCTTCACATCATTCCTAAACTGTGGGGCCCAGAACTGCACACAGTGCTCCAGATGAAGCAGCACCAAGGCTGAAGACAACAGAATAATCTCTTTTGACCAACTGGTGATGCTGTGTTTGATGTACCCCCCCAGGATGCTGTTTGCCCTCTTGGCTAGCAGGGCACATAGCTGGCTCATATTGAAGCTGCTGTGGGTCCCCTTCTGCTGGGGTCCCCTTCAGCCACTCCTCTCCCAGTTTATATTTGTGCATCCTGGATGATTCTCGTATGAGAATTGCATCTGGATCCCTCACTGCCCATTTCCTAATGGCTGTTGACTTTTCCGATGGGAGCTGTTTGGGGTTTTTTTGCTTTCCAATTCAGTGGAGAGAGAGGAAGCGAAAACTCAATACATTTGAAATAACAAACCCAGGTACTCATTAGAACTTAAGTTGTTAGGATGCCAGTAAAATTTATGCCAATTCTTACAGCACATACTGTAGTGAAACTATTAATGAAACTACAAAGAAGAGGGTCAAAAAATTCAGTATGCAGAAATGCAATAAGCAAAATGAAGTTGTTTGGCAGCTAGCAGAATGCTAGACTGCCATTCTTGCCAGGTATATTCAGAAGTGCAAAATAGATCTACTAAATTATTAGTTATCTGGGTAGTCATTTACCCAACCTAATGATATACTGTAATTGAAGTGCTTGAATATTTATTCATAGCATTGCCTACATGCACACAGTTATGTTAAGGACATGATTGCAAAGCAGCCAAGTATTCTGAGAACTCTCAGTAGCTACATTTAAATTTGTAATACTTCAGTTAAAATGTGTAAAAAAACCTTTTATTGCTTTTTTTCTATTCTTTAAGCTCTGCAAGGATTACCTCATAAAGAGCTTAGTTTACAGCTCATGGTAGGAAATATTTTCTGGATGTTTTAGAGGCTTGTATACATCTTGAACTTTTTTGTAGAAGGATAAATCTTTGTCTTACAGCATACAATTACAAGTACATGTGTCTTCACCCATTCCTGGAGAAGCCTTTTGCTTACAAGTTAAAAATGAAGCCTCTCTTACAGTTAAGCCATTTTTGCCTCAAACTTGGGAGTAAATGGTTTGGTTACTAATCAGAATTACTATATTTTCTTGGTACTGAGTTTTCGGTGATTTCAAATCACCAAGTTAAACACATTTCTCACTCCTTCCTTCCCTTATGTTATTTCACTATGTTAAACTGCATTTGAAGAAATCTAACCATTGTGAGGCCATAGACACAGAACAGGTATAAAATGTGTCCTGACAATACAAGGAAGCCATGGAGAAATGTTTGTTTTCAGGCCCCTGAGTGACAAGTATTAGTCTTTGAACTGTTTGTCTTTTACAGTGGAGCAAAGGAGTGTTCCTGTTTCTGCTGCCATGGTGTTGAGGTTTTGGGTTGAATGTTTCCAAGTACAGTGGAGAAATGTAATATCACAAGTATTTCTTAAAGCAAAAAGTGCTTCTTTTGAAAATTTCACTGCAGAGAGAAAATTGAAGGCAATGACTTTAAAGGGATACTGTGAACTTAAAATTCTAGATACTTGGGGGCTTTAGGGTTTTAAAAAATTACGGTAATGTCAGTGGGTTTCCTTCATGCTTTTGTGGTTTGCTGTTCTGTTTCCAATCCAGAAATGGTCTGTGAAGGACGTGGGCAAAGTAATTCTTTTCTACTTGATAATCAGGTCAATCAATGGACCATAAAGCGTTATTAAGCACAAGAGACAGCCTTGATTGCCTGAGGAGAAATGACAGAGGGAAAAGAAACCAGAGGATGTCCAACTCAATCACTTACTTCTAATAACTTACTACCTGTCAGCTGAGCTGCAGAAGTTGACCTATTAGCCTGGCCAGTTGATAGATAAAATGAATTGAGGAAATCAACTGAAGAATTAAATCACACCTTTCCTTATTTTAACCTTGCATTTGGGGTAGAATAACAGAGCCCACCTTCTTACTACTTCTCAGGTGAAACTTGTCAGTGCATTGTAAGTTGACTCTGTGTTTTTACCCTCTATGGCGTAGAGCAAGAATAGGCAAAATAGGCAGAAAAAAAATCAGAAGCTTTTTTTCCTATTTTTCTTTGAGTGGGGCCTATCTGAAAGTCTCAAAGTCAGACATTAATCTTCACTTAGTATGCTAAAAATGTACTTTTTCTAGCAAATGAAGCTTCTCTTTAGTTGTTTTCAGTGCATGCTACTTCCAATGGCTTACATTTTTCAATCATAAACTTTATTTTAACCCTTGAGAAAGTTAGATCTGTGAAATATTTTTGAAAATGAAGAAGTTTCTTTTTAAACTTCTGTACAGTAGACATTATTAGCACTATAAATTTATATGTTCCAGGAACGTATCTACAGTAAAGTAACCTGGTTTTTTCAGGGTGATGTAGAAATAAAGTAATTAAAAAAATAATAATGTAGTTGTGAAAAACATTATTTTATTTATGCTTAATGTTTTTTAAACCACAGTTCAGTGAAACTGTTGTCACTATTACGTAGCCAGTGCTGCTTAATAAAGATATTGTAGTAATAAATTTCAAAGTCAGTACTCTGATTAATTTCCTTTTAAAATATTCTCATTTCATCTTAGTTTCTTGCCTTGTACTGCCATAAGCAGATACATGAAATAATTGATGAGTAACAGTTCACCGTCAGCTTTGACTGCCACATCCAGACATTTTCCAGTTTCCATGGAATTAAAGAGAACATTGGAGGAAATTTGCACACAATCGAGGAGGGCGGATAA
Organism: Heliangelus exortis; assembly: GCF_036169615.1. NCBI lineage: Eukaryota > Metazoa > Chordata > Aves > Apodiformes > Trochilidae > Heliangelus > Heliangelus exortis. Next base: position 22,178,489 of record NC_092424.1, on the reverse strand, counting down.
TGGAGGTTTTCAAGTTCATGTTGAGAAAACTAAGGGTCTGTGCTTAGGTTATCCAGGGAGAGGAAGGGAGGTTGAGCATCGTGGAATGACTGGTCTTCCCCACCTTCATATCTCTAGTCTGTTTCTACCTACTTGTGACCAAACAGAGCTCTTTATTTTTTTTACTTTATGTTCAAGTCTTAATTCAATACTAATTTGGGATCCATTTGGAAGTTGTAGAAGTGGCAGTTTTCAAAGGTGTGTTGCTAACTGGGTTTGTGCAAGGACAGGGAAGCTATGCATGGATAGTAGCTTCTTTTCTTGTTTTGTGTAGCCTGTTGCTTTTTTGTAAGTTAAACCACTGCTTAAAAGACAAGTAGCAGTAAAGTAATTAATTGTCCTGTGAGTTGTTTACTGCCTGAAGACCTGTTAATAACAGTACTAAAAATTCAGTAGTAGAGGTGAAATATTTCCTTTGATGTCAGAAATTAAAATAACAGCCAGTAAGAAACACTTAAGATTGTGAAAAAACACAGAAAAATAATTGTCTTGCATGCATGGGTAATGCATCTTTTCCCTCTGTACCTCACAGAGCTACGCTGCCTGCCCATCCTTTCTCTTTACCCTGCAATGCAGTATCCATCCTTCTTGTTGAAGAGGACCAGACTCTGCTCTCTTGTCTCTTTGCCCCAATAACAGCATTAGATACATTCTTTAATTTACACAACTTTTTCTAGTTTTCCATCCTACATTCTTCTGTGGTAGACAGTCTTCTCTCTCGCTGTTCAATTACTTTATGATGATGAAATTAGCAACTTGTAACTCCTTTTTTCTTAGCTCAGCATGTTTTTGATGGTCAGTGTAAATGTTGGATGATCAGCTGTAGCTTCCTCCCAACATCATTCTTGCCTCTGGAGTATTTGGTCTCTGATCTACAGAAAGTGACTAATAGTTTCTGACATCTAAGCATCATTTTGTGAACCCACTTTCTTGCCTATAACTAACTTGTTTAGATTTGAATTACTGAGTTTGTTTAATGTAGCATTTTAAACCTAATTATCCAACTACAGATTTTTTAATTTTGTTTTTACCAGAGTAGTATAATAATAATAATAATAATAATAATAATAATAATTGCAGAAATGAAACCTGCTAAGCTTTTTAAAAAAAACTACAACAACAAAAATTTTTTTGACAATGTGACTTTTTAATTATTATTTAGTGAGGTGGGACAGTAACATTTGAAAGCTGGGTCAAAAGCTTATGTAATTTTGTGACCCTAAATATAGAATGGTGTAATGACACAAAAAGATCAATCTCTGTGCATATGTTCTGGCAGAGTATTTTTGTTTTGTTCTTATTCTGCGCATGCAATTTAAAATTAAGCTGAATACCCTCTGCTTGTAAAAATGGTCTTGCAAATATTCCTATTTTATGCTATGTGCCAATTTAAATTGAATGTACCATGTAGATTTCTGTACTACAATTGTCTGGGTGCGGGGTCTTTGTATTTTTTGTTTTGTTGATAGTAACATTTCCATGAAGATGTTGTAAAATTTACTTTTTTTTTTTTTTTTTTTTTTTTATTTTATAGTAGTGGAATGGGGTGATGATGTTAAAGCAGTATCAGAAGATGAAGCCATGGTGCTGGTGAACCATCAAGCAACGGGTGATGTCTGCACTCTGATGATGTGCCTTCAGGATAAAGGCACGGTAGGCTAAAACTGGGGAGTGGGGTAGCTTCTGTGTGTGGCATCTGTTACCTTGCATCTGTGAGCAGTACTGATGGCTGACCTCTGTATGTTAATCCTCCAGATCATCTCAGGGCCCTGACTAGGAAGCTTTTTATTTAGATTCGGTCTAATGTGACAGCCAGTAGCTTGGAGCAGGTTTTAGTCCATAAACGTTGCCTTTGAAGAAGGTCACACAGAAGCTGAGTCAGTGTGCATCCAGTCTAGGTTAACACAGAGGGAAGCAGATCTCCTTGCAGGTAATCATGTGCTTGACTTTTTCTCTCACCTCGTGCCCTTGTGCAACTCGTGCCAGCTTTGCTCAAACCAGTACATGTCTAGCTTCTTGATTATGACTTCACTGCAGCATGGAATTTTTCTCAAAGTTACAGGCAATTTGTGTATGGGATTTTGCTTGGTGTTCAGAAACCAAAACTGACTTCGTATGAGGACGTGTCCAAGTTAAGCAAACTGGCTAAGGGTAAAATTGCTTTTCACACCCTCTTAAGCACTTGGTGAGAAGTACAACTGACACAATTTCACTCGCTGCTGTTCAGAATATTCACATCTAGGGACTGTGGTGAAGGAAACTAGAGTATGGGATCTAAACAGGAAATTAAATTTATGTACTAATCAGGAAGAGGGGGATATGTATGGTTAGGCTACAAAGGGTGGGACACACACCTGTCAAGCTGAAAAAATGCATCACCCGTGTCTCAGTGGTGTCATCTTATGACCACAGAGTGAAGAAACAAGGAAAACAACTGATTTTTCGTGCATCTGCACAACTTTTCTTAGTGTATGTTTATATAGACTGTGTATACATTGTATCTCTATCAGTGATTTAATTTTTTTTAAAATTTCCCCAGATCTTAATTATGACAACAGAGCTGATTTAAAAAAATTATAAAATTCAAACAAACCAAACTCAAAAAAGAAAGTGTGAAAAGGCCACTCAAGATTGAGCAGAGACAGATTTTTTTCTACTGCAGCCTAGAGAAGACATCTTCTAAATGTACTTTTATTGCTTTAATTTGTTTTGTAATTGAGGAAGTTAGTTATATACAGTATTCTTGTACTCTAGTGAGTACAAGGACAGAATAAATAGCCTTTAATTCCTTTCATCAAAATGATGCATAGGACAACCTTGTAATAAAGTTGACTGTAAGGGTATAGTCCCATGAATATGTATTGCATATAATCTCAACTACTTATGTCTCAGGTGTTTTAAATACCACATAGATTTTATATCCACTACTATACATACATGAGTCAATGAAGCTAAGTCCTAGTTGACTCCATAGATAAAAAGTTTCAGTCAAGACAGGTAAGTTTCAGTGAATGTAGATTATAGTAAAAATGGAGGAAGGCACTGAGGTAGCAAATAATCATCATCATGGAAACTTAGATGTGTGCATCTTCAGAAAAGCAAAATATCCTTTAAATCAGTGCTTGTTCCCTTAGACTGTTGCAGTCATTTCTCTTGGAACATGCATATCCAGAGCCTAGCATGGCTTTAATGTTTTTAGCTAATGAATACAAACTACAAGCTTCAACACATTTTTAAAATATAGCATGAGTAGTACAAATGGCTAAAAATAATGGGAAAGATCAGGAGAGTTTATCCTTGACAGAACTTGCTGAATTGGGTGTTTTTAAATAGCATGCTTCATATTTCTGAACAGAAGAGAATTTCCTTTACCTTGAGTGACTGTGGAACTGCTGGAGGAGAAAAAACACAACGTACCACCCGTCCAAAATAAATCATTCTGCAGTAGGCAGCTATTTAAATTGGGCAGTTTACTTTAAATACTGTTTAAACTTAACACAGAGTCTGCCACAACCTTTAACACTTTTTTACACTCAGACAACACTTAGTTCTCACAGTATTTCGTGAAGGTGAAAGGCTCACTCCCATTTCACCCCAAAGGGCGTAACAAGAAGTGAAACATCTCACCAAGGGCAGCCTCTCAGCAGTGGTGGGGCAGAACTAGGAAAACCTCTCTTGTGTGGCAATCCAGAATTGCTTTTGCTTGCTTTTGCCAGCCAGTACAGTCTGGGACCAGATACAATCTGGAAACTTTTATTGTTTAATGCTGCTTTTTAAAAAATTTTCATTTAAGACATCAGAAGTGTTTGATTTTAAGTTCTGTCTTTTTCTCTGTAGTGAAGTAGAATATTGAAACAATCTTGCAACTTGACAGTGTTTCCCAAGGGCCGTATCAAGAGCTATGATAATTATTTTTTTCTGATATGTTATAAATTAATTACAAACGCTAATGTAGCCCATCTATTCTAAGCAAATTTAATTTCAGTAAGCTAAACTACACATGTCAAGATGTTTCTTGCCTTTCAGATACACTTATGAGAATGAGGAAAGCATGATTTCTTATAAGGGAAGTGCAACTTAGCTAAAAGTTACAATCTTAATGGGAAGACTAGACTGGTATTGTTTGCTAATATATGTTACCATAAGAGAATCCACATAGAGCAAAGTTTTGGCTGAATCAGAGGTAACCTAATTACACTTTTTATATACTTAAAGAAATTGTTTCAACTTTTTTGTCAAAGTAAGTGTTAAAACATACTTAGTAAGTTAGTTGAGTTCTCATAAGCATTAAAGGTTATGTGTTTAACAAGGAGAAGTAGGTTAAAATGCTGCTATTACTGCTTTCTGACTAGATTAGGACTGATAAATGTGCCTGGTTTTTTTCCTGTGTAGAACAGAAACCAGTGCAAGGAAGGGCATAGTGGAGAGAAAAAAGTAGTGCAAGTTTCAAGATGCATTCCCAGGTTTCATTGTTAAAATGTAGATGCTTGAAAGGTGAAAATCACTCTATTCAGGCTGCTTTGTTATGAAATCTAGAGTAAAATGAAAGTGGGCCTGTTGAATAAAAGGCACCTAGATTTTTATTATAAAACTGTTAAAAGCTTTTTGTACATTCTGAACTTACTTAAGCAAGAAGAAGAAAAAAGGACCTGAAGAAGCATCCAAAAATTCTTTCATCCATAAACAACCATGAATCTGTAAAAAAAACCATGCTTCTGAGTGTCTTTGCTTACACCTCCTTGAAAAGAAAGTGATAAGAGACTCGTCTGATAAGCACTGATTAATTTCTGAGGGTACTATGTGGAAAAGCCACCACCAATATCTTGCAGTGTCCTCTGTTTTGCCCTTGGTAGCAGAAGCGAATGATAATATCCAATAGAATTAATATCCAGTAATATAGTTTGCCCTTTGGTTGCAAGAAAGATAATTGTGTTCAACTCTTACTGATGTACTCTGTGCATATATATATTAATTTATTAAATATAAAATAAAAATAAATATAAAAATATTTGTCTTTCTTCTTTTCTGCTTACCTCTGCCTAGGTTTATAGACAGATTTGTAATCATTGAGCTCTGGAGTTTGCTTCTTTGTAGCCCACTTGCAGCAAACTGTATGTTTTATCTTGGTCTAGTAATGCTAGTTAGAAGCCCTGAGCTGCCTATAACATGGTGAAGTGGTCTTTAGACTCCAAAGGACAAGGATCAACTTTCAGGTTTAACCTACAGTCATCTAAATGTCCAGTTGGTAAAAACAATAAACCGGTATGGGAGGAGAGAAGCATCAGCATTGTAGGGCAGGAATTCCTTCTCCAGGAGGAACACATAGGGCCCAATGTTGACTCCTCAAAAGACACAGATCTTTTCTTTTCAGAAGATTATTAGTTCTACTTACCTCCCCCGGTAGCATAGATTGTTTTTCACTTTCTATTTGATATAATAGAACAATTTTTTCAAAATGCCAAAGTAAGAGATGAATGCTTACTCATATGGGTACTGCTGCAGGCTAAATTATCATCAGTGGAGTTTTGGTGGTGTTTTTGTCAAAAGATATGGTTCCCTACACAAAATTATTGTCTTTGGGCTGGTGCATGAGCATGAACTTACGATATTGCAGTGCCTTGAAGAGCAATAACACCTCTCAGTAATGCTTTTTTAAACTCTTGTCCTTAGGGCACACCTTTTCTTTCTGTCCTTCTTTTCCTTTCCCTAAGGCTTTCTGACTTGCTGAAAGGGAAAGAGTTTGAATCTCTTCAGAGAAGAACTTTCACTCTAAGATCCGCTCTTTTATTTGACACAGGCCTGGAAATAGCTGTCTGAGGAACCATTTTATCTATATTAATCTGAACTGGAGAGTTGTATTTAGGAATAGATTTTTCTTTTACCACTCAGAAATGCATGAAGTAGCAGGAGGGGATACTTCAGGAGTGTATCATAGTGAAGAAAGGATGCTTGTTTCTGAAGCAAAACAGTTCATATCTTTGAGAGCTTTCCTTTTCTCTCAGGCATGATTTCCTTTTCCACATCTGGTGGTGCTAGAAGGTTCAGAATCTGGTGCTCTTGCATTATCCAAGATCTTCAAATAGAAGTTTTGGTAGTATTAAAAAAATCGAATGGAAGTTGAGTTGTTCTTAATGTGTTCTTAGGCACTGATAGCTAGTTTCTTAATGTAATGTTTAGGTTTAGTTGGAAGATGTGTGTCTGAGGCCATAAAGTATCTTTAAGTGTTCTTTGGCGGGTATGTTCTTGCAAGTGTGTAAAACTTCACTTTGTGGAGCATCAGTCACAGTTGTTTAAGGATAAGTAAAAGAAGCAGGGCACGTGGCAGTTATTTTTCTCCAGATACATAGCCCAGGATTCATTTATAGCTTCTGTGGTCAAATGAGAGTGTAGGTAATCAGAGCACTCCAAGAGATAATTAGATTTCTTTGGAAGAAAGACCTATTGATACATTCAATTCTAGATACAAATTGCAAATTATTGAGCTGCTTTTACAAAACAAAATTCCTTCATGATGGGCTCACATTTTCACATGGGTATGTGGAATTTGTAGAAAACAGGTAAAAAACTTCATCCTCTACCAAACTCCACATCCAGTAACAAAGTATCAAATTACTTTGTTAGAAGTATTGTTGGAGGCATGGGTGTGGATTCTGAGCATTTCAGATCTTGTGCAAGCATCTGGTGTTTGGAGAGCAGCACGGAGTACACAGTACTGGTAGATGAACTAATGCATTGTATTTTCTAGGAGAAATATTTATTACTTAGACTGTGCTATTTCTGTCTTGGCTCCAAATTGTGTATCTTGGGAAGCTGAAAGATGCCAAACAGAACTTTTTTTTTTTTAAATTTTGCCAAGCAGAACTGCTTCTCTTTAAGCTTTTTTGATGGTGATAAATGGAAGAGGATTATGTCATATGACTTTAAGTTTCACTGAAGTTGAATGAGTCTTAGTGCAGCCATATAAGATAGAGAACACAACAAGCCTTGTGTTTGATTGAGGGCATGTAAAAGTATCTGCCTTTACTATCCTGTAAGAAGTGATGGTGAAAGTGAATCTAATGGCTCACCTTGTATTTTTTCCTTCTCCCTGTTGTTTAGGACAGGGAGCATGACTTAATGAAATTCTCAGGGCTGCTTTGCCATGAGTGAAATCAATAACAGCAGGTGAGCTGTACATAGGTCTCAGTGAATGCTGCTGTTCAAAGACAGAGTAAGCCTGTATGGAGCATGTGCACATCAGAAGCATGACCTTATCCACAAAATAGCCAAGTACAAAAAAATACAAGGAAATGTTTTTGTGATAGGCATGAAACAGTTGGAGATTTCAAATACAGATATGTATTGTATTGAGTACTTTAACAAAGGGTAAGAATAGCTTTAGTTTGCAACTGGCTTAAAATTGTAGTGGTGTGTCAATAAGAAGCTTTACACTACCTGTGTGAAAGGATAGAGTAAAAGTTTCTCTAGAATATGGTTAATAGTGTAAAACTGTATATTATTTTACAAAAAGGCAGCCATTTAATTCTGCCCCTGAGGGAGAAGTGTAGCACCTCTGCTGCTTTATACTTTGGAGCATAAAGGACTTTATTCATTATATTTGTTAGTGTTATTGTTGTTGCAAAGGGTGACAAAATTTGACCTGTATATACATAATTCTCTCTCTCTTTTTTTTTTTTTTTTTTTCTGTCCAGGTTGTTCGTCAGATGATGTGGCTGATGGATCATATTTTTAAGTATACAAACTTTGGCATTGTGTCTCTAATTCATGGAGACTTCTTTATAAGACAGGTAAATGGAAACATGTAATAGTGTTTTGATTTATCCTTGTATTTGGAACATGATGGTGATATAGGACTTACTCATTACCTCCTGGATCGTTTGCAGAATGAAATAACTACACTAACATGTGTAGTTAGGTGGAGCCTTGTTCTGAAACTGCTCTTTTTTCCAAACTTATTATATGCCTGGGCACAGATGTTTATGGAATCAATTGTGGTGGGAGCCTTTTATGAGAGTACATGGCAAAGTATACTCAAAGCATACGGATTACTTTTTGTCTCTTTGCATCTTACTGGCCCTTGTTGGTGCCTTGTTTCTTTCCTTAGTGACCTTGATGCTGTGCACCAAATCTGGTATGGTCACTGTTCTGACTATCAAAGTTTTAGATAAGGAAAGGCAGGACCATCCCTTTTGCTGGTGATGTGGTAGTAAGGTGGTGATGGACCTACATAAATAGTAATTAGTTGAATCTTTAAGGTTAATTATTATTCGACCATCAGGAAAGAATGTGTATTGAGCCCAACATCTCAAATGTTAAGGAGTGAAAACCTCAGATTTCTTGCCATTTGGGGTGTTTTGTTGCTGTTTGATGCTGTTGATCAAATTGTGCTCTAAAAGTAGAAACTTAGAAGTAACCTAAGTGTGAACCTGCTGCCAGTTACATGAACTGTGCCATCCAGCATACCTGTCTCTTTTCTCATTTTTATTTGTCTGGTCCTAAAATGTGTGGGTAGCCAGAGAGTGAGTGAATTTTCCATTTACATAGAAGGAGAAGCTAATTTACTCAGAATGAAATATAAATATTTAATCACAGCTATAAACAGCTAAAGTGAGGTTTCTCATTAAGGGAAGCATGGTTAGAAAACCTTAGGCAAAATTATAGAATAAAGTTCTGTAGTGGTATGCAACTGTATACTGTGAGAGCATGGAAATGAAAAGGGTTTGACACTTTGTAGAATATAAATCTATTTCAGTTGTTAAAATTCATAGGATAGACAGGTTGAGGTACACATTGCTGTCAGCTTGTGAATTGTGATTTCTGATTGTGGTGTTTCAATTCCAGTTACAAACGCAAGCCATTACTGGGCTGCAAAAACTAAGGCTTTTTATCATTTTTGTAAAGTGGCTGTGACACACAACATCACAAATAAGATGATGTTATCATGAGTCTAAAAATAAGCTAATTGGAAATGAAATGTTTGTTTGTTAGTTAGCCTTTGGATGTAGCAAAACCACTTAAGGCACATGAGTAATGATCCTTTGCCTTACTATAGAAAGGAGCAAGTAACATTTGGATGAGCAAATACTTCAGGTTTTTTTCCCTGTAGAATAAAGTAATTTGATCATGGTGTAATACATCCTGTTTGTTCAAGGTGTATATTAACTTCATTTTCCTGAGCAGCACCAATGGCAGTTTCAGGAATGCTTCTGAGGCCTACTAGGAGCTGACTAGTGTTGTTATAATCTCCCACTGAAAAGCTTACTGGAAACCTAGACTGCAAGGAATTGGCATATCAGCAGTGCAAAGTGCTTGGCATCCTAAAGAATTTGTCAGCAGTGTGCTGCTACCTGTTTGCTTGCCTCTAAATGAAAGAAGGCTGAACCCGTTCCTTGTGATGATGATCAACTATCCATCATCTTCAAGAACTGGTTGTATTAAAGAAGTGCTTCTGGATGGCTTAGTTCTTTCTGGACAGTATATTCCAGGACCCTTCAGTATTCCAGTAGTCACAGTTTCTTTTAAAGACTCCTCTTTCCCCTTAGTCCAAGGGATTTTTTTTCTGTTGCAGCAACACCTTAAACCTCACTGTATTTGCTAAACTGCAGTTTATCCATTAGTCATGCTCATAAGGTTTGTTCAGGTCTTGGGGAGTTCTGGTATCTAACGAGTGAAAGATGTATTGTTCACTGCTCTTTTCTTAACTATTGTGCTATCCTGGAATCCTGTGGTCTGGTGAGAAAGAACTGGTTTGACTGAGGAGCTTTTATATTGCTCTTTAATTGCATTAATATGAGCAGGCAGAGCTTTTTCTTTCCCCTTTATGACGTAAGTTTGAAGTAATTGAAATTGTAGGGATGTCAAAATCTAGGAGAAATGCTTTCACAAAACCCATCTTCAAAATATTGTGTCTTGTAGTCTTCCACTCAAGCCCGCACTTTACTATTTCTCCTTCTGCCAGAAAAACACCAAACAATGGAATGTTTGTGGCACTTTTGTTGACGTTTCAGAGGATTAAAATCACCTCAGCTAAGGAGAGCTTACATTTTAGACTCCTGTGTCTTTTGAGACAATTGACAAAGTCACTTTGGAGTACTCAAAAATGCTAATTGCTGTAAATTAATTCCTGTGAAAATTTGCGTAGCTTGCTCTTGCTGTGTGCCAGGACAGGAGGAGAGGAGATTGTTGTTGAAGATATTTCAAAGGTATTTCTGCAGTAATTAAAACAGATCTTACAGTATTAAGCAAAGATGGTATGCTAGTACATCAAAGAGGAGAAATGAATGAGTCATTCAAGCAGCTCAGGTTTGGGTAAAATCTGTGTTTCTGCTGTGGTAACCCAGCTCGGGCCTGGTCTTGAGGTCTGTCTGTGGTACCTCTGCAGTTCTCCAGTGGGCTGAAGGGAGAGGTACACAGAAGATAGTGTAAGCAACAATACTGTTTTGGCTTGCAGAAGTTACTGAGGATGCATAAACCTCAGAATCATAGCTTTACCTCTAAACTGTGTTGGCAGAATACAGTTTAGCAAACTGACCCAGTAACATCTAGAGAAGTCTGTAAATGGATCCTGGTGTTATGTGAAGTTCCCACTTACAGTCTGGTCGTCACTCTTGAAGAGAAATCATCAAATCAGGATCTTCATCTTCCGTTTCAGGGGTTTTTTTTTTCATCCTTTCTGTAAAGTCACACTAAGGAGAGCACCAGCAGGTATTCTGGGACAATGTTGTTTTGCTATGTCTTAGGGGCTTATTTGTATCTCTGAAAAAAAAAGAAAGGTAGTAATTGTCTTTCTGATATTATCCCATTGAAGCATTTCCTTTATGTAAGTAATGTTTTATCCTTACAGGGAAGAGCACACCGTGACCAGCAGCTTGCTTTACTCAAGGAGCATCTAGAAAAATATTACAGGAGCCGCAATCGGAAGTGGATTGTTTTATTTCCAGAGGGTGGATTTCTTAGGAAAAGGAGAGAAACAAGCCAGGCATTTGCCAAGAAAAACAATTTGCCATTTCTTGAACACGTCACCCTGCCGAGACTTGGGGCAACACAAGTTATTCTGAAAACACTTGTAGCACCACAAGAAAATGGAACTCCAGCAGGTAGAGAAGCTGTGATAAAAGGTAAAGACCACTTCACTTTTATGGGTAAAAAGCAAGTTGAATGTCAAGGATTTGAGTTAAACAAAACATATTGTATTGAATAGGTCTCTTTAAATGTCAGATACATCCATAATGCACCATCACATTTAAGTCTTGTCATATTTGCTTTCAGTTTCACTAAGTTTATTTTTTATGTTGAGACTCAAACAAAAAGAAAAACTTGATTTTAATTCAATGTAGTTTACAGTGTAGCTGCATGAATGTTTGTCTTGGTACACATTGATGGGTTGAGCAGATACTGGAATAAGCACTGGAGTGGGCAAGAAGGTGGACTACTCCTCTCAGCAAGATTGATAGTTTTAATTGGTGTATGGTAGTATGGAAGCATTTCTAGAATTATGCACACTATATTAAAATTCTTATTCCTGCCTTTAGTTAGTATACTTGATTCCTCTTTTTGAAGTTTTTCTATTGAGTTCAAGTCTGTTCTCTAAAGATTTTTATGATCACTGTCCCATTTGCTGCTGGACTTAGCTGTCACTGATAACTACATCTGAAGGATTGTTTTGGCCATCTTCTTTTAGAACAGTTATAAAGGAATGAGAACACTCCTGTAGCATGAACAGTCTGGAATGCCTATGCTGGAGGGAAGAGTATAGCTTGAACACAGTGCCTACAGTTATGGAACTTGGTGCTTTTAATCTCCCAGTTTTTCAATGTAACTTCTTGGCATGTTCGAGGAGCGGGATCAGATCTTATTTAACCTGGTTGTGTATTTCTGTTATTATAGAAATTGTGAAGTGGGGGGTTGTGGTGGTTTCTTATTGATGGGTGGTGCTGGTATTTTCACAGACAAATTATTATAATTGTTTAGCAGTTTGAACCAAAGATCCGTACTTATGAAGCCATGTTTTCAGGTGACTTAGGTTTTTTTCCTGTGCTGAAGTTCAAATTTAAGGGTTAGAAGGACACAAAATTTACTTCCAGATTTTTAGCTTTGAAGTTAACCTTGTCAACATAGAAAATGAATGGATATGATGTTCTTGTGGGAATGCAGGGAAGATTTTAACTGAACTGAAAATCAAGCTGTGGAATGCATCAGAATATTTGATCAGAAAAGAAAGGATGAAGCCCAAAGGAAAGGCTGAAGTACAGTCCTTTTTGTCATTAGAAGATTTTAGGTGTAAAAGAGAGAAACTGACACCCCAGTCCTTGTTAAAAACTTTTTTTAAGGAGAAAAATTTATCCTCTTCCTGTTCTACTTCTTGTCATCTTAAAGGCAAGAAGGTATGAAAAGTAAGAAGTATTTTGTGCTTGAACTGAGTTCTTTATCAGGTGTTTTGCCAAGGCAAGCAGCCTCTATTTTCCTAATGTCCTCCTAAAATTTTTCCAAGCCTTCTTTCATTTTTAAAGTCCCAATTACTAGCCTTCATCGGAGTGAACTTTGAATTACTGCTGTTAAATACTAAATGAAATTACTAAAGCAGTTGTTGTTTATGCTGTCTTTAGAAACAATATAATATAGTGAAATTTTACCGTGTTATTCCTAAATAAATAGGAGAATGGAAAAAAATATATGAAATGTGGTACTATTACTTGATGGCTTCTGTACAGACAATGTAGCTAAGTGTGGTGTCTGTCCCCGAAAGGATGGTACAAGTTAATTCTGGTGTCTAATGAGAGCATCCCTCCCAGCAGATGTGCTGTGTCCCCCAAACAGAGCACTACTGCCAGAACCTGTGTACCAGGAGAAATTCCTAGTGCAGAACAAAAATATGGGCAGTGTAAAAACACTGGCAGCAAAGTCATCATCCCTGCATCCCCCTAGGCACTGATGTATGTATGGGGGTTATTTTGAGGGTTTGGTTCGAGAAATATTATTACCAGAACACCGAGTCTCTGCCATGGTGTACTTGTGTACAATGTTTCTTCAGTTAGTAAGGATTGATCATCTTGTGAGTTTTAGAACTAGCAAAATGCTCTAAATGCCAAACAGCTGTCAGGCCAAAGGGTTCAAAGCAGTACTTCACTGAAGAGATTTGTTGCAGAGCTTATTTTGATCAACCTTTTGTTCTAGTGTGTTTTCTTCAAGTTCAGCTTTATTTTACCGTGCATCAGTTTTTTGATAAGATGTTGCCTTGAGCTCAGAGCTTACTGATCTGATCTTACTGTTTTCAAATGCAGTGTGGTGCATTCAGTTCTTATGCTTTTTCTCATAGAAATGTAATTTTTCCTTCTGCAGAGCTGGACTCTGGACTTCATAATTGATTTTTTTTTTCCCCCAGACTTTCTGATTCACTGTTATGTGAAGAATGTGACTTGAATAATATGTGGGGAAGCTTTTTTTTTTTTAATCCTGAAAAATGTGCTTCTGTTGGTCAAGGTGATTTTTTACAGAGCAATCTTGGGATGATGAGGTAGATGTCCAGTCTGAAAGCTAATCTTTGGGACAAAGAAGTGAATTTTAAGGTTAGTGGAGGGCAAGTAGAGGAAAAGGGACAAGTTACAAGAATGCATTGCTGTGCAGGGGAGGCAACAGTCTCTTTGTGTGTTCAGAGTGATATAAGTGTTCAGGAAACCACACCTGAAGAGTAGTTGAGTGCTGGTAAATATTTTCTTTTCTAAGTGGAAGCTGCAGTCCTCAGGTTCATGCCTGGCTGGTGAATTCTCTTCCACTCCAGATGGAGTATGGCAGCACTGCACCATCAGAGCCTGGCTGGAGGTGAGGTTCCTCCTGAAACCTGTCTTTGAAATCACTTGCTCTTTCAGTGACAAACACTGACAGGCTGGTGGCCAGTTTGAAGAGTGCTGTATATTGTCAAATCAGATTTTAGCATTGGTTGAGGGCAACCTCAGGGAGGACAGAGGGGATTAAGAGAAGCTCTGAAGCACAAGAAATTTGTGGTGTAGATTGTCAAGTAGCTGCTGTGTGATAACCATAAAGGATGATGAAGTCTTGAAGTCACTGATGCCAAGTTGATTCACCACAAACTGCAAAGCAACTATCACTGAATCCACAGCTAGAACAAAAATAAGAAGATAATAGATATGAAGATTTGGCTCTTCTGGTGATCTAAAAAACAAACATTCAAACAGCAAGTTAGGAAACTGTTAAAATTTTATTTTCATTTTTTGTCTAGGCCAGAGAAGCTACTGGTGTATGGTTCATTCTTGCTCTTAGCGCTCATAAAGCAGGTATGTGTCATTCCTACGAAGGTGAATTACTGCTGTGTGGTTTGGATGCAGCTGTGTAGGACAGATGCCCATGGGCCTGTTTTGAACATTCATGTTCTATTAAAAAACAATCAGGCTGCAAACATTTTAAGGCAATTTGAGAATCAAAATTCTTCACTTGTGCTGGAAGTGGAAATCAGACTGACACAACAGGAAAAAAAGCCTAGGGCTCAAAGAGATCAGCTTAAATTTGGCCTCTGCAGCACTCTCATCTGCTGAAGTCTCAGGCAGCCAGGCTCCTCTGCCTTTCAGCAGGTAGTACAAATGAAGGATGAGGGTGTCTTTAACAGTAGGTAGAAAATTCAAAAGGGTTTGGCTGCCAGCAACATCTGTAGCTGTGTTGGCCAAGACAAACTTGGCAAGAGGAGCTCTTGAACAGGTATACTCAACTCCCTCTCAACTCCCTTTTTTTTTTTTTTTTCAGCTACAGATGCTAGACCTGAGATTCACATCATACCATGTAGCAACCTTCTGTTTTGAGTTCTTGTTTAGTGTGCTTCAAAGGTCTGCTTAGGCTTAAAATCCACTTCCTCAGGCATATTGAGGTTCTGCTCCTTTGTGTTGCATGCAGTTGCCTGCTTCTTTTTCAGTTCAGGATCTGTTAGCATAGATAAATATGCTTATGAGCAGGGCACAACACAGTATAGCACCACCACCACCCCCCTCCAAAAAAAGAGAAAAGAGATTAGTCAAATTGATTTCAAAAATTAATTCTCTGAAATCCTTGGTAACAGATTTTTTTTGACAGTGTGAGGTTTTGGATGGTTATGTAAGGCTTATTTTAAACCAAAGCAGATAGAAATATGCCTGTGACTGTGATTTGATAGCACATGTTGGTCATAGCACGTGGAGGTAGCTGCAGTAAGACCTGATTGCTCTAAACGAGGGTCAGTAGAGGCTGAGGATACTTCCAGATTTTACTTGTTCTTTCCTCTAACCTGTGGTTCCCAGGGGGCTGTCAGAGGCAGGGTTTTTTCCCCACCCTGCCCTGGAAGGGACTGGGGGTGAAGTTGGAGCTGTTCTGAGGAATCCATGCAGTGCTTCTGCTCCATGAAAGCAGAAGGTAGGACAGAAGAAGGCTGCAGGGGTACTCCCATAATGAAGTTTGAACCATTATCCACTGAAAGAACAGTTTTAAATAGTAGCTAAATATTTAATAAATTATTTTGAAACATTTTACTGTAAATCATAAGATAATGTGTCCATATTAATTTGGCACTTTTTTATTGCAATTAATGTTTTAGGGTTTTTTTGCTTACTCACTTAGGTGATTTATTTGTCTTTATCCATTCTTACTTTGCATCTGGGAAAATAATGAATTGAGTGGTTTTGTTCTGAACTCCATTTCTAAATTAATACTTCTGTGGATTTACTATTAATTTAATATTGGCTCTTCTCTAATACATTGCTACTTTTTAAGTGAAGGACTCTGTAATTAGTGCATTTCTTGAGACTTGAGAAGCACTCTGTCACGATGCTGGTAAAGCTGGGGCCTCACTTTGTGTTCTCATTTCAGGATTTTCAAATAGTGTATTACCAGAAGGTGACACTGGATGTTTCAACTTCACCTGTGTAGCTTGCACTTGGCCAAGTTTTGTAATAGCAGATAGAATGCTACTAATGATGGGTACCAAAATATTAGGTAATACTGTCTAGCCTTATTCAGGTAGTGAATATGCATTTGTAATGAAGGAGTTTAGGCCATGAAAACACTAGCTGCTTCCTAAAATAATTGATAGATATATGCCATGGAGTTGCTGCAATTGCCTTCTCTCAAATTAAATGCAAGTAAAATACAATGCAGATAGAATCTCAAGAGTCAGTCCATGAACATTCAGGTATGTACCAGTTGGTATTAATGACTGTGGCTGTTAGAGTCTTCCTCAGACTGTGTTGCAGATTTCTTCATGTGTGCAATAGGATTTGAGTGATCATTTTGGGCAATACCAAACATCTCTGTAGTCCAACATCTTCTCCATGACTCCAAGTGAGAAGCACGTGGACAGAGCAAACATACATCATACTTCACTCTTCTAGCTTCTGACTGCTTCAAGTTTGGTGGGTTTTTAGGCTTCCCAAGATAAATAGGAGTTTTTGCCAGTTTAGTTAACCCTCCAGTAGATTTCTTCCGCATACTTGTCCAATTTCCTCTAGAACCCAGCTCTTGGCATCCTTGACAATGTTTGGCAAGGGCCTCCACATGGTTTTATTTTACTATGAGCAAAGAATTATTTATCTCTGCTTGCTTTGAAAACTTCCTCTTGGCTTTGTCTTGAATGTGTCTATTCTTGTATTGAGGAAGATGGTGAACAGTCTATCCCTGTGCATGATCTTCATGCCCACAGTGTCTTCATCAACCTCCATCATATTTCTTCCATAGTTACCTCAGCTTCAGGCTTGAAGCTTTGTACTTTATACTAACACCTAACACATCTTACATGCTTCTGCCAACAGGCAGCTGGTTTTAATAGCCAGCTTTTTAAATGCTTTAAGATACTGCTGAGTATGATGTAAGCATATACTTATACCAGTATATTAAGCATTAAGTAAGCATATTACTATACTAGCTCGAGTGTAGCATGACCTCAGATACAAGGCAGCTCCAGTTCCCACAGTATAGATACAAAATTGTCAGACTAAACTCAAAAGTGCCATCTTGGCAATCTGCCTCTTCTTCCTGGTTTGCTTCCCAGATCTGATGCTCTGTCTCTTTGCAAATCTGTGAACTGAAAACATGCCAGAGAGGCCTGGCTAGGTTGGTACATGACCTTGACTGTTGCTGGTAATCTCATATGTTTGGGTTTAACTTTTTTTCTCCCAGTTAATAATCCTGAATAATCTTTGTAGCAAATATTTTAACCTTTGAAAATTGATCCTTTTTTTCAGTTTCTATATATACTGAGCAGCATATGAACATGTAGTGGTATCAGTCTTTCTGGGACCTTGTACATGTGATGTCCTCTCTACTGTGAAAACCAGACATCTTCTATTTGTTGATTTCTTGTCTTTAATACTCAAAGTGGTTTATTTCTTCTTTATCCCATAATTCAGGTTTTTAAGAACCACTGAGGGATTTAAAAAAAAAAAGCCTTTGAGAATCTAACTACTTTGTACGACAAATCACTTTTATACACTTGCTTTAACCCAGTAGTGAGGCTGATTGTCCAAAGGGATCTGGATGGCTGTTGCTTCATCAGTGATCTGCTACTGTGAGCTCTTTCAAAGGTCCATTTGCAAATGTGCTTGAAGTGCAGACCAAGAAATCTGGATTTTTAGTTTAGAAGTTCTCCCTTTGCTGAGTGGAGTGAAGCACCTGACATTTGGGCCAATGTGTTATGTGATTATATTCACACTCAGTGAGTGCATTTTTTTCTATTCCGTGTACTATAATATGTAAGAACAGAAATACCCAGATAAAATCTTGAACTAGCTGATGGTTCTAGGAGTCTTTCTGTACTCTAGTGAAATCTGCTTTTGATTTTTGGCTGCCTTATTTTATTTGTGTCTCATACCTCATAAAGTAGTAAAAAAAATGGAGTAACTATCAAATGACTTTCTGATTATTTTTAATAGCACGTTTCTTTTTCTTCCTAGAAAGCAAATCAAAAGGCCTCCAGTGGGTGATAGACACAACCATTGCATATCCCAAAGGTGAACCTATAGACATCCAAACTTGGATTCTTGGCTATCGACAACCAACAGTTACACACGTACATTACAGGTAGGAAATAAACCTTCTTATTCTTACATTGAACTGAAATATTAAAAGCCAAATATTCACCAGTTAGTTACATCATGTTTCAGGATAGAAGAAACTAGTAGCAGTATCTCTTTATGTGTATCTCATACCAGTGGGCAACTCATCATCTAAACACAAAACAGTTGTTGATTTTGGTTTTTTTTAAAGTTCAGGGGCCTTTCCATATGTTAGAATTTTTGTTTTTGTTTTTGTTTTTGTTTTTTTTTAATGTCATGTGGCTGGATACAATTATGGGAATGTATTTGATGCCTAGGTCATCTTTTCCACTTAATGTTAAGGTGCTTGCAAACCCAACTTTATTTTTTAATCGTAAGAACAAATTAAAAATCACTGTCATTAAACAACAGGCTTCCTGAGTGATTATTATATTTTGTATTTAACTTTCTGACAAAGAAATGCTAGCTTTTTACTGAAAGTATCCCCTTAATAGTAGAGCAGAGCATCACTCTGGAAACAGTAGCAAATGTCATTGACCTCTAGGATGGGTTACTATTAAAAGCTTTTCTCCTCAGCAGTTCTTCATCTCAAAATCTAATCTAATGGAAAGAGAAGTTGCATTTTGCCTTTGGTTCACATTGAATTGCAAGGCTGAAATCTACAGAAATATTTTAAAAGTCTACCAACACCAAAAATGTTGATCACATTTTATCCCCAAATTGCATTATTTGGTTTTAATTGCCTTTTACTGATTTAGGCAGGTTTTAGACTTTTACAGTAATCTTTCAGATATCCCTATGTGTGTCCCCTGGGTGGCAGTTTAAGTGGGAATGACCTTCTCCAGCATCACTGTTGTGTCAGTGTTGTGTGATGCAGGGTGCAGGCTGCTCACTGGAGCTCCTTTCCATAGCCATGTTTATATCTGTCCATGCTTTTTATAGAAATCTGCCTTCAAGTTTTTCCGAAGGTGAACATACACTCTAGTTTATGTAAGATATCACAATATCTGTTTTGCTTTATTTGGGTCACCTCAGTACTCTCTCAGATCTCTGGGATAATTGCAAGTTGAATGTATTTTGAGTGTTTCCAAAAATACATCCTTTAGGAAAGAGAGAAAGTTAACTTAAGTTCAATTAACTTCCTGCTTCTAAATGTGTATATTCAAAACCTATTTTTGAGCAGGAGCATAAAAGTGATGTAACTTTCCTTGCATTGAACTTCAATGTTACAGTTCTTGTAGAACTAAGATTATAAGAAAAAAACATAGAAAATGTTTATTGTTGGGCGTAGGTTTGTTGTTTTCTTCCAGAGGGTCTCAATCACTTGTTTAATAGGCAGGGCAAAGCCTCTCCGTTTGATTTTATTTTTAATAACCTCTAGTTGTTATGGCTTACCCTGTAACAACATTTGAACCGTGTTCCAAATGGAAACCAATGCAGTTGCATGTCTCTGAGGGATGGATGTAATGCCTCTGAAATGACAACCAAGTGTCTTGGTTTTAACTACAGCTTTGGCTAACTTTCCAGTCCTGGTAATTCTCGAATTGGCACATCAAGATTAGACATGTGTCCTCTGAACTGTTAAGGCTTTAGCTGGAGGCAGGGTAGCAGTTCTTCAAGACACATTTAACAAGGTCCCCTGGCTCTGACAGTGGGTGGTAGCAGCAAGGGGGTGGGAAGGCAGCCTGCACACTGGCCATGAACACATGAACTGCACATGAACAGTGTGGCTCTAAAACATTCTGAGCAGGCGCTGCATCTGGATCCCTCTTTTGGTAGGTGCTGATGGAGCTGGCCTTAATGAGTTTGTGTAGTACCATTTTTAACCTGCTTATACTTAGACTTCTACTATGTCCCATGACACAACATGTAACTATTCTTGAGGGTGGCAGCTGGGACCACTTCCTTTTTGCTTGTGTTAATTTCTCCACCTGATGCTTTCAGCAGTTGCACCCTGTTTCCCGTGTCCTGCCAGTGGTGGGTTAGTCATTCCTCAGTGACACTCCCTGTGGCTGGTAATTTTGCAGAGCTTTCTCATATCCTGCCTTGTCCCTGTTCCCGTCCCAGCCCAAGAAGTCTTCCTCTGTTTGCTGTTTCCTTACACAAAAAGCCTTTCCCAGACTAACTCCTTACTTTTGTCCGTACCTTTTCTGGTTCTGCTGTGAGTAGTTTGTGAATCAACTGACACCCTGACACCCTGAATTCCCCAGGGGATTTTGGGATCACTTTCCAGAGTAATAATTAGCTCATCTTAGAGGCTGTGGCAGTGTAGGCATAGCTGCTGGTGCTTTTTCCTTCTGTGGTGTTCATTGCTTTCCATTGACTGGTATTGAATTTCATCTGCAACTATTGCCAGGTCCTTCTTCAACTCTTCTCTTTGACTACCCAGAATAATTCTTTACCAAAAAAGTCATGTTGCTTTTGTTTCCTTTCCCAGAGTTAGCATATCATCTAGCTGTGATATGCTAAGACCTTTTAATGTCTCTGGAATTAGAGCTGTCATTTGAAATTAACATGGTGAATTTTCACCTTCAGTGATTTTGGCAGTAAAATTTATTTTTAGGTATTTTTGAGTGTCTTAAAATACTCCTTTGTTTTACGTAAAGTTTATATTTACCCACAGCAGGATTAGCAGAGGGTGACTGAACAGTGTGCATACATAAATTCACCCATGTTGCATCATCCTTTTCTAATTGCTTGTTCAGAAATTTTCCTGTTGGATTCCCTCCAGGGCATTACAGCCACTGGTTTCCCCCTCCCCAAATCTCCTGGCATTACTCATGAGGAGCTGGGTGGTTTTTTTAGCAGAACACTGTAATGTGATGGGCACCTTTAGGGTTTTGACAACTTTAAGTCGTGTATTGATGATTTGAACAGAATTGTTGGTACCACTGAGAACCTGTGAAGACAAGTACGTGCCTGGGAAGTGAGGGGTTGGTGGAGCAGGAAGAGTAGGGAATGAATGACTGTTCTCCCTCAGAGGGTTTCTGGTGTGAAAGAAAACTTTACAGCTCTGCTATCACTTCGAGTCTTCTTCAAGGTTAAAAAGCTGGATAACTGAAGCTCAGTTGGCTGACATCAATTTCTTATTTTTGAAATTGTAGGTCTGGTCATTAGAAAGGTGCCTCTCAGGAGCTTTGCACGTGTGCCTCCTAAGTAGTGCCTTCACTTGTCCAAAAATTCAGTCATGTCTTGAAGCCTGATTATGTGCCAGATCCTAATCAGGAGCAGTTCTGGAAAAACACCAAAACTCTTTATGCTGATTAAACAGTGCATGCTACAAACAGCTGTACTTTGTGCCTCACTAGCTGAGCTTTGCCATGTCAGCCTCCTTCCTCTTGTCCCTGGCACTTCTGTTTGAAAATGCAGAATTACCTTTTTTTTTAATGTGATGCAGAATTGCCTTTTTTTTTAATGTGCTGAAAAGCCTCCTGGAAGCCTTTCTGTGCAGTGTTGCTCCCTGTGAGCTGGTCAGAGGTTGATACACCAGAGCTGTAACATTAACTACTTCTTTAAAGTCATCTTCTGTGTGGACACCAAAACGTGGCTGTAACAGAGCCATTATCTGGGACTGTCAGCTGGAGCTCCAGCACTTACAATGAAGGTCACAAGTTTGAGGTTGTTCCTGCGTAATATTTAATTTTTCCAACAGTTGAGAATTAACTGCTCTTTGTCCTTAACAGTGTAGGAAGGATTAAAGTGGATTTCATCTCAGAGATATCAGAAATATCTTTCAAAGATTGAAAATATCAGATGTGTTTCTATTTTTCTGCATTTGAAGTAGATGTCCTTTGAAAATTTTTTGAGATGTATATGAAGTGTGTCTGGATGGGTATTATCTCCCACCCTTTTCCTTAATTCAGTGCCATAAAATTTTGTTTGTTATTTGTAATCTGGAATTTCTTGGGAGGTTATGTTTGTAATCAATTGCAAGGGTAAATCTCAGATAACTGCAGAGAAAGTTCTGCATAGATGAGTCTGTGTGCTCTAGCACACTGGTTTCTCGTCTGTCATTGCACTTAAATGAGTTATAGCAAAAAACAATTACAAAAAAAAAGGTTTTGACCAGATGCCATCTCTACTGTATGAAAAGAGAATCAGGATTTAAACATGCTTTTCCCCTTTTAGAGCAGTCTAGAGTTGAGGAGCTGATGTAGGACAGGTGTCAGGGAAAAGGCAATATTTTCTGTGCTACTCAAACTGGAGCAGAGGAGACCGCAGAGCCTCTTTTGTTCTGGTCACTCAGTCTTTTCTGCTGTTCCCCTTGGTCACAACCCATCTCTTTCTGCCGTATGGTCTTTCAAATCCAGTGTTTTCCTCTTCTCAAAGCTTGTCTTTTTACTTCAGGATTATTTCTTTTTCATCCCACTTAGGGAGCAACAGAAGACTGTAGAGGACACAGCACGCAGCCTTATGTTTTCATTTTCAGATACTTTTCCAGCTGATGGAAATGGCAGAGAAGGATCAGTGTAATCCAGTAATCTTTTTTTTTCTTTTCTTTTTTTCTTGAAGGCTCAATTTTGATAATTAGTTGAACCTTGCTTTTCAAACTTCAATTTTCAGTACAAATGACATGTTTTTCAGAAGTTCATATTCATGCTAATCTGTGGCCAGATTTTCCTTAGGATGTCGAAAAAACTTCCCTAGAAAAAAGGACAATTATCAAGTTTCAGATTCATCAAAACACAAAGGTGTGAGAACCTACACTTGTAACTATCAAACAATTTTTTGACCCCGACAGAGTTGTCTCAAAACTCATTGGCAAGTGCTGAAAAACTGGGTCTGCTCTCTGAAACATAAATACTCAAGGAAAATATCTAATTAACTTCTTCCAGGTCAAATGGCACTGGGATTTTTTGTGGAGATGTCAATCCATCTGTTGAAGCAGTAAGCACCAAAAAAAGGGGGGCTGGAAGGTCCAAGGCATATCTAACTAGAGGCATCACTAGGAGACCTGACTCTTAATTAGCTGCTGGAAAGGATTGTTTCCTCTTCTCAGAATGGTTTAGCTTTATGCTTGGATCATTTTGTGATGTGCATTGACCATAAATCCAGATTAAATGCAGTTACCCTCAGTAGAAATAAGCTGAGTGGTTTGCTGACTGTATAGCATGACGCCGCATACGAGCTGCTTATTTTCAGCTCCCTACAGTGAGCTGAGCTTTGGGCTTAATTTTTTTCCTTCTTGCACCAGTCACTTCTTCAGTCTGAGTTTGTGCTTCTTGGAGCTGGTCTCCAAGTTTCTCTAACAGTAAGATTTCCCATGTGCTGCAGTTCTGTTGTCAAAACCCAGGAGTTAAAAATGGGAAAACCCCAGGGCATGAAGTTTCTTCGATGCTCAGCTTCCCCTCAGTCACCAATGACGTGGGGCTGGGTTTTTTGCATTAGCTTCCCACTGGGTGATGCCCTTTTTTGTCCAGTTCCCATGTTTGCTCTGTGTGGGAGAGATGGGGGTGTAGAGGCCCCGAAGTCAGAGGCAGCCATCGTCACCTCCTCTGCAGAGGACAGCTGCATTTCTGCTGCATTTCTGCTGCATGGAAGTACCACGCTATTTGCACCTCACTCAGCTCCCTTCGTGACATAATGCAGATGAGTACTATGTCACCTTTTCTTCTCATACCAGCTTTTGTAGTGTGCTGCTGTTGAAACAAGCTTTCAGCTACTGAGGAAGTTCTTTTTTGTGTGTCTACACTGATTCAGATTTATTGAAACGAGCTAGACTCCTAGCTATAAATAGGGTGGAATACATTGTGGTTGCTGAATGAGTTTTGCAGAAATGCCTATGAAGGACATCCAGTTTGGCAATATATTTTAATAACACTTTTTTTACACAAGGAGCTTATTTTTGGTCGTGCCTGGGATCTACCAACAACCTCCATCATGCTGAGTTTATTTTAAGAGTCGCTGAAGCCGTAGATAATATTACAATATAGAAGGTGTAGGGATAATACCTTTTAATTCAGGATAGGATGTGATGAATGGCAATTACTGCTCAGAGGTAGTATCTATAAACTTTAGAATTTGAATACATAGTTAGAGATTGCTTCTTCAATAAGGACCATTTAATATGAGATTAAATGTTTCCAAAAAATGCCATGTTTCCAAAAATTACTTGGGATCATTTGAGTAATGTCCTATCAGTAGGCAAGTCTCCACAGTTTCTTATATATGCCAGCATGTCTTTGACAGTTACATCTCCTTTTTTTAAAACCCTTTCTTCTTTCCTGGACTGTCATTTATGTTAATATATTCTGGTTTGGGACATAAACACATTTGTGTCATGGTTTAAGAAAGTTCCTGTCTCTCAGTCAGCTATGCTGAGTGTCTTGCTGCCATTGTCACTGCACAGCTGAGGGATGGTTGCCTCCAGCTAGCAGATGTTGCTTCATTACTGAGACAGCTTTGCAGACTCCCATCAGAATACACCTTTACTTCCACCACTACTTTCAGCTTCTCAGGATGCAGCCTGTGGTGGCACCCCTTGCATTGAAGTTTAACCCTCACCTCCCTGTGGTGATAGCAAAGCAGCTGTTCCCTTGGTGAGAAGTGAAAGAGTTATTTCCACTCCACTTGAATTTTCTGGCCAAGTTTTCTTAATCCAGTGCTATTAAGTTCAATGTTTGCCACACCAGGAACAGACACTCTAATTTTCATACAACATGAGGTTAGTGTCATCCAAAAGCTAGAAAGATTCAAATGCCCAAGAGAATCTAGAAGCTTCAGATACTACATGTTGACCTTGTTCCTTGTCCGGATAGCTCTGTATGGTGGTAACACTGTTTCCCTGATGAGATCAGTCAACTGTTCACTTTTAGAGGCATTCTTGATGCTGGATACCCAAGGGTGGGGCAGAGCCAAGAGGATGCTTGTGCTGTGACCACACTGACAACTCTTTGCAAATCTCACTGAAAAGCAGAAGCTATTTCCTGTGTCTTTAATAATAGACCTGGCAGATCTCACAGCCAGTGGCTGGGGATGACCCTGCTCCTGTTAGAGCAGTGGCTTTCTGCCATTGTTTTGGATCATCTGTGTAGAGAGTTTTGTAACATTAGACCTTCTCAGCTACCTTTCCTGAACCCAGTCTCCTTAAAGAGGGAGTTCTTTTATAGCACAGATGGTAAAGGAGCTTTCTGAAGGGCAGAGAATGATGATAGCAATGTAGTTGGTATTAATACTGGGGGAGTGGGAATCTTCACCTTATCTTATACAGGAAGGGCTCAGTCATTAATGAGAATGTTCTGCTGATAAAAATAAACAAACCTCTGGATAATCTGTTTGAAAGTGCTTCTGAATACCCTGGCACTTACCACTGCTAAATTGTGACAGCCAATGTAGCTTTACTGGAAAATCAGTTGCTTTCCACTCTGCATTAATATTAATTTAAAATGGATATAACGGTGATTGCTTCTTAAATTTATAAGAAGCAGAGTTTATACCCAGAGATTCCAGTTTTCTGGTGCTGTATTGATTCCATGAGAGCCTGCATGGATCCAAGCAGGAAAGTGGTGTGCTGCCTTCCATTAGTCTCTCACAATATTGGTATTTCTTATGCTACTTTGCTACTATTCCATTAAAGTGCCAGCTCATAAATTGTTTCTATTGAGTATCTTGTGAGCTCCTGTGATCAAGTTTTCAGCCTAGTAGGTACATTCTTGGAAAAATACCAGGTGTAAGTAGGCTATTGAACTGGAGAGTTTTTACCTATTAGGTAACTGAGAAATGAAGGTGGAGGTGAAGAATCTCTGCGGCTTACAATGGAAATTGTGTGTGAAGCCAGGTCATCCTGAACTGCTGTCCTGAAGCCCACACACCTTCTGTTAGTTCTGAACCATCTTCAAGCTTGAGTAAACAAGCATCTGTCCTTTAGAAATGTACTGTGAAACACAATATTTTGTTGATGAGTCCCTTTATCTCTTGACAGCAGATAGGCAGAAGAGAGTAAAAATATGGCTTGGCAACTCAGTTGTGTTTGGGGACAGAGAATAAGCCTGTCTTAATGTTATACCCTCAACAGAAATGGTCCTTTCTCTGTGAGTGGTCTTTAATTTGCTTCTTTGTGGTTTAATTTTAATTTGCTGTACAACACCTGGGCATCAAGATAAAGCAGTTCTTTATTACCTGACTTTGTCATTGTTAATATGCATACTGAGGACTTGAGCTATTTTTAGTTCACTCATCAGACAAATGCTTTACTACTTTTGTCCTCCACTTACAGCTTAATTTTGCTGTGCATAAAATTGAAAGGAGGAGGTACAAATGATTTAGCCACAAAGCAAGCAAGGAAGTTGAAAACAGTAACAGCAATAAAAGCATTCTTCAGAAGTGCCTTATTTCTGTAGACTGACATTCCCATATCTACTCAGACACTTAGAGATGATTGTGATGTTACTTCAAGTTCTCTTCAGCATAATCAATCAAGACTATGTTTAAAAAGAAATGAAAAATCCACTACTGAAAATAGAAGCATGGTGTAGATGACAGGGCAAATGGCAGCTCACCTGAAGTGAAACCTGCAGCTGAAGGTCTCATTTCAGAGTATGAATTTTTCAGGCTACCCTGATGCTCAGATCTGTTCTGTGTTGGCCTCTCAGTGAAACACAGCAGATGTTCTTGTGTCTGTCAAAAGGCACTCAGGGCCTACTGAGGAGATTTCACAGTTACTGTAAGGCTTGAATTTATATTTCAAAAAAAATCCAGTGAGATATGGGGGGTTACTTGGGGGTTTCTGTATGCATGTGTGTATTTCAGTGAATTCTGCCCTGGAATATCTGATTTTTCTGAGTCGATGATGTCTTCAGTATAGAAGTAACAAAACATTGGTAATTCTTCCATTGGGGTTTTTAAAATAGAGGAGTGATATTTGAATACAGTTACTGACATGGCCAGTTTCCAGTGTAAGACCTGCCTTAGAAACCTCAGACACTGGCAAGCCTTCAGATGCTGACATCCTTTGAAAAGCACAGAGGACTCGTTTTCTGGGATACAGAAGAGCTACTTAGTGATGCTGCTGTGTAGCTTCTGCCTGTTGATTAACTGTTTCTTCAAAACTGTGGATGACCCTTTCCAGTCTTTTATTTCTTTCTGTTTCAGTGCAAGGCTTCATCTCTTCTTGGTTTGTATTTTTTAAAGGATAGTACTATAGTGTGGTGATGTTCAAAACCAGTAGCTTTTATCAAATGCGTTTGATAGAAACTAATAATGAAAATGAACCATGCAGTTAGATTTATACCAAGCTCTTGTTCTCTGTGTTTTAAGACAAACTGGGGCATAAGGGAAGAGTTTTGTTCTTCACATACAGAATGCATTTCCTACATCTAATTATGTTTGTTTCTCTTCGTAGGATTTTTCCAGTTAAAGATGTACCTGCAGAGCCTGAAGCTCTTACAAACTGGCTATATGAACGATTCATTGAAAAGGAGGATCTCTTGTCACATTTCTATGAAACAGGTAGGATGATACCTGGCAAAGAGGACTGTGCTTTGTTATTGTTTTTTCTTACAAATTAAAATGGTTTAAGAACACATCTGTGTTCTTTATGAAAATACAACACATATAATTATCAATACTTCTTATGTGGCAAAAAAAGTTGGATAAGAAACGATGTAGGAAAGGTAAATTACCTGGGTACTAATAGTATAGGATAGTGTTTGAAAGCTGGCACATTCCAAATAGATCTCAGGAAATCCCCTTTTTTCTGCATAACGTGTAGTTCAGCTGCCACAGGATTTCATGGAGTTGGAATAATTTAACAAGATTCAAAGAGGCAAGGAACATTTACCTGCATAATGAAAGTACTCATAGCATATATTTAGTTTGGAGGGGATATAAAACCTTCAGGGTTTGAAATGAGCAAGTTCATGATTAAAAGGGAATAAATAACACTTTACATGAGGCAGGTTATTTTATCTTCCTAGTGCAGCTATTTAGCACAGTTCCTCTGGCACTTCTACTCCAAGAGAAAAATTTTAGAAAAAAGTTTTATTTAGGCATGCAAGAAAGGACATTTACTAAACATTGACTGAGGAGGAAGACTCCAAATGAAGTAATGCAGCTTGTCTCTGAAGAAAAATAATCTCTTCGTTAGCAAGTAGCACAGTTGCTGAGAGGGGAGGTCTTGAAATATTCAGTCTCTTGAATCATCTGAGTTTAATATTCCAGAGTGACTGTGTTAAACAGAGACCATACTTCTGTTGGATGATTTATTGCAGACTGCTTTAAATTGGTTCGAGTGCTCAATTTATCAATGCTGGTGCTTAAAAAGATTAATAGAATCCTTTAACAACCCAGAGCTGTATTTTGCTTTATGAAGTACTGCTGTCATGCATCCATCATTGGTGGCTGAAGTCAGACCATGCTATATCAATTGCATCCAAATGCATGTATTGGACTTTATAAGACAAATAAGCTTGTGAATCTGTTTAAAAGCACAAGTTAATTAATAGGAGGTAGGGAATTCTTGTTATTGAGACATGATTTTGCAACTACCACTAAATTAATACCCCAAAAAATCTTAGCTGGACCAGAATTTCAGAGAGTGTAATGAATGTAATCAGTTTTATTCAGTTAAATGCACTTCTGAAATAGTATAATTGGTTATAATTTGCCAATGTAATCAGTAGGAATTAATAAGAAGTGTTCTAAATGTAAATGCTGCAACATAGGACCTTATGATGCATAAATTAGCATAATTTAAAGTTACCCCCATTTATGCTAGTTGAGAACTTGCTTGCATTGCTTTTCTTGGCTTACTGCAAAAGTGCTGCTACAGTTTTTGGAAACTCCCTGGAAAGGTCCTGAGGCCTAAATGTGAGGGGAATCCCAGCAGCTGCTCCAGAGCCAGCTTTGTTATTGATGTGTTACACTGTCTCTAGCTGGTGTGTTTTTAGGACTCGGGGCTGCTTCAGCAGTTTGATCCTGCTTTTCTTTTTAAATGCAATGCTTAGGAACTTGTCTCAGTTCTTAAAGATTACTTCATAATCGTGGTGTAACATTAATGCTGTGCTGAAAGATCGTATTGCCAATGTCATCCGTGGGAATGCATTCTTTTGGCACATATTCGTTTGGGAAGAGGAAGAAAAAAATTTCAAATACCTTTTCCTTCTTGCTGTATTCTTAAGTGTTAAGAACTTCAGTGGATTCAGAGATGGCCTTTAGTAGTAGGCCACTTAAAATTAAACAAAAAAAGGTATCTGCCTAAAGTCTGAATATTAAACATCATTTTGTATGGGTATATTTTACACATTTCATTTATAAAATTAAAACCATTTACAGTTAATATCTGTACGTATACACACCACAAGGACTCCTATTTTAGCAGCTTGTGTAAGGCTTGTCTTGGCAAGCTCATTATTTCTCTGGTCTTCAGCAGGATAACCTTGAACATTGCAGTAAAACAACCAAAATTGCATTTAGCAGGGCAAAAGCACTTGGAGACTAATTTTTTTAAAAAATAACAACCTGTAAATTAGGATCTCATCAGTTGGAAATTAGTAATTCTATGCTGAGATCATCGTGCTCCTCCTTGGAGATGATCACAAGGCAGCTGGTGTGATGCAACCAAAAATGTGAGTGACATCATCCTGCAGGAAGGCAGGAGAGGGTTTACACCAGTGCTGTGGTGAAATACCCTTAATTGTTCCAAATCTGACACCTCAGCTGGAAATTGCACATACAGACCTGTCACCCTTGTTCAAGAGATACGAATTGAACTGGGAGGAGGGACAGACAGAAGCTGCTAAGATACCCTAAGGGGAAGGAGGAGTCATTGTTTCTGTGGAGGGCACATACATCTTGTTCATACAAGAAGAAAAGCTTTGTTTTAAATGCTTGATTGCAATTACTCCAGTGGCTGCAAATGTGAAGCACAGAGCTGCGTTGCTGATGGTGTCTAATTGCCCATATCAGGTGGTACCCAAGATCCAGAACTGACACTGCTGAGTCTTTGCTCTTTGAATGATTCATCTCTTGTTCTTCTGTGACCAGTTGTGACTCCATAGTGCTCCTGCAAGTGCATCATCTTCTCCAGTATATTTAGAGTTTTTATAGCCACTATTCAGGATTCACAACAAGTGATTCTTACCATCTGGGCTTTGTGCATCTTGGTAAAACGTAATGCAAATTATTTAATATGCTCATTAAATAAACGCCAACACATTTCTTACAATCATAGAGCTCTGTATTCACATACACGTGACTTAGTGTTTTAAGTAAAAAAAAAAAGGTCATGTCAGCTGTATCTCCTGCCAATCTTACTCTTCTAAACAGACATTTCAAAAAAAGTCTTCCTGGAAAACTGAAGAGCAAATTACAGAGCTTCCTTAGTCTGTGTGACTGATTGGACAACACATGTTCAAACAACATATGGAAACTATTGGGTTTTATTGAAAAAAAAAATAATTGTGTACGTATTATTATACGTACATATATATATTCAAGGACAACTTTGAGAGCGTATGTGTGTTGCTTCTTCATGGCATACAAATTCATTACCAAGTAGCTGTGAAGTTTAATACTGAGACCATTCAATGTGATCATGCAGACATCAACATCACTTCAAAAAACCACACAGAAAACCAAGTTGATGATTGGCTCTCCCTATGAAGGTTGAGGATGGCTGCTTTGAAGTTTATGCTTAAAGTTTAATTGGATAATCCAAATGAATGAACGTTGTTCTTAATAACAAATAAAAGTTTGGGGTTCTGTTTGGGGTTTTTAATTTTATTTTATTGAAGATAACTGATAATGCCAGAGAATTTTTTATCATTTTAACGGCGTAATACAGAAGTAACCAACTAATCCGTGGGCACTATTGCTGGGACAAACAGTGATGGTGAAGAATTGCACATGAAGGCTGTCATTCCTGCTGCAGAATCATGAAACGTTTTCTCTTTTCTCTTTTAGGAGCTTTTCCTCCACTGCAGGGTCAAGCAAAAGCTGTTTCTCGGGAGATGACCCTCAGCAACCTGTGGCTGGTGGGCATCCAGTCACTTGCGTTTTTGTCAGGCGGTGTGTGGTACTGCATCTTTCAGTATTTTTACCATTGCCTATTTTAAAAGTGGAAAGGGACCTGAGGACACAATGGGAATCCAGGCTCTTGCAAATGAGTTCCATGTCGTATGTGCAAATGTGAATATTCAAGAGTAAAGGAAAATACTGGACAGACTCTTTACCTCTTTTTGGGGGAAATTTTAAACTCCACTAAAAGTGAAGATCAGTAACATAGTGACCTGATGATGTATTATTTTAAGAATTGTCTGTATTTTTAAAAAATGTATACTCTCACCCACACTTAAGCAAATTCAGCATTTGGACAAAAGGTGCAATCGTACAACCACCGTAGAAGAATGTCTGTGACAAGAAAGCTCTGTCACCTCAAGTATTTCTTGGCATTGTAGTTAGAGCTCAGAAAATTCAGCAACTTGTCTCTTCAGTAGTCTGTACAGCATTGGTGTGGTAGAGATTCCTCATTTGCACAAACTTGTACTTTACTGCAACTCATTGTGCTGGAGTCAAAGACACCTGACAGAGCTGGTGGTGGTATCGTTGTGGCTACAGTCAGCAGTTGGTGTATTAGACACATGGATCTGAACCCAAGACCCAGGTCAGGTCCGGCGTCAGGTGTGTTGTTTGGTGAGGAATCAGTCCTCAGAAAAATCATTGCAGCATCATAGTGTGAATCAAAGTTATCCACATTTGATGAGCCAACACATCCCTGCTGTGGTCTTACCATCAGCTCTCCAAATTCTGTGTGCTACCAGTATCTCACATTATGAGGAGACTTGGAAAATACAAAGTGGAGAATAAACAGGGTTTATTTTCCCTTTGTGTTCAGAATGCATCTCAAGGAAACTTACTGGTTTTCAAAATGCACTTTGGAAGGTGAAAATACAGTGAAGGAAAGACATAAAACTTAGAGAACAGGGGAAAGCTTCATCTCTCACACATTGGAAGCCAGGGCAATGCTAGTTGTCCCTGAAGGTCTGCTGGTGCTGCTGCTGATTTTTAGCCACCTTTGTATTCTGTAAACTGCAGTCCAACCAAGGTGACCTTCGAGTGGTTTATAGAGGCCTTTTTCTCCCCCGCTGGCTGCAAGGGCGCTAAATACGCTCATGGGAGAGTTTCAGTAATTCAATGCCAACCATCTTAATGTTTTTCTAAGGAATGATAGAAGGAAAAACTAGTTTCTTAAAAAGGAAAAAATAGGTATAATTGCATTCATAGATTTACAGGAAGATACTACTGCAAAGAAAAAAAAAATAATGTAGTATGGTAAGTACTTCGAAAAACTACATGGAGGGCAGAATTAGTCAGCTCACCACTGGGCTAAAATTGTGCTGGAAGAAGGCTGAGTGGATTTAAAGACAAACTGGAACAGAAGACACTTTCAGATGTGTAACATTACATTTGAGAGGATGTTGATGATGTACAGTCTCACTTCTGGCAGGTCTGGTTGGCATTGTGTTTATGTGATTATACACAGATTTGAGAGAGCTGTTCCTAAAATAAAACTAATCTCTCTAAATACAAGCAGGATAGCCAGAACTTCAGATGTTGGCATATTGCCTTTACAGAGTAATTTTACTGAGAACAAAGTAAGCCCTCAGTAGTTTTGGCTCTGAGTAAGCAATATTGATCTCCCTTGTTTCTCCCTCTCCTGTTAGATGAATCACAGTGGGTGATGTGCAGAATGCAAAACCTAGCCAGTGATCCTTTCTGGGGGGGGAACTAAGAGCATACTAAAATATGAAGCAATGTTGATTTTCCAGATTTAATAGAAAGCTATCTAGTCAAATATGCCACCCCTGTCCTCCCAAAATAGTAGTTTTATCCTAAGGTAGCTCAGTGGGATGGTTGCAAAATGATAAGGCACAGTAAGTTCTTCTCCTTGGCTTTAAAGAACCACTGCAGCTGGGATGCAGAGGACAGCAGTTGCCTACAGCTTAATGTTTTAGGTAAGATACTGCTTCTAAATCCCATTTCTGTACATCCAGTCCCACACCTGAATTCTGGAGTAATGTGAAGTCCATTTAAAAAGAGTTATGCCTTGAAAGGGAGGCAGTCCTGCAAGTATTTTTTGTCATTGTTATTATTTTTCCTGTTGCTCTTGCTAAAGTACAGCTGATGGAATGAATGTATTTAATCTGCCATTTTACAGGGGAGGGAGCTGGGGCAGCCCAGTGCTGTTACCGTGTCTGTGGTTCTGTCTGCAGCAGATGGGCATAAACAGTCTCTCAAAACTGCAAAATGCAGATGAGAAAGCTACTCGTTTCTGTCCTCCACCAGGTGCCCAGGGCACAGCTGGTTTTATTTTGAGCTGGGACAGACTGGAGTGATATAAAAAGGGAAGTTTGTATAAGCAGATTGCACAGCAGTAACTCTCATCAGGAGGTTGTTCTTGAGAGACCCCATGAACTCCATGTCAGAGCAGTCTTGTTTTTTCAAATGCAGTATTTTTATTATTTTTTTTTCCGGTGGATTGCAGTCCATAGCGAGTGCTCACGTGCTGCCTGAAGAAATCAGAAAATCGCAATAACGATTCAGATAATCGTTCGATTTATCTGGTCCTGTTTATTTTCAGTTTGTTCCTCCATAATTCTTACTATTGCAAAACATCTGTTTTCAAGCACTGATTGTTGTTTTGGTAGGGTGTGAAAATAGTTGTTAGGTCTTAGGCTTCTCTTGTGCCGGCACTGGAAGATGAGCAGAGAGCCTGACCCTGCGTCTCCTCACGGCTGGGTTGCTGTGGATGAAGCCATTGTTAGGAAACCCCAAAGTACCCTCCCAGCACCACCTTGGATGCTGCTTCACGGGAGAGAATAAATTGGATACAAGAAGTTTTTCTTTTTTCTTAACATAGAAAGAAGTGTAGGAAGGCCTGTGCTAAAAACACCGTGCCAGTCAGCACTGTTTGGAGCCCAGCAGGCGAGTCTGTAAAAGGTGAATCCCTGCCAGCCCCGGTTCGGTTCGGTTCGGTTCTGCCTGCTGGCAGTCAGCCAGAGTGATACTTGGGGTGGTGGGTGTTCTGTGGCACCGTCCGTGGGCTCTCTCTGCTGACAAGTTCAAAATGTGTTTGACACAAAATAGTGTTAATAGGCCATGCAGTTGATCACAAAATGGTTAATTAATACACCTGAATTTACATCAGAGGAAATATAACGGCAGAATGTATAAGATGATACAGAATGAAAAAAAATTGCCCCCCAGAAAAGCCCCACAAAGTGAAAGCTGCTGCACGCCGAAGTGCGAACGTAGCAATTAAAGTGTGTTGAGAGTAAAGATGGTTCTCTGCCAGGGTTGCTCACAAAACATCTGTACATTTCTATGTTTAATTGTTGATAAACTCATTGTTTCCATTGAAATTATGTAAATTTGAGTGGCTTATGCTCTTTAAGTCTCATTACCTGAAGAGCATCTGCCCTTTCACAAAGAGCAGTGGTTTCAT
The DNA here is from genome assembly GCF_036169615.1 of Heliangelus exortis. Lineage (NCBI taxonomy): Eukaryota > Metazoa > Chordata > Aves > Apodiformes > Trochilidae > Heliangelus > Heliangelus exortis. The sequence goes on along the minus strand of NC_092424.1, from coordinate 22,143,983 downwards.
CAGTGCCCCCTGGTGAGTTGCCTTCCTTGCAGATCCTTTTGTATTTTATGTATGGTTCTCTGAAGCTTTTCATCAACTATGCCTCTTGTAGGAGGGATATTTTTTTGTTTGTTTGGGGTTTTTTTGGTGTTTTTTTTTTTAAGTTGGTCTCATCAGATTTTGAAAAGCAAGATTTCAATTGACTGTGCTAATTGGAAAATTTAAAACTTTGTTCTCCCTCCTTCACCCCCCCAGCAGCAAAAATAAGATGCATCTTCTTGCAGTAAAAATACAACAATCACTGTGGTACTGTTCATTATGCACTTGTTTTGCAGATAATGTAATTGGTTTTTTTCTGACACTGCCATAAAGTGCTTTTAACTTTTTTCACCTGTTTGTACAAGGTAATACAGATACCGATCACTGTGTGTGACAGGATTCAACTGCTCCACTTTGCCTTGACATAAAATTTTGGGACCAAAGGTACTTAAAACTGGGATTTCCAAATCATGAGATCAGAGTTGGGTGCATTCCCTTGATATTCAGCTGGAGATTTTGTTGTGATCTGTTTCAATCACACAAAATGGTTATACATCTAGGGTACTCTGTTGTTCGGGAAATGGAGCCATATGAAATAAAGGGTTATTTTTCAAAACTGCATATTTGATAGTTTTTACACATTTTTTAAGAAAAGAGCAATTGGAAGAGCAAAATTGAAACCATACTCTGGTTTAAAATGTCTGCATACAATATGAACACTTCTGAGCAGCTTTTTTTTTTCTGTAAAAAACCATAGACTACCTGGCTGTGATAAAAAGAAATCTTTAAAAGGATTCTATGCATTTTATTTTATCATTGGATACTGGAGTAATTACACTCTGAACAACTGTCCTATTGAAGTGAGTTAGTTCCTTAAAGTTACTCTACAATGGTGTTCATTTTGTATGATAATAATGAGTTTTCTTGGTACCAGTTAATTTCACCTCCAATTTTCTCCTCCCTTCCTGTTTCCTGCATTTTTGTTTTGTATGATAAAATGGATGCAGAAGCCTGTAGTGACTCTCAGTGATTTTTGCAAAGATCTGGTCATGTTTGGAATTATTTTACTGAATTTATTTCACTGAATTTTTTTTATCAAAGCTTTCCAGCAGCCAAGATGTCTTTCAGAAATGTAGACAGATACCAGAAGCAGCATTTCTCTACAAAGATTATTAGGTGTCTTGTCCCATTTTTTTTTGTGTGTGTGGCAAAAATAAAAGTTGATTTTTTTTCAAAATTATTTCACGTGCTTCTAGTTCTTAATAGGTAAGATTATATTCTTTGGTTGTACTTACCATGCTTATATCTAATGGGTACACAGTCTCTGTTGTGCATAAACTCAACAAATAGCAGAAAAACAGCTTTGGTTCACCGTACAGTTGCAGCATTAATTTATGATAGGTAATTTTACTGATGTCTTATTAAGAGCTCTCATCAGGAAGGACACAGATTAATGTTTCTGTGCAAAAAGTGGCAAGGGGAGGAGTGGAGCAGTAGGGAGGAGGCTGTTTCTGCAGCCCTGGGCTCACTCCAGCACCTGCTGCAAGCCGAGTTCCCCCAGGTCACTGCGTAGCAACCTGGAAACCCCTTGGAGTTTCTGAGAGCTGAAGGCACACACATACACACTGACCCTGGATTGCCACCATCCTAGAATGATGCAAATCCAACCTTTTAGCCAGCAGGGCTGTAATCGTTTTGTAGATGTGTCTATTTTATAACAGAGCTGTCTGTTTTTAAACAACTTCAGCCAGACAGAGCAATATGGAGTGGAACAGCAGCACCTTCGTTCTGTGGCCCTGGCATCTCTCTCTGACCATAGCTTTGGGCTCCCTCTCCCCCGTGGTGTTACCTCCTGGTGCATGGTACTGCCGTGCAGAACAGAGGAAGAAGGAATGCCCTGGAGGAGCATAGGGAGGCACCTTCCACAATTTCCAAACCAGTGCCGTGGTTTTAGCTCCATCTACCTCTTTGTTTCCCTTCTGGGTTTTGTCTTGTTCTTCTGTGTGGTGTTTTGCTGTGTGGGGTGGGGGGAGTGGGGAGGGGGAAAGGGAAAAGGTGGGAGGGAAAACTTGAAATCTGAATATAAGGCACTGTTGGGGGATCCAGTGCTTACCAGCCATGTTGTCATCTTGAAAAAGCCATTGGTTTTAGTTCCTACCTAGTGTATTAAATGTTTGTTTTTAAAAAATCCTTCTTGCCCAACAGAAAAATGTATTTTTAAAAAGGAAAACACATTCTTTTGGCTATGTGAATGTCAGCTGTGTGAGCTGTGACCATATGACATGCTGATCAGATACAAATAAATTTTTATCTCTCAGGACTCCATCTTGTATTTTTACTTTTCTGGTAACTCATGGGTTTTCTGCAAGGATGCTCTGCATTTTCAAATGTCACTGATTTCAGCTGAGACAACAAATTAAAAAGGTACGTGAACATCATGTGTGCTCACTCTGGCTTACACAGAAACATCTGTTGATTTAAAAAAAAATGCACCCTACAAAATGTAGTGGAAGGCTTGCTGTGAGTTAGTGCAGGGCACAGGGGAGCTGCTGCAGTTAGATTCAAGTTCCTGGTCTTTCTCTCCCTCTGTCCCTCCTTGTCTCTTTCAAAGCTGCTGTGAGCTCTGAATATACCATAAAATAGCACACCTGGGCCACAGGGCATGCAGAGAGTGCATCACTTTACAGCTGATTGTAAACAGATGGCTTCTCCTCAGGGAGGTTGCAGAGGAAGGGGCTGAGCTGTACGGATGGGGCTCACAAGCAGCCAGGAGTCTGAGGGCACCTGAGATGGTTAAACATGTTCTGTACCACAGATACCTTTACTTTTGAGATCACAGGATCTCCTTCTGAAAAAAAGTTGTTTCTTTTTGGTGTCTTTCTACAGATGGAAGGCATGAGGAGTTAGTTTTCCATGTCTCTAGGTTCTCTGTGCAATAAGAAAGAGGTCTCTTGGATTGGCTGTCAGTTTGGTTTTGTACGGAGTTAGCCAGCTGGTTTGATGAAGACATCTCTGTGGGGTTGAAGTGGTGCTTCAGGAACTCCAGAGCAGCTACTGCTAGCATCCAGTGCAGCTGAATGTATTCTTGCTTCAAAAGAATATTTTAAAATGTAGTATTTGTTGTAAATAATAACATGGCACAAGTACTAAGGTCTGACAATGGATAGGTTGGTCAGTGCATGTTAAAGATGGTGAGGATCTCATGGGATTGTTATGTACAGATTTGGAGAAATGGGAAAGTGGATGTTGTTACAGGGATAAATCCCAGGTCTGGGCAGTGAATAAAAATCTAACATCTGTAGGGCCTGTCAGTGTGGCTTTGAGAAAAAGCAACAATCACTTTGCTGAACAAAACTACAATACTGACCTTGATGAGATGGGAAATGTGGCTGAATATTGTGTGACAGAATGGAGTCTTTGAAATCTCGCTGTCCAGAGGAGGGCCATGAAAATGACCAGAGGGCTGGAGCACCTCTCTCATGAAGACAGAGGGGGTTATTCAGGAGAGGAGAAGGCTCCAGGGGGACCTTGTAAGGTCTTCTTCACCTCTGAGGAGTGGCTGGCTGCCCACTGCTCCTTCCAGCTGCCTTGTCTCTGGTGAAACTGCACATTCCCTACAGCTACAGCTCTTTAACTCACCTGCTTGTTACACTGTGCTCCCTGCACCTTCTGTTTTTTCCTTTCTCCACAAGGTTGCTTGGTTTTCAGGAAACAATCACTCCCCTTCGTCCACAAGGTTTCCCCTCAGAAGCAGCAGACAAGAGACTAGAAGCTGAAACTTCAGCTTAACCACTGCCTCTGGCTTCTGTATCACCCTTACCCACCTCTGGGAATCCTGTCAGGCGTCCTGCTTCCCTTTCCTTGCACACATCTCCTTTCCTGAGGAGGAGGTGATGGGTACAGCAGCACTGCCAGTGCTTCCCACCAAGGTGTAGCTGTTGGGTTTTGGTCTCCCTCCACGTTTCTGAAAACACTGAAGATGATTTTCATGTAGTTTATCTTGTGTTCCCTCAGCTCTGTGTTTTTCTTAGGCTGATGCATTGGGTCTTCCTCATCAGCAAGAGAAAGAAAAAACCCAGCTGGGAGCTGTGCCTCTACATTTGGGCCTTGAAGTGCATGAGGTTGTTTTGCATCCTTCTGAAAAAGAAAGAAAACTCCCTCCACTAGAGGAGACAGTGAATTTCCTGCAGCGAGAACTCCAAACTTAGAATCCATAGAACAGAACGGATAGCCTGGGAGTCACTGCTTTGACTAAATGTTCCTTTGCAGCCAGTACCTGTGGAACATTTTATGTGCAGCCCTCTGGCTCTGTTACACCACAGCCAATGATTTATGGGGCCTGTGCTGGACAAGCACCATTTTAAAAGCCTTCAGAGCTGAACCTCATATGTGGGGTTGATTTTCCAGGAAGTTTCTTACCTAAACTGATGACAAAAATAAGTATAAATATTATTTTAATAGACCAATAGGGTCTTAAAACTAAGTTCTGTTAATTGCCCACAAACCTGCAGTAATACTTGCTGAAACAATGTCGATTAACCAGTGCTGGATTAATTTCTGGCAAACAGATTTTCTCCCCCTGTTTATTCTGATACTATTGATTCATTTGTCACTTGAAGTTGTAGCTGCTGGCTTTTGTTACTCCAGCCATCACCCTATGGGAATACTAATAAGATATAGTATGGTTTATGGTTGCACTGTAGTCATCTGATAGCCAGAACAGTGGCACGTTTTGCAGGCAATTCAGTATTTTCTAAGCAGACAGAGGAACATGGATGGGAGGACAATCTCCAAAGGTTGCCTGTACCACCTACTGTGTCTGGTGTCCCCTTTACACGAGTGCCAGGGATATGCTGTGAGAAGGACCCAGATCAAGATCAGTTTTTAGCATTAGTCAAGGAATAAACCTTCCACACAGACACAAAATGAAGCTGTGCCCCTAAAGGACTCCAGATAGAGCCAATTACAGCTACAAAGATAACCCAGAAAAATTTATTTACGTGGCAGAATAAAGCCTAGTCTGCTTAGTTTATTCAAGGATAAGTAAAATATAATTCTGTTATGTGCAAGTACTTGATAGGTACTGGCCTCTGGTCTGGAGGCAAATCTGTCAGAGGGAGCAGCTCAGTGCAGAAGGTACCTGAGTTCAGAAGGAGGGGCAAGGGGAAGCCTCAGCTTGGGAATGTGTTCCAGTCTCTGTCCCTCAAGTCTTGAAATCAAAACTGTTCTTGTAAATATTTTATTACAGAGGTGAAACAAAAGTAGGTACTGTTTAGCCTAATAACAGTGGGAGGTTGTGACCTACATTATGCTGGTACCTAGACCAGATAATTGTCATTATGGGGTTTGGCCCAAAAGTCCATGAAACTGACAATTCTATTAGCAACTAGATGGCCTTTTTTCTTTTTTTAAAGACTTTAAACTTCTCAACACAATGTCTGTTTTCTGCTCCAGGCTTACAAACACATACCCTAATCCTGCAAGAAATAGCAACAAATGCAATACTAATTTTTCAGACTACTCAGTAATTTTCATATTTGGAGTAACTATTAAAATGCCTCCCTTTATTATGTAAACACAGATCATAGGAGCTGTGTGAAGAGTCAGGCCCCAGATATGTCTCAGCCATTATCCTCACACCCAGAACAGCCAGGGCAGGTGCCTGAGGCAAAATTGTAAGGATCCCAGAGTGGACAAGCATCCAACCTTGCTATATATAGGAATTTTCTTCCTAACCTTTCCATTAGAAGCTGGCTTCTGTTCTGCCCCACTGAAATTTATGTCCCAGCTTTGTTTTCTTAGTTTTCCTCCTCAATGTCAGTTTTGTTTCATTGTCCTGCTACATTTTTGAGCCTGGGGAGGCTAATGAGTCCTGCTGGCCACTTACAAGCTCTTTTGAAAGTCTACTTTGTTTCAGAAAAAGCTTCATTCTTTATAAATGTTCTGGGTTTTGCACTGGTTGTTCCTTCCCTCTTGTGTTATGCGAAGTTTAAACAAAAAAGATCCCATTTTATTCTCTTTTTTCTGGGTTTATATATCTCTGTCAGTCTACCATGTCTGAGGATTTATCTGAATATTTAAATTTCTGTTCTCATTCTGGTAGATCCATCACCTGCATAGTTAAGTTCCTTCTGGTTTTTATTAGAACATTCCAAGAATTGATTGTCCTATCAGTATAATTTATTTAAATACTTATTTAAATACAGCTTGATGGTGAGAGGAGTAGATTTGTTAATGGATTTACCATTAGTGATTTCCTGACTGCAGTGAAACATACATAAATCAAGCAGTAAATACGTTAGCAGCTGCAGCAAAAAAAAAAATCTACTGCCAGTAGGGTTTCATTTCCTGCACAAAAATACACACATTTAATTTTGTTGCAGAGTGAAGAAGACTAAAAAGATAAAGCTGTTCCATGAGGTGAAGTGAGGAAACAGGGAGTTTGCTCCTTCATCCCAGTCTGTCTCTCTCTATAAAAACAAAGCAAAAAAATCTCTCAAGTGGTTAAGTTTAATAACCTTCTGCTGATACCTCTCTGAAATCTTTGAGGCATAAGCAGTTGTTTATAGCATCCAACATGCTGCCACCCTGAACCAGAGTCAGGGTGGTTCAGAGTCATTGGTCCAGAGCTCTTTGGGAAGCAGATCCATCTCCCTGGAAGACATGAAAAGTTTCTCTCCAATTTTTATTTGTGGCCCTTTGATATATTATATGGAAAAAAAACCCCAAAATATTCAGTTCAGACAAAGAGTGAGGATGTGGAAAACCAACACCCTGCTATGCAAAGAACTCCTGCCCTCTGCCTTCTGGTTTGCCTGTCCCTCTCCAGCCCTTCACTGTGTAAGGAGAGGTTCTGTGTGCAGGGTCTGGCAGAGCAGGCAGCACAGCCAACCTGAGTGTATCACGGGTGGATATCACAAGGTCAGAAGTGCCAATTGCACTCATTAGTGCAATCCTGACTAAGAACAGTTACATGACTTTATTTTTAATGAGCACAAGGATTATGGGATTTCAGATAGAACAATAATCTATTTTTATCTCCTATTTTGTAAGCTCAGAAGATGAGTCAGGAATAAGCTGCATAGTAAGATAGGGCAGAGCTATAGCTAAATGAGCAAAGCTGCAGTCACAAAGTTTCTTACTTTGCAGCACTGTATCAGTTTTTTTTCTTATGACTGTAACTCTTTCTTGATACAGGAAGCATGTGTTACAATGAGGAGGCAGTGTATAAGTGAGGTAACCCACCTAGGAAATTTAGTTTGACAAGATTTTTTTTTTCTTTTCAAATTTTTTAAAATTAATTTAATTACTTTTTTAATACTTTGGTGCAAGTTAAGAGGGAAATAAAATACATTTGGTAACAGTTAATCATAGTTATTTCCTCTAATTGCTGGATAATCAGCTATTGAAGATTAGGAAGGTTAAAACTGTTCAAATTTTAAAAAAAGAGTAACAACAAAAAAGGAGCTTTAGAAAACTGCAGCTTTCCAACGGATCGTTCTTCCTCTATGTCAAAATCAGACAAAAGGGTTATAAGCTTAAAGTTTTAACTTTGTCAGGGATTCTTTAAGGACAGCTGATGGTTGTCAGGCACAAGAAATGCCTGGTCTGTAAGCTGGGGAGTTATGCTGTTGTTACTGTGTATGGCACTGGGTGACAGAGTGCCCCAAGGCAGCACCACGGGGCAGTTTCAGGGGCTACAGGCTGAAAGTGAACCAGAACAAACCCAGTAAGATGACTGTGCCTAAAATTGATAACTGAATAAGCTACAACTAGTAATCCATTTCTTGCTCCTTGTAATGTGTCCTATCATTCTTGGAGTTGCATCTATTTTTATGCATCTATTATTATGATTCTAACAAATTGTTTTAATAATATTACAGAATTGTGCTTTTGTGGAGGGTCTAAATGTTGTTAATCCAAAATGCTTTATTTATCAGAATAAAGAATCAGGATGCAAGATAGTACCTAGACTTTCTTCCTAGAAAGACCATGGTATCTCAATTTTTTAAAAAAGGGAAAGAAAAAAAAAAATCCCATCCCCCCATGTCTTTGAAATGGCAGCCTGTGTTCTTAGAGCACTGCTGTCAGTATTTGCTTTGAAGAAAAAGTTGGGTGTCAGCTACTTCAGACCTGTCACTGTGATGGTAACTCTTGCTTAAGACTAAATTAATGAGCAAGCAAAGGAGATGCATGCAGAGAGTCCTGGGCATGTGTTTCCAAAAGAAGTAGGAGCTGACTTACGTGGTTATGCAAAATCCACGTTCTCTGTATGGAAAGGCACCACACTGAGATTTGCTTGCTCTGTTCCTGCCTTCCTGCACTGACTGCTAGTAATAAAATCAAAGATGAAGATGATATCTCCATTTTGCCAGAACACATTTGCATTTCTGAAAAGCTGGAGGCAGACAAAATCGAATGTGTGGGAAAGTCAAAACAACTTTTTTACACCTTGAGAGACAGGAAAGAGGACTCATGGCTTTTAAAGGATCATTAAATCTCATCCAGAGAAGGATGGGGATTGAAAGCTACCTTGCTGCTTCCACCTGGGGTCTCTCTGCAAATGCAACCTAGCCCTCAAAATAAATGCTGCCTTAAGTGGGTTGTCCCAGCATCTGCAGTTTGTCACCTTAATGTTGTCCTTGAGTGTCTTCAGGATTAGATTCTGAAAAGTGAAGTGTGAATCTCTTGTCCTTATAAACCCATATAAAACTTTTCACTTGGTTTGCTTTTATGCCTAACTGGCCACAGTTAACGTGTTTTTAGGATGACTGCATCTCATGAGGGATACATCTCCTTGGATATGGGATTCAGAAAACTGGTGCACCCTGGAAGGTGTCTGTATTCCTGTAGATTTTTGCAGGGGGTTGAAAAGATAATGAAGTGCAACCCCACTGTGCTGTGTGTACAGCACTGTGTACAGGGGTTAGTTCAAGCATTTGCAATACAAGCATTGGTGTGGACAGAATATTTTCTAGTGATTAATCTTAGTTGGGAAAGTAGGGTGAGTCCTGTTATCTTATAGGGATTTATAATAACAGTTGATAATTTAACCTTTGGCAGGTACTACCTTTTCAGGTAAGGCATCGACCAGGATTTTTTCTGTATCAGAATAGGTCAGTAATGTCAGCAAAAGTTGAACTGGGTCTGAGCTGAACTGTGCTGCTCTTTCTTCTGTCAAGCAAATCCTCATGATAGTAAAACCTGAGCAATTTAGCATTTGCATTGCTATTTCATGTACAGGATCCTGTTTTAGGTTGAAAACAAGAAGCTTAGGAGCACATGGAGAAACTAAATTTTAGCCTGAGGGACAGAATGATGGTTTCAGCTGCACAGAAGGCTGTCAGCTGCTTGCTGGCTTCATTTGTGCTCCAAACTAAGAGCTGCCACAAACATTGCACAGGGCCACCTGCAGAAGAGTCTTGACTTTTGACATAGTCTACAGCTCCTTTCAGATGCCAAGGCTCTACTAAACATTTCCCAAATGTAAAATTCTGCCCAAAATTACCTGCTGCACCTAGAGAGAAACCTGTTACATCTAATACTCGTTGGAAGGTTGGAGAACATTTCCTAAAGAACAGCCTGTACCTGGCCTGCTGTGGTTCTGCAGAGGCTCTGCTGCCTCAGTCCTGGAGCTGGGGAAGATCTCTGCTAGCAGTGTTCTCCCTGGGCTTTTAGCTGAGTAAATGCCTCACACTTAAGCCTCACCTGAGGAAAAAGCTCACTTAGTTATCTCAAGACTCCACCATAAAACACAGCAAGTAAAGAGGTGGGAAGGGTACAGGGAAGACTTAAAAGGCTATCTAGAGGTTGCAGTCTGCTTTAACATTTGCGTGAAAGTGGAAAGAAAAGGCAGTAGGTGCACGTATGGCAAAATTAAAAAGAAGAGTGGCACTTACAGCTGCTTAGTTTGAAGTGATGAGTAAACATTATGTGACATTTTTCCACCATACTGGACAGTCTATCTTTCCAGCTTTATAAAACATTCATTTTTACATTTTTATTTTAAGTCACTAGGAATCTTGGCCTAGCAATAGTTATGTATAGAACAAATGTTAAGACTAGTAGATGTGTTGAGCTTTAATTCCTGTTTTATCTTGTGTAATGGCTTTTTCTCAACTGAAGATGTGTCAAGGACAGAATGAATTTCAAAGTAAATACCTAAGACTGGGACACCTGACTGCCTAACTTGGGTGAGATGCCCTGTGGAAGAGTACTGCCCAAGCACCATCTCTCAAACCAAGTCAAGTCTACATCACTGGGTAATTTTGAAAACAGAGTCTGCAATCAGTCCCTAGTGATGTGTGCACTCAGTGGAAGGTGACCCCTGAAGCTGCCTGCCCATAGCAGTATCTCCCCTATCTGGGCCCTGATTTCAGTTTGTATTAACACATCAGGGCAAGAACTGAAGCAGCAGAGGACTGACTGATAATGTTTATCAGATCTCAGTGCTCTGGTCTGAAAGGTTACCAAAGAGACCTAGAAGAAGAAAAGTTAAAGGAAGGAAAAAACAGCCTCTGGGACAAGGATCTGGTGAACTCACCATTGAAGACAAGGTTATGGGACTCAGTATTCACCATCAAGGGGTTTGGCTGTCCATTCAGCAGCATTTAAATGCTCTATCCTGCTCTCTTTTGAACTGTTCCATGCTAGGGGGCCCATAGTAACAGTATTACTATACCATAATATACTATACTATATACTGTAGTATACTATACTATATAAGTGTGTCTCTTTCTGCCTTTTAATCTTTTCTGTTATAAGCACATTTCTTTTACCTTGTTCTTAAAAAAAAAAAAAAAACCTGAAGAGAAACAATTACTTGACTGACTCAGTTACTTTGAACGTGACAAAGCATATGAAGCTTTGAAAACAGATCAGCAGAACCAGAGATGATCTCATTCTTACTTTTAGGGATAATGAGAACAACGTCTTAAGGAAACCAGGTCACCTGCTCCTTGGGCCCATTGTCACGGGGGTGCCTGCTCCTGTCTCTGATCTGCAGCACCCTGTGCCTCTCATCCCTGTGGCCTCGTGCAGGCCAACAGAGAGTGGGTGATGTATGTTATGTAATGGTGCTTCTGGTGCAGACATTGAACCTCCTGTGACACAACAGATCCTGTATTAAAGACAGAAGCAGCTTTATCCTAAGTATTATTACTAATGTGAACAGACCTAAACATGAGCAGATGCACTGCTGCTACACGCAATGTTATGCCACTATGCCATGAATAATTTTCTGTGTTAAAAAAACATTTATTGTTTACCTTGTTCACAGAGCAAAAACAGATCTTTGGGTTCTGAGGATTTCATGGTTTAACATCTGTGGTGTTATACAGTCAGTATTAGATAACTGCAAGATGTACATTAAGCAACATATTTTGACCTTGACTACACAGACCTCAATTATTCAGCCCTTCTGGTTATTAAAAAAGGGGTCAGGTCCTCTGATATCTACTGATTAAAATTAAAAATGAAAATGTTCCTGATTTGTCTGAAACCTCAAAACATATTTAGTATACCAGCAGTGAGAAAGAGATTAAAAATGCACAAGAGGGGGAAAGATTAAAAAATTAAGGGCCCAATTCATTAGATTTTGACACTGAAATGTTGGAGGCAATGCCAACAACACATGAAGCCTTCTGCTCAGTCCACTGGGCTGGCATTGGAAGAGACTTGGAAGCCACAGCCCTCTGTCCTACCAGGTTACTTTGCCTTTCTTTGCTTTTGTGCTCTGCACTGAATAACACTGACAAAACCCTAATGCCCACCCAAACAGGAACTAGCTATTTTCTGCCAGCATGGTTTCCTGGATTAGTTTATGGAGGGATCAGACAAACACCAGATTCTGTGATTTTGTCCAAGGTGAGAGTGTGGAGGCTGGGTAACAGGTCAGTGTTTCCCATTGGATGTGACCAATATAACTTTCCCCTCAGAAACACAGGAATAACAACTCCATTTCAAGTGAAGTTTAAACTGGGGTCCTGCACCCTGAGGTATGTCTTCTAGGATTCATCTTTCCTTGTTGAACATCCTATGCAACCATAAACTGACTCCTCATATCTTCTAGGCACTGATACCTAATTTTCACTCAAAATTACCAGTTATCTTACTGCTCCAACACACCAGTACCATTTAATCAATTAATTTTAGAGGACATTGCTATTTTTCACAAGTAGTTGAACCACGGACAGCTAAAGCAGCAATCATCATCTGAATTTTTCATTTTAAAAATGAAACCTTTCAGAGAGCTGATTAAGCTGTCTGTGTCAGGCAACAGGATTGATTGACTGATTAATTGATTGATTTCACAGAGACTGTGCAGAATTCAGTGATCTGTACCACTGAGAAGCACAGGGCAATGCTCACACTGTTACTGAAACTTCTGAATTCAAGCTGTTGGTTTAGAGCAGCAGAGGCCACACATCTTAAGCAGAAGAATCTGGAGCCAATTCTCATTAATTAGGGTTCACATAATGACTATATCGTATGTTTTTCCATTAGACATTAGGAAAGGCCTATAGGGAAAAGTATTTTACTGGACTGAATAACACAAGCTACTATCTCTTCCTACAATCTTGCTTGGCTCATACCTGTGTAGTTGAAAGCATCCATAGAAGTTAAGAATCCATTTTTTGGATTCTTTGATAGCAGCAAAGCAAGCATGAAGCTTTCAGGAAGTGTTCTGCAGGGTAAGTCTAAGCTGAACATGGTAGGAAGCAATTGAAGGGCAGTTTCTAGTAGACATATTAATGTAAAAGAAGTAAGAAATCACAGTGGTTTGTATCCCCAAAAGTTTATGATAGAGGTCTAACATCCATTTAAATTGTACCCTTGCTCCTTTGTTTCTCAGGTGAGTCACAGGTCACATTCAACTTAACATGCATGACAACATTTGTATCTCATTAGCTGAGATAACTATTAGTATCTACTAGATAACTAGTATTGAGATACTAGTTGAGATACTGCTATGGCACTTTCACAGTAATTCTACTAATTTCTGGCATACATACAGCTGTAGGCCTTCCTGGGTCTCCCTATTAGCTTAGGAAAAGGCACACTCAGATAAAAAAAATGAACTTACCTATGACCTTCCTGTCAGTGGTAACGTTGTAAGCAAAAATGCACTATATAATAATTATCCTAAAGAGTAAGATGTATTAAAATAACCATTTGGACTGTCTGCAGTTATCCAGGCCAAAGAACAGGCTCCTTCTTGTACTTTTACCTACACCTTTTCTGTCAGCCTGTGGCTTAATAGAAAACTGATCTTGCAACCAAAAAGCTAGATTCAGTTTTTAAAAAGGACAGCTCTGAAGCTAGGCTCAATACTTTATAGTCTCAAGGCATTAGAGATGCAGTTTATTCATATATGACGTTTTTCATTATGAAATTTATAGACAAAAATCTGTTCCCTAGCCATTCCAGCATATTAGCAATTTGCAATAAAATATACTATAGGGATGTTGGATTATCACAAACCCAAAGGGCTTTAAAATCTAGAATTATAATATTAAGATACAAGATTATTAAATGCTTATCTAAGACATGAAAAAGGATTCAGCTTAGTCATGACAGCATAGGGAAATTACCTTTAAAACATAAAAATGCCTTTAGGGAATTGTATTGCATTGCATTTTATTGCCATAAAACAGAAGTTTGTCTGATGTTTCATTTCCATCCCACACATTAGGAAGGATGAGAGAAACATCCGCAGTGTCCTAAGGAGAGATGATTTTTGTGGTTGATCTGTTTTACCCTGCCCCATAGCTTTCAGGCCTATTGGCCATACTCAGCTGCATTTAAATAATGTAGAAGTTTCAAATGTGATCCTAAGAGGGTGTTTTACTGAAAAATTGATAGCTGCATGGAGGGCACACTCCTCACCCTAGTGATCCTCTTGAGAAAAAAAAAAATGTATGCAGAAGCCAGGCATTGCACATCACCTGGGCAGTCTGGGGATGGCTGCACACCCTGTGTGCTCTCTATGCCCGGGGGGTATTTCAGGGGAACATGCAGCAGAGATACTGTTGTGGAGTGGGCAGCAGATATCAGGAGACAAAGAACTAAAATCTGTAGGAATCCAGCATTCATTGGCTCTGCTGCTCATAGAACAGCTTCAGAGGGTTTATCTTCTGCATTTCTTTGAGGAGCGATTCTTGGCTTGTGCAATAAAAGACTACAGGGTAAATGTATGAGACTATTAATAATGAAGGCATCTTGCTCTTCTGTGCTGCAGCCCCTCAAACGATCAAAATCCTGGTTACTACCTCTCTCCTGTGAAGAATGGCAGAGCTCGTTTCATTCCAGAGAAAGAGAAGTGACACACAGCCACCCTGCCCAGCCTGCCTCTGGCCAGCTCCAGCATCAGCCTTTAGCTTGGCTCTCCACAGGAAGGTCACAAAGTCATTCCCTGCAGCCTGCTGGGATCAAGGAGAGGCCATGGCTGAGAAGCTGGCAGTGAGCCCAGAGCAGCTCTGTGCGAGGCTTTTTGTGCCTGTTGCTACAGTTGTGTGCTGGCTGAATACATCTCTCTGCTGGGCAGGGTTATCTGGCGTGGCAGGAGCCAAGCTCACACAAGGTAAGTTGAAATCACGTTTATTTTTGGAAAGGGGAAGAGAAGACAAAGGGAAGTTCTGAGGCTGATTTGAGTGGATTATAAAGAGGCTGCAGACTAATTTTCTTCACCCTGTGCCATTCATTATTTCAGCACTTTGCCCTCATTCTCAGGGTTGCAAGACCTAAATTACTGTGTATTAATACATCAAATAATTGCAGACAAGGGAGAGGATTTGCTCTGATACTGCATAGGGAATGTGTGCAGCAGTGCCTGTTTTTATTATTATATTGGCCTCAATGATATTTATTCTGCATTGATATCAGTGTTAGAAAGAAAGGAATTGTGTGTATTTTAAATTTAACCTGTACTGGTTTTCCTGGCTATGTACACAGAACACATCCATTCACCACTGATTTCTTTTGGGCATCCTTAGTAGAAAAACCAAACAAAACAAAACAGAAAGAAAATAAGTTTGGCTGCTTCATGATGGAAACAGAAATCCTGACATTTAAAAAAAGTGTTAGACCACATAAACTCCAAACTTCTCTTGCAACCAGAATTAGTCTATGATTCTACACCTGTCTCCTGCTTAGAAGGAACAGCCACTTCCCATGACCCTGTGTGCTTAATATTTTGTAGCCCCATGCTGATTATTATCTCCAAGCTAGAGCTGCAGTTTTGTGGGACTTCAGGGCTTCTGTAGCCACAGAGGCCATCAAGTTCAAAGTTGCTGCTCTGCTTAGACAGCAATGTATGGATGTATGTATTGTATGCAGGGTTTTCTACTGTTCAGAGATTCCTAGTAACATCAAAACTTGTTGGTAGGTGGGTGGGTGAAATGAGGACGGGATGACAATATTCATAGCACAAATACCTCACAGTAATAGTTGTCATCTCCATTACTGTCTAATTAATTCTGAATTGTTGCCCATCATACACTGTTTAGCTTGAGGGAAGTGAAATGGTGGCTTTGCTTCTGTGGCAGAAAGCAGAGTAGTGCAGCCCTCTGAGGAGCCTTGCAGAGTGCAAAGGAAATGTCAAATACCATTTGATCACAGAGTGTTTTTAAAGTCCTCTGAGGAATGGCCCTTGCTCTGTACACTTTATCTCCACTACATATATGGAATAGAGAAACAGAGGAAGCTTTTTATTTAGGAAGTATCACCTTTCAGACAAAGCTGGGGACATTTCGAGTTGGGCCTACACTTGGACCGAGACATAAGTTTTACAGACCAAATCTGCACCTTCAAGCAGCTATACTTTGATTTGAAAGCAGAAATGAGCAGAAGATGGCACAAATGAAATTCAGCATTAGCAGCCTTGATTTCTGGATCAATAAATAACTTGTCATGTGACACTAGGCAAGTCCACGGTGCTATCAGCACCTCTTTTCTAATCCAGCACAGTGAGAAGCAGTGCAGCAAACATTCTAATCCAAACTATCTTAATATTTAAACTCTCAGACAAAATCTAGGCATGTGTTCAGACACTATCTTAAATGACATTGCCTGACAGTGAGCATTAAGTAACTCAATAAACAAGCAAACATCTATTTAGAAGACTAGCTAGAACTGAAATCCCCAGAGTGGTTTGTTTCTGCCTATTACGTCTAGAGAAAGGGAAAGATTATTATATGCTGCAAACAACAGAAACTGATCCCTCTGTCTCTGGACCTTAATCCATTTTTCCCCAAATGCCTCTTCATCAGACTGCTGGTTCACTAAAATTTTTTCTTCTCTTATTTGAAGACCAACATGACTTCTTCTTGGATCCTCCAGCTTACTAACCTGAAATTTGGTGAAAACATACTGGAGGAGAAAATAGGAAAGTACAGCAAAAGTTTTACCTCTAAGAGACACTCAGAAGTCTCGAGAGAAAAGCTGCTGAATGGTGCTGAATGAGTTAATGTGATGGTCTTTTCTAGAGAGCACTATGAAACTGAGTGTACCTCAATACCTGAACTACCTTAGGTGTATGTAGTGTGAGATAATGATAAGGCCTTCTGGTCTATGATGCTCCTGGTGTTGTCACTGAGAGATTTAAGAGTCATATGCTTGGGGTGACTACACAAAACCTGGATTATTTTCTGGGGTCAAGCAACTGCTGTTGTATCTTCAGGCTTGACAGATTAATAGCTGTCCTCCATCTTGTGCAGTGACCTTTAAATTGCAGCCAAAAAGGAACTCAGCAACTGTGACGACAGTCTGCACTAATTACTTTTGTGTGCAAGTAGGTACAAGTAGTTTGCTACGTATGCATTCTATATGCCTGGCTAAATACGATGCAAAATTATCAGCAGGAGCTGATGAGAAGACAGCGAATGGGAGCCCAGGTGACGCCAGTACAGTCACCTCAAGGACAGAGCAACCCCTGTGGCTCCTGGCAGGAATTTTGGGAGCCTGGGGTTTGTGCCCTCCCCTTTGCTGATAACAATGACTGTGGCTCCCTGAGGCTGGAGGGAGAATCACAGCTTCTGTGATGAGCAGCTCTGGTGAGGATTGGGTTTGTGGGGTCACTTTCATGTACAGCTAGGAGGTGGCATCGTAACTTTTGACTCTTAAATGCTTCAGCCTGTTCCATATAAAGCTCTGGAGCATGACCAATTAATATAATAATCACCTCTAGCTGAGAACATATGAACTGCCTGACTCTCGGGACTCAGAAGATCAGATAGAACAAGTTGGAAGATGCTGAGATATTGAATTAGCAGATTCTGAGGAATGCAGCCAGAGAAGGACTTAATTCATTCATCTGTGGTAAGGGATGAGCTCTGTGCCCAAGGGACTCAGGCAAAGCTGCTGTCTTCCCCAGGATTGCACCATGTGGGTACTTCCCTGAAAACAAGAAGGGAATGAGGTCCAGAGTGCTCGGAGCCCTTTATTTATTCAAACTAATATTCTGTGAATCAAATGATCTAATTAATTAAATATGCATTTGACCACAAAAATGTTATTTTTAGCTAACACTACAAACTTACATTGAGGTTGTTTGAAACTATGCATCTGTTTTCTAGAAAATTTGCCTGTTTTTCTGATTTAAGTCATCATTAACCTGTATGGCTGCTCTTGAATTTTGACCCTCAGAGTCTGTTATGTCTCATCATCTTTTTCCCTGGTAAGATAAGCTTCTAAAATAAAGATAGAGAGAAACAATCAGGTTCTTTGAAACAAGCTGTAATCAACAATGCAGGTACAAGTAAAATTTTGTGTTTTCACATAGAAAAAGAGAGGGCAAGTACAAATCAATGTGACCCACAAAATTTCATTCCATTTTGGATCCTTATTACAGATTTTCAGACTAAGCCTGAGATGACACTGAAACCTCCAGAATGGAAACAAATAAAATAGACTCAGATTCTGAGCTTCTGCCCTTCCAAAACTGAATGAGGTATCATAGAAATCAGATTTCACATTCAGAGAAAGTCTCAATGGCCTTAAGTATTTGTTTGTAGCATACCACAATAATTGTTATCATCTTTATTTCTTAGACTAGGGAACTGCAGACTGACTGAGGTGTCAGCAGCCCCTGCTCTAAAACTGTTTCTTTTATACTGTAGCCACTAACAATGTACTGCTCTGCTGTGTAATGTCACTGCAACATTTTGTTCCATTCTCCCTTTCCAGAAGGATTACAACAATCTGGAAGGAAAAAGCATGATCAAAAACTGCACAGATGGTTCTGTAACAGCTGATAGGTAGACGTGGTTGTTGATGAGTATTTTTGAGGTGACAGACAAGGGCAAAGAAGAATTACTGCCAGCATTTAAAGAGACTCTTCCAGGCCACAAAATAATGCTGATAAAAGAAATGCTTTAGAAACTTTCCCAGCACCGAGATTTCATAAATGGGAATAAAATCCCTAAAGGCAGAAAGGCAGGCAGGGACACATCTCTCTTTTTTTTTTTTTTTTTTTTTTTTTCTCCCTTAAGGGAATTTTAAACTGTACTGTGCAGTTTAAAGTAGCTTTCAGAAAAATGTGACCCTAGAAAGTGTCTTGCACAAACTGTTTGCTCTGTGCTGCTGTGAACAATTACAGAGTTACCTCCTGTCATAACGGGGTATGTGTAGTGTCTTGTAGGAAAGAGTTTGGGTTGGAGTTCCTATCAAGTTGACTTTGACAGAGTACCAGTCATATATTACTG
Organism: Heliangelus exortis; assembly: GCF_036169615.1. Taxonomy (NCBI): domain Eukaryota; kingdom Metazoa; phylum Chordata; class Aves; order Apodiformes; family Trochilidae; genus Heliangelus; species Heliangelus exortis. The sequence continues at coordinate 22,125,264 of NC_092424.1, read as the reverse complement.
CAAAGTGCAGAAGCAGCTTACTATGTGTGCTTCTATGTGTATGGACTTATTACTCTTTGACACAACAGGTAGGTCTTCAGGGTCCCTGACTGGCACCATGAAGCCAAATCCATCAGATACAGGTACAGACTGTTCTAACCAGGAGTGGTTCTGGGTCCAGGTGCAGTCTGGAGTATGCCCAGCAGTTGAGATTGGTGCCCAAGGGATCATGATGTGCATGGCAGATGCTCACTCTGCAGCCAGTGGCTACCTAGTGTCCCCCAGGAAGTGTTACACAAGCATCATCTGAGCCTGTGGCTGCACCTCTCTGCTATGCTACCACACATGAAAGCTCAGCCACGCAGCCCTCCCATGTACTGCTGCAACCCAAGCTGACAGCAGGATGAAGCAGTATGGGGACACCACCTGGGCATCATGACCAACCAGACTACCCCAAATTATTGGATGAATCATTAGACAGTTGTCATAAAAGTTGAGCATGGTTTCAGTCTTGGATACATATGAAAAACAATACAACAAAAAAGTGCAACATGAGAAGCCAGGGCCCTGTTAGCAGCAGTCAGGGAAGGATTCTTTCAGACCCTGACATATCCAAGACTAAAGCCCTCACCATAACCCCAGCAGCAGGGACTTCAGATTCAAAGGACAAAAGGTTTCTGAACACAAAGGCATCCTTACAGAATGAAAGGGGTACTGGTGCTCTGCTAGCAGAGGTTTTAAGGCAACTGGACCTTTAAGCAGCCTGGGGGGCTGCCAGCCACCAGAAGATAACCAGGCAGACAGAATCTTTTACGCAGAAGATTATTCACCAGCTTGGAGGCTTTTATGATGAGTTTTGGGGTCTTTCAAGTTGGCAAGTCATTTTGTTACCTTTGATCTGTCTTGGGAGGAGATGGAGGACAAAAATCTCTGAACCCCAAGGCAACCTGAAGGCCTTTACCAAGTGATGGGCTCAGGAGTGGGAGCAGAGCACTAACAAGCCACTTCCCATGCTTCCCAGTCCAAACTTCAGTCATTCTTGGTGCATTTAGCCTCTTTTGACATTTATACTCTTTTTAAAGTTGCCCTTGCTCTGTTTGGGAGCCTACGCCATTGAGTACAATTAAAGAAGAGCCATCTGCCAACTGTATTGATTATGTCCCTACCAGATGTTTTACATTGTCCTGAATTGTAAACATAAAAATTCAGAGAATTCCTACTCACCGTAGTTGTCTACTCCTAATGTTACTTGCTCTCTCAGCTTAAAATCTGCTCCTTTTTCTCTGATTTTTGAGACTTCCTCTTCCAAAAATCAGTTCAAGTTATGCCTTTCTCCATTAGTCTAAAGAGCTTGTTAAGTACCAGGTGTTATCTCCACATGAAAGCACTTACTCACTATAATTACCTTACTTTAATATAAGTAGGACTGGATTTCAGTTTGATTTCAGAATAAGACATGACAGATTTTAAAAACATGTAGTTGAGTAAGCAGTGGAGCTAATGCAGTTTGCTTCCTGTTGATCTGTATCTCATTGTTAGATTCTCTGGTGTCTCAAGAGCCAAAGGTTTTCCAAGTGGTGAGCCCATACATCATCATCATCATCATCATCATTATTGTGCATTCTCTGGTCTAAAAATATAGTTGAGCATTTTAAGATGCTTCTTCTTTCACTGCTGTTATTTTCTTGAAACTTGCAGGAGTGAAAGAGACTGATAGAAATATATGGGTGATATGTTCAGCAAAAGTTCCATTTCATAATCAGACCAAAAAAATCAGCTTTATGCAAAGTAAACACTGATGTTTAAAGCCCTGCAGTGAAAAATGGCAATCCAGATGATTACTTTTGAACTGTCTTGTTTTTAAAATTGTTTTTTGTATCATCACTGGGAAACCCACATACCAGGATCCCCACACTAGGGCAATGGGTGTTCAAGTTGCTCCAAAATTCAGATCTTTCCTGATGAAAATAAGTCAGCCAGTTTCCCAGTGGGGAATTTTGTACCATATGCTACCACAATACCAAAAATTTCTGTCTCCCCATCCTCTGCTCCAACCACATGGCCTTTTTTCCTTAACAGTCAATTACATCAGATATAACTGATATTTTTGGCACTGGAATTTATTCATCTCCTCAAAGCAGAGGATTGTTACGAGGTTTCTGCATGTTTCTACATGGAGCTACAGTATGTCATGTACTTGTACTGTCAAGAGTCCCAACAGTGACAGGTGCCACCTGTTAAACACTGCTCCAACTGGTATAATGGATCTTGCTTAATGGAAAATACTGTCTGTAACCCATCTATCTAATGCACTTGTAGCCTTTAACATTGCAAAAACAAAATGTGTATTACAGACAGTGCCCAGATAAGGAGAAGCATTGTAATCTGAGACCTCCATGGTATGCAATCTGATTCCTTGGGTAGCTGCTACCAAAAAACAAGTATTTTTTGGTATAGGCAAGTATTCTACTTGTACCAGATAATTAACTTTTTCTCTCCTCCATTTGCTACTAAATAAGCAAAATGTAAGACAGATAAGGACTAAACTCTGCCTAAACATAATAGGAATAAAGGTGGCACCGTATCTCAGCAGGCAGTTGGTTTTAAAAATTTGGTGAGTACATGTGTGTGTCAGCCAGAGAAGTGTGGTGTGAATGACACTGCAGAGAGCCTGGCTGTGCCCCAAGCTTAAAAGCTGACTTATCAAGACCCTGCAGAAGCTGCTATGTCATTAAAGAGTTCCCCAAAGCATACTGTGGCCTTCCATTAGAAGGCTCTGCTGCCTGCCTGTCTTTCCAGGCACGGCAGCTTTTAAGGCAGGAGGTATTTGGAAGCAGCTGTGTGTTATATTCCTGCCTTACTACCTTCTGAGCATACAGAAGGGCACTGGATTCAGATTAAACCTGAACTGTGAGATGACCTGGGAGAGAATGTGGAAGAGATTTTGCAGTCATTAGTGATTTCGCTTTAATGTTTAATGTGATTTTTGTGCAACTTTCCCATACAAGAGAAACAAGGCAGAGGAAAATCTGTTATTCTTATGGCTAGCATGGACATGGGTGGTTAGAGAAATAATGACTGGCCTGGTCATCAAAATACCTCTGACAATAATGGTGATGGCTGTGCTTGAAAACACTTCTTCCAATACATCTGATGGGACTGTTAGTACAAACAAGTTCACAGAAAAACTTGTGAGACTCACTGTAAGAAATCCTAAAATTGTTGCTTAAAAAAAAACATGCAAAAAAAAAAAAATCACCAATGTATATAACTTAAAATAGTTTTTGTCAAATGTTTTGGGAGGTATAATCTTCTAACTTTAATCTGTAAGGTAAGTACCCTACTTCCCTTTCAAAAAAGGAGAAATTGAGGCATAAATCCTAAACTTGTCCACTTTCCTAGGAATGAGTTAGTAAGTGAGCCCAACAGGAATCATATATTGTCACACTAGAGCTCTTAGAGAAAATTCCAATTCTTCAGATTTTGATGTATTTAGGATTTTTGATGTATTTAGGATTCCTGCATTTACCTAGGAATTTAACTTTTGAAGTTCTATGGTCTTTTAATAAGTTTAAATAGAGTTCCTAAAGATCAAGTTGAGAACTTTCTATTTTTCACAGATATTTTCAAATTATTTCTATAAAGGGCATTTCTATTTATTCATTCTGTGTTTATTTGCAGTACTTTTCCTATTGAGTTCCTTTTCTGTTTCTGAACCTGTACTCCCATGTAATTTTTTCTGACTGGCTAACAAAAAAAGTTGCCAAAAACATAAATTAAATTGCTACAGTACCTAAAATACTTTTTTTGCTATTAATCTGGGTTGGATTCTCACAGCAAAGTGATAGGCATTTATTTTCACTTCTTTCCACAGAGAAAAAGAAGAAAAATTATATGAAAATATCAAATTACCTACCATATTATTTATATTTAGCATTTAATATCTTCTCAGACAACTAGACCCTGGAATAAGGGAACAGGTATTCCCTACAGCACAAATGACAGGTGTCATAGAAATGGACAAACTTTGTCAGGGAACTACAGAGTAATTTTTTTGTGTCTGTGTTACAGTTTAGGAAATCATTAGTGAAATCGGATGTAAAAAATACAACAAAACCCAAAAGCAAAACCAAACAAACAAAATGACTAAAATATCAGAAGCAATATTTTAAATAGATTATTGAAGTCTACCTGGTAGCTTTCAAAGACCTGAAGTCAGAACGTGTATTTTTAAGACCAGAAACCTAAGAGTTGCTCCTGATCAGACTTGAAAATACAATACTTGACAGAAGGGGGCCCCATTTCAAACCTGATATATATATATTTTTAGATTCATTGGACTCTGGGTCCAGCATGAATATCAGAAAGAAATAAAGTGGAGTGCCTACTGAAAATTTTAATGACCATTTTTAGAAATGCATTTTTTGTAAAATCACTCAGCTCTTAAAAAATAATCAGAAACAAAATGACCATGCTTCTGGTTTTTGGAGCATGACATTTTGACATTTCTCTGATCCAAACCAACATTTCTAAAGAAACTTTCCAGACAGTTCCTGGACAAAACACACTATTCAAAACCTACTCTATTTCCTTTGAAATATAAATAGAAAGGCTCCCATTGATAACAGTGGGAATGCAGGATGACCTTTTGCTAATTTGAAAGTACAGAAGTTTGAAATGGAGGTATTTGAAACCTGAAATGAAGCTTACAGCCTGAGAAATACGTACTGTACTTTTTGTCATTTTAATTGCATAATTCCATAAGTTACTATGCAAATGGTTAATGTATAAATTTTCTAAGGTAATTAAAATCAGTTACAAAAATGAACCATTTAAACCATGCTGTCACTCTTTAACAAAACTGTCTTTGCACTGTGTAATTCATTTGCTCATTTTTTCCTGTAATGAATAGATACTATCTACAGATAGAAAGCTACAGAATTTTTATAATGGGTAACAGGAGCTTTTGTGCCTCCTGATGATGAAAGTAAAGGCTTAGATTTTTCTAAAGACTAATATAAGAATGTTTCATAAATATTCAGTATTAGCGTGAAACGATCCCTCTCAAACCTTTTCCAGAGCCTGAAACAAAATGGGGAAATGATTAATGGGACCACGTGGAGATGCAATATGAGCAACAACCCTGTCCTATGGCAGAATTTCTAGGTCAACAAATGCATCTGTCCCCTTTTGCATCCAATTCAGGCATTATACAGGTGTGTTTTAATTCTTTGGCAAAGAACTGGGAGTCTTGCACTCACAGTCACTTCCACATGGAGAGAGACTCTACTGAATCCAGAACTGTGCTCTGGTATCACTCTGGAATTAACCTGAATTATGCTAGAAAATAGACTGCATGTTTCATATAATTTCTGTATTGTTATTTACTGTGGTGTTATGTGGTTTCATTTAATGTAACCATAGTTACACAGCTCAACTTTTTGTATGAACTTATGAATTCCTGTTTTCAAATTTACGTTTTAAGCCACTTGGTTTATTTTCAAATGGGGTTTGCATATGGTACAATACAGGTGTTTGTATATGGTGTAAATGCATAGCTGACATGACTTTAAGGGTTTTTAATGAATAATTTAATAATAATTTTAATAATTTAATAATTATTAATTTAATGAATATTTTCTTGAGGAGTGACAAGGAACTGTATTATGTGGACAGGGATTATATTGGCTTTCCTGGTAAGAAAATTCGTATTTCTAATTTCTATTCAGACCTTCCAATAAAAAAATATGAAATACCTGTAAGTGTGTCCAGGTGACCAAGAAGGCCACCAGCATTCTGGGATGTATCAGCAATAGTGTGGCCAGAGCAGGGATCATCACCTTGTACTCATCACTGGTGAGGCCACACCTCAAATCCCGAGTTCTGTTTTGGATCCTTCACTACAAGAAGGACACAAGAGTTCCTGGAGCATGTCCACAGAAAGGCAACTGAGCTAGGGAAGGGTCTGGCACAGAAGTCTTATGAAAAGCATCTTAAGGAATTGTGGGAGTTTAACCTGGAGAAAAGGAGGCTTGAGGGGTGACCCTCTCACTCTCTGCAACTACTTGAACAGAAGCTGGAGGGAAGCGAGGGTTGGTCTTCTCTCCCAAGTAGCAAGCAATAGAACAAGGGGAAATGGCCTCAAGTTTAAACTGGATATTGGGAAACATTTCTTCATTGAAAAGGTTGTCAGGCCCTGGCCCAGGCTGCCCAGGGCAGTGGTTGAGTCTCCATCCATGGAGTGATTTCAAGGCTGTGTAGATGTGGTGCTGAGGGACACGGTTTAGTGGCGGCCTTTTCAGTGCTGCTTTAACAGTTGGATTTGGTGACCTTAAAATTGTCTTTTCCAATCAAAACGATTCTATGATTCTATGAATTTTCCTCAGCGATTGTAAGGGGGAATTTTTCAGAACGCCTTCCTATTATTTTGAACACTTTGTAATACTAAAATACACGATACGGTATGCCAACTTTCTATCAGTATCTGTTCAACTGACCTTAGTATTTCAGGAAAAGGGGTGATTTGTCGTTGTTTCTAATGAAAAAAAAAAAAAAAAAGTCTCTACCTGAGAACGTCATTTACCCCCTCCCGGGTGACGGTTCCTCCAGCCCATGTGCCGACCGGCGCTGTAAGGACAGCGCGGCCCTAACCCAAACGGGGGCCAAGGCCAGGGAGGTGACCAACCCCGCTCTAGGTAAGAGGGGAGCCCCGGGGGTTCCTCTGCTGCTTATTTCAGACTTTGTTCTCCTCAGAATTCCTGAACTGAAGGGGATCACACGCCGCCGAGCCGGCGGAACGCCGAGAGGCCACCCACTGCCTCAGCCAGCCTGCGGGGAAGGACGGACACCTGCTGGACACCTCGCTCTGAGGAACGGCCTCACCGGAAAGAAAGCTGAGCCCGACCGCCCCACTGAACCGGGCCTGACCGAGCCGGACCGGGCTGAGCCAGCTCCGCCCACAGGTAGGGATCGCGCCCCAGCTCTCGCGATAACTCTCGCGGTAGCTCCGTGCCTCCGCAGCCCCGCCGTTGTAACGGCCGCAGTCCACCAGCCGCTGTTTACGGCGTCGCAGCCAATGGAGAGGCGGGTGCGTGGGCGGGGCTGCAGGTCCCGACCAATGGGGGGGAGGGGCGGTGCATTTGAACGGCGCGGCCGCCCCGGCGGTCCCGTGGGGAGTTGGTGTCGGTGGTGGTACCGCTGCCATGCCCGGCCGGCTCGGAGACTACGAGGTGTTGCTCACCATCGGCGCTGGCTCCTATGGCAAGTGCCGCAAGGTGCGCCGCAAGGCCGACGGCAAGGTGAGGTTGTGGCGGCTGTAGGGTTGTAGCGGCTCTAGGGCAACGGCCGCAGCTGCGTTGGGCGCCGAGGAGGCACCGCTCTGCTCTGCTCTGCTGGCCGTGACGTGGCCGTGGGTTTCAGCAGCGTGCTGGCAGCTCTCCGGGACAAGCGAGTGGGCTTTGGCAGCCCCTCTTCCCCCCTCCCCTCCCTGGCAAAGCTCTGGTTTGTGTATGAGTCGTTATAAGGGGCTGTGTGTTTTCTTTTCCTCTCTAGATCTTGGTATGGAAGGAGCTGGACTACGGCTCAATGACCGAGGCAGAGAAACACATGCTTGTTTCGGAAGTGAATTTGCTTCGTGAGCTGAGGCATCCGAATATTGTCCGGTATTATGATCGGATCATCGACAAAAGCAACACAACCCTGTACATCGTGATGGAGTACTGTGACGGGGGGGACCTGGCGAGCTTAATTGCAAGGTGCACCAAAGAGAGGCACGTGAAATCTATCTGTGACAATTTTGTGGTACCTATAGGATAAAGAGTCTTGGGAAAGCAAAAGCTCCCAGTGCAGTATCTCTCTTCTTAATAGCTTCTAAACAACTTTGGGTCTCATCCCTTGCACCAAAAAACTTCTCAGAAATGTGAAAGGGTAGTACAAAATTACAACGCTGTTGAGAACTGTGCTAATGAATGCACCAACTGATTGAATATGTCTAAATAGCATAAAACCCTCCACCCTGAGCCCTTCTATGAGGCAGAAGTTGTTGAAGGACTTCTGGATGCAATGCGAGGCAGGGTGTTGGAAACATGAAACAGTTCTTGCAGATGGGGAGCTTGCTCTGTGAGTTCTTGCTTGCCCATCAGTAAAACCACTTGTACCCTTTTTTTTGTTAGATCACCAATACCAAAATGTGTGAAAGGGAAAAGTGATTTTGAACACGATGTTAGAAACTACTTGATGTGCCTCCATTTGTGGAGACACTGAGTTGATAAGACTTCACCTTGGTCTAGTATTAGTCTATTGGTCTATTATTATACTTCTTTATACTGGTTTTCACCTTCTTTGTTTAAGTACGTGATGCCACATATTACTTTGTGAGAATAGCCTAAAATGGTATTCCAGCTGCCCCAAAACATATCACTATTTTGATTTTAGGAGAGATACAGTAAAAAGTGAGTTCTGTCTTAGCTGTATTGTTGTTATATGTTGTTCATAACAGTTTAGAAACAACTGATAGCATACTGCTATATTGCTATCATCCCTGAGCAAAGGGGCAGATCTCATCCCAGAAGCATTAAAGTGATGTTTGTGTTGTAAGTAATGGAAATACTACATATTAAAAAATACCTTAAAAAAATTAAAAATTAAAATCTATTAAAAAAATCTAAAAAGATGCTTTGGGGAGGAAAGGCAATATTAGGAGAATTCTGCAGCAAAAGTTTAGATGTCCTCCAACATATTTTGCTTGGTTTTTGTTTTTTTTTTTTAAACTTTCATTTTTAAAATAGTGCATGCCTGTTGCTGTTTGTTTTCTATATAGGAGCTGGGGTTGATTTAGTGATGTTTTATAGCGGTAGGATTAAAAAAAGCTACAGAACTCAGACTGACAGCAACTTGAGGTGTGCTCAGGGAACACCTTTGTTAAACATTGTGTTCATCTTTCAGGCATTACTTGGAAGAAAGCTTTATTCTCAGAGTATTGACTCAGCTGACACTGGCCTTGAAAGAATGTCACAGACGAAGCGACGGTGGAGTCACTGTGCATCGTGACCTAAAACCAGCAAATGTCTTTCTAGATGGGAAGCAGAATGTGAAACTTGGAGATTTTGGACTGGCTAGAATACTGCACCATGACACCAGCTTTGCCAAAACATTTGTTGGAACCCCGTATTATATGTCTCCAGTAAGACCTCCCTTCTGTGCTTTATCTTCTTTCTTGTCCTTCCAAGATCTGTTTTCTGCAGTGTTGGTCTCGGAATACATGAAAGTCTGGGATATTTAATGAAGAGTTACTAGTCTTAAATGCAGGTGACTTTTTTCATATTGCATATATGTTCTGGAGACAAGACTGTTCTGTGGTTATTTTAATCTCCTTTCTCCCTTACACCTTCACTGCCTTCTAATTAAGGTTCTTCTCTGTCCAAGTTTTGATATGTTCTTGGAACACTAGAAATTTAAGACATATGCTGGAGTATCTTCTTTCTGAAAAGAAACAGGGAAGCTAGAGTGCTTTTAGGTTTCATAGTGTTGATGTAAAAAGCTTATTAAAATACCTCTTGATGGTAGGATTTTAATTTATAGTGGAAACAAGCAATAGTGTTATTTTCCTGATGCAGTACATTTTGTGTGGGGAAAAAATAATGTTGACTGAAATACAGAGTTGTATCAGCTGAATATTGGTGCAACAATTCAGTCTTCTGTAGTGTAGTGCTCCATAACTTGCTAAAATCTTGCTAGTAAGAGTCACTGTGGAGGTTAATTAAGACAGAATCATAAGATAACCCCACTAAGCAATTTTTTAATTCCAATTTGAACCATTGATGATTATTCTACAATAGTAGAACAATGTCTTAAGTTTATTAACTAAGATTGTTCTCTTCAGGAGCAGATGAACTACATGTCCTACAATGAAAAATCTGACATCTGGTCTCTAGGATGCCTCCTGTATGAATTATGTGCTCTCTCGTAAGTACAGCAGTCTGGTAATGAATGTGGAAACACAGCTGTTAATGCATTTATTATTAAATTTGGTATAGATTAGAGCTTAAAGGTTTTGGAGACTTGTCCTAGCTTTTTATTTATATATTGGTCTTGACATAAAGCAATCAACACAAATCTTTGATTGCAGCTTTTCTTCGTGGTCTGATACTTTTTAAAGTCCTGTGAAACTAGTGAAAGAATCTAAGAAAAATGTTCTTTCTCAGGCCTCCATTTAGAGCTTACAACCAGAAGGAGCTGGCAGAAAAGATAAGGGAAGGGAAGTTCAGACGAATACCTTATCGTTACTCAGAGCAGTTGAATGAACTTCTCAAGGAGATGCTGAATGTAAAGGTAAGAATCAGTTAATGATTTTTCCATCACTACTATAACTGGTAGTGGAATACTAGTTTTACTTCTCAATTATGAAACAGACTAATCCAAAGTAGTGGTAGCTATGATCTTGTCACTGGCAATACCATTGGTAGGGGAAGAAAGGGAGGAATTGTGTTTTGAGTTCATTAAACAAAGGGAGCAACTCACGTGTTACACCAGTTTCACAGAATGCAAAAAGGCTGTCTCAGTGTTGGCTTAGGGAGAATTTCCTAACAGCATGCTTGACAAGGTCTTGTAACTTCAGGGTTAAAATGGTTCCACTGTATTTAGAAGTTGGAAGGGGTTGTTTTGTCTTAGTTTTAGATTTTGCTTTGTACAGCTAATACGTAACTTGCTTGCCATGGTTGGCATGGGGGTGTCTAGAAGAAGACTGCATGGGAGAACAAGAACCCATCTCTAACAGATACAGATCCTTCAGA